>NW_019154099.1:24682190-24845874 GCF_002288905.1 Enhydra lutris kenyoni
ATCATACAGCAATGTTAACTATAATCATCATGCTTGTACATTATATCCCCAGTATTTATCTTGTGACTGAAAGTTTATACCTTTTGGTCACATTTCTTGGCAATTCTTGTATGTGTATATGCTAGTTTCCTTGGTGTGTAGTTTGCCAAACTAATTTTAGTAAGATTCCTACATATTTTCTATAGAATCCTCTAGAATTCCATATAATTTCAATATAGAACACAGTAAGTAAAGTAAATATAATGGTAATGGTCTTTGTCAGTTTGAATATGGAGACATCACAATGCTGAGAGCTGGAATTTTTCATCTGTTTGCTCTGTGCTACACAGAGGATAGGATCAATGGTGTTTGCCAGCCAAAGCTATCACCTGAATTCTTCCCCAGGTTACTAAATTTTGCTGGATTCTTCAGAACTTGAAAATTGATAAGACAGAAGATGGTCTCCTGCGAACTCCATTAGAAAGTTGAGGCACTGAATTTGAATTGGCCTTTCCCCTCCCTGGTAAAACTAGACTCTGTGAGTCTCTTTCTGATTGGGTGTAGCACGGCATTGGGAGAGGGTGTCTGGTGAGAGGGTGTCCCTATATCCCTCCTGGCTTTGGTGAGTCTGTTTTCACATTATCCCAGGTGCAGGAATGTTTCCATTAATTTCTGATTTTTTACAAAGAACATTTCTCTGTAGATTACTGCTGTATTGGTGTGTTTGTGTGGAGAAGGAGGGTCTAGGACTGCTTACCTTCTTGCTGGCACTACTTCAAGGTTTTATCTTTGTTTGTTTTTATATTAGGAAAATAAGGGGGAAAGTGACTAAAAGACTTACCACCATGCAGTCGGCTGGTGGTAGAAATAGTGCTAAGATAATCACTTTCTAATGCCCACCTCAGTTCTCTAACAATAAAAAGTTTATAAGCCTTGTAAACTATTGACCACCCATCAAATCAAATATCTCACCATGTAATGCTCCTTCAAGACTCTATTTTGATTAAAAAAGGGAGATTTTTGTACATTAATTTTGGAGCCTTTTATAAAATTTTTTATTGACCTTTTAGCAAACTAGAGTGTAATTTGGGGGAAAAAAATCCATTGAGGGAAAAAAAAAAAAACAACAGTGAAGTATTTTAGTTGGCAGTGTAACTCCTGTCACATTATTTTCAATTCAGATAGATGTAGGAGTGAACTGAAAATGAAAACAGAACTGAGTCATGCAGTTAACGCCAACTCATTCATTACTTGGAGACAATAGTCATGGTTTTGAATAGTCTTTTTGCTATAACTCCTTAGTGGAAATAACATTTATTAAAGTTATAGATTTATTTAGAAGAGTTTTCTATCAAAATGATGTAATAATAGGAATCTCAGTTATTGTTCTAAGTTAGGTCTATATATCCAACTATAAACGTGAAGAATGGCTTTGTTCTGCAAACAGACTCTGAGAAACATTTTGATCGAGATTGTCGTGTATTAAATTTATTTAGTGATAAAATGTTTCCCTATAATTTTAGTATAAGTACATTAATAATTGGGTAGTTTTAAAAGATCTTACAATTGTGCAGATGTGATCATTAAATAATATACTGACTAAATTATAAAAGCTATCTACTTTTCTATAATAGCTATAAAGATAATATCATCATTTAAGTCTATTAATTCATTTATCATTTGAGGATTTTATTGCATTTATCTCTTATTCTGAGAAAATATGACCTTTAAAAGCAAATTGAGATTTACATTCTGATCTTTTTTAAAACCAATTTGAAGTAAACAAAAAGTAAAGGAAATCACCAAATGGTTTCATTTTTTTTTTTGTTTGTGAAATGTGATATCCATTGATCCATTTTGTGTTTAATTGTTGAAAGAGGTTAAGAGATGATTAAGAGACATTCAGTGTATATATCATCCACATTCCTTAATCTAATACTTGAATTCACAATATTGTTATAAAGTATCTATGGTATAACAGAGAGGTAACTTTTTTGGATTCTAGTTCCAGATCATGAAAATATTTTGATCTTAATAAACTGTCCTATCTTAAAATGGCAATGTTAAATATTAATTTTAACTTTAATATTTTGAATAAGATTTCACAGAATTTGGTCACTGACCATGCATGGATATATGTTATTCCCATTTCCTTACATTAGAAGAAACCATGTAATTGCCCAAAGAGCATACCCCCTTTAAGACTATTAAAATTAATATTGGTACTTTATTTACAACTTTGTGATCCCCACAAGAAAAAGGCAGGGAGGCTGTTCTTCACACTGTGTTGCTGATTTCTTAATGTCTAGCAGCCAAAACACAACAACAACAAAAAAGATGATTAAAAAAAGAGAACAGAGTTCGCTTCCTTTTTACTTGCACTGATTTCCCAGTTGCAAAATAAGGTTGTATGAGCAATAATTGCATGACTAGTGATACAGCTTGAGTAAAACTAGATTTTGTGAAAGAAAATCAACCAGAACATAATTAAGCATAAGACTTTTTTTAAATATAGATTTTATTTATTTAGTTGACACAGAACAAGAGAGATCACAAGTAGGCAGAGCAGCAGTCAGAGAGAGAGGGGGATGCAGGCTCCCTGCCAAGCAGAGAGCCCCACGCAGGGCTCCAACCCAGGACCTGGAGACCACGACCTGAGTGAAAGGCAGAGGCCCAACCCACTTAGCCACCCAGGCGCCCAAGCATAAGCCTTTTATTCAGAATACTGCAACATAAGATGACTCCAAAGGAATGTTCTAATTTGGGAAAACACACACACACACACACACACACACACACAGTATTTATAGGGCTTTAGATGGAGGTGTCAGTCTAAGTTCATCTAATTTCATGGATAGTTGGTCAAAAATGGTTCTCCAAAAGGGGAGGAAATACTTTTGCCGTTTAACATTTGTTGATTGGGTAATTTATGTTTAACGAAGGTGAGGGGAGTGGGACAGTCTCCAGGACTAATACCAAGGGCACGAAAAGGCTATGAAAATTAGGTGTAGGAACTAAGGTCATACAAGAGCCATAGTGACTATAGTGTCATGTTCATTTAAAGTCCTCATTTGTAGGAAACTGAATCTTCTTTCGTGAATAAGTTTCATGTGAAAAATACTCAATCTTTCAGGGTCAGTCTTTTCTAATTTCCATAGGGTAGGAAGGTACATACCTCCACCATAAGGCAAAATACTTATTTAATCTGTATCTTCCCCTAATTGAACAATGCACGTCCCTACTTGATCAATCACTTTTTTATCTTCTTGCTAATTTAAAACTTTTGCATCAGAGCTCTAGAAAACGCATGACATTGTCATCTTTATTCTTGGAGGGACATAAGGACCTTCTGGACTTTTTAATCTTCTAGTTTAATCTTTATTAAAACTAGAGAGGGAAGAATGATTTCCCTCTTCTCCGTTCTTCCTGTTCTTTACCATATCTCCCCAATCTCAACCAGAGTTCTGCTTGCATAGGGCTCCCTGAAGTGATGATTCTGTGGTTTCACTTTTGAAAAAGGGGCAGGAAACATCAATTCAAACTCTCCATATGTTAAAAGAGTGCCATAGTCCATTGATGAAGATTTTTTCAGGAAAAACATAATGATTCAAAAAAATCTGTTAATTATCTCTGAAATAAACTGTGCTTACCATTGTTAATTTTTTTTTTCAGTCCTTCCAATTCCACTCATATATTACTTACTCAGAAAATATCTGGATCCATTCCTATCTCACAAAGATCAGGTTGTTATCTCCTGATTATAAGCTTTCATAGTGTTATATGCATCTCCCTCAAATCATATACTTATCATTATTCTGATTAATTTATTTGCTTAAAGTAGTTTTCCTTAATACATCATGCAATTAATAATCAAAAGAAATGGGGCACCTGGGTGGCTCATTCAGTTAAGCATCTGTCTCCAGCTAGGGTCATGATCCGGGGTCCTGGGATGGAGCCCTGCATGGAACCCCATATGTGGCTCCCTGTTCAGCAGGGAGACTGCTTCTCCCTCTACCTCTGTGTGCTCTCTCTCTTTCTCTCGCTCTCAAATAAATAAGTAAATCTTTAAAAATAAAAAGTAATTGCAAGAATCGTCTTTACTACACTATAATTGCAGGACATGGTTTCTGGCACATAACCTCTTAAAAATATTTAATATGAATAATTTTTTACCTTTGTTTTCCAGCTGCAGTAAATTCATATTCCTCATATTTATAGATAATGAGTTTTCAAATATTTTACTCTTTATATATCTAATATTTAAAGAAATAACCAAGTTATAGCAGGATTTCACTTTTGTATATTTCTACTATATTTTTATTGCATACTTTCTATACATTGAATTTTTCTCTCTTAACTATACTTAGTCATTAAAAGTTAATACTACTTTGTTCTCACCTTTAGAAATGTTTCCTAATTAGCCTTAAAACTGGAAAAAATAAGTTTAGCTCAAATTTAGTATTATATTTATGATAATTTAGGTTCTATTTTCTTTGACTTTATGTTAGGGACACTTTTGTTATTTTCTATTTTTGATACTGAATTGTACAAATTCTTTCTCACTCTAAGTTATAGCATTTTAAAGCCTTTTTAATTAGGGTTAGGTACAATTTAAATGGACTCTCTTTTCATAGTTAAAACATTCCTGAACTTGTGCAATGCTTAGCTGAATGTTTTTGCCCTTTGTTTTTGGTTGACAGTGTTGCTAACTTAGAAAAATACCAATTCTAATTTATAAGGTTTTAGAAAGGTTTTCAATTTAAAAGATAAAATATAGTCTAAATGTAGTTGAAACTTTGGAGTTACATATATTCTGCACACAAAAAAAATTCACTATATATGTATTAATATTAGAAATTCCTTTGAGTGGAATTTGCATTTTAATTAAGACATAAACACAAATACTTATATGGGATCTTTACTTCATGGAATAAAAACACTTATGTATTTCAAGTCTGTATTACAATATATGTAGAATTAGTTATAGGGAACTGTTCAGGTAGGGATAAAGACATGAATCCTCTCAATGTTATCATCATTACAGTTGGCTAGATCATTTTTTTATCATTGCTCATGTATATATAAATGTTACAAAACCTATATGAGCTTGGATTAATATTTAGAATAAAAGAAAGAAGAAATTTTTAAATCAGTCTGGGATTACTGGGGAAATTTTCACTGAAGTGATATTTGCTGTAAACACTATCTCAGTGTCATAAAAATGAAATAAGATTACACATGCATAGGTTGGAGTACTGTACCTACCATACAGTAAGCACTCAGTAAATATTGGCTATCCTTTACTTTTAATTAAACATAAAAATGCAGTAGTGGGGAAAGACACTTGCAAGGTAAGGATATCAAAGGGCTTGTGAGGATAATCCTCTTATTCAGTGTATACGTCAGTCACTCCAAATTGAGGTGAATCAACATTCTCATAGGCCTCACTCATCCACTTGCTACTTTTCTTGTGTCATTGAGCCTTGACATTTGTTTGTTCACCAACAGTGTTTGGGTATTCATTCTTTTCCTAACTAGACTGAAAGCCCCCAAATGCCAGTAATTTGTTTTGTCTGCTTATTTCACTGCTGAAGACCTAGTGCCTGAAACAGTATCTGGCACATGTTTGATACATTAGAGTCACTCATCTTCTTTAACCTTTTGAAAACCCCCATTAGGGGGTGCCAGGGAAACTCAGTAGGTTATGTTGTCAGACTCCTGGTTTTGGCTTAGGTCATGATCTGAGGGTCCTGAGATCAAGCCCTACATCAGGCTTCACCTTCAGTGCAGGGTCTGCCTGAGATTCTCTCTCTCTCCTTCTGCCCCTTGCCCCACTTGGGCCCTCTCTCTCCCTCTCTCTCTCAAATCAATATAATCTAAAAAGAAGAAAGAAAACTCCCTTCAGGTAGGCAGTATTGTTATCCTTATTTAATGGGAGAAGTAACTGAGGCAGCAAGAGGTTAATGACTTGTACAAGGTCACTTAGATAGTAGTCAATGAAATCATCAGAAGACTTTTCAAGGTGAATTGTATCAGGCTCACACTGAGGAATACTTGTAACATTAAAATGTTGTTCATGTAAGAAGAAAACCAGATTGTATGGCTGTGTGTTGCAGGGGTGATGATAAAAGAGAAAAAAAGTAAACTTTAGGGTCTTTTTGAGAAGGCAAATAGTATGATATAAATGTTTAGAAAAATATGTAGGTTGACATCTGTTTCTTAAAATATAGTGGACTGACATTGCTTTTGAAAGCAACTGAAACTCCTGGGGTTAAAAAAAAAAAAAAAATCTATCAATAAAATAAATAAATAAATCATCTTAAATATAACCACAAGTTGACAGGAATGAAAAGACCACTGAAGTGCATATAGGGATCTGACAGGGATTTTTCAAGTAATGGTCATTAAAAATGTCTCAACAAGAAATCACAAATACTCTTGAAACATAAAAAATAGTTAATTTCAACAAAGAAAAGTTTTGAAAAAGCCAAATGAAATTATAGAATAGTAAATAAAACTAAAAATTTTTAAAAATAGATATGTTGTTGAATAGGCTCACTAGCAGAGTGAAGATGGTAGAGAACAGATGGAGTAATTTAAGGAAACATCAACAGAATTAATTTAGTTTGACAGAGAAAAGAGAATGGAAAAAAAAAAAAACTGAAAAGGGACTCTAGGATATGTGGAATAATAACAAAATATCCAGTATTTGTATCATCAGAGTTCCAGAAAAAGAAGTGAAAGAAGGTGGGGATAAACGAGTATTTGGAAAAAATAATGGCTGAAAACTTCTCTAATTCAGAAAACTCCATAAACCTACAGATTAGAAAATGAGAAAATGGCAGCTGGGTGGCTCAGTGGGTTAAGCCTCTGCCTTCGGCTTGGGTCATGATCTCGGGGTCCTGGGACTGAGCCCCCCATCGGGTTCTCTGCTCAGCAAGGAGCCTGCTTCCCTCTCTCTCTCTGCCTGCCTCTCTGCCTACTTGTGATCTCCGTCTGTCAAATAAATAAATAAAATCTTAAAAAAAAAAAAGAAATGTATCTTAAGGAGAGTAAATCTGATTATGGGAATTATTTGTATATAACACTATTTTATAGTGATATTTTTAATATCCTATACAGTGGAAACCATCTAAATACCCAAATACCTTGGATTATTTTTGTTAGTTATTTGTATCTATATGATAAAATTCTGGGTAAGCTTATAGAGGAGTCCCAGATCCAGTACCCAATTGGCAAATTATTTTACATTCCTGAAATCTAAGGATAAATCATTATACTTACTACACAGAGTGCTTTCAAGTCTTTACAGCTATTAAGTTATTGCACATTAAAAACTTCACACAAAGGATATCACGTGGGAAGCAAACAGTAAATATTTGATATTATTACTCTTCTCTCCACTAAAGAGTGGCTTTAGAACACTGATTTCTAATTAAGGATTTTTATGAAATTCAACTATTAAATTTTCTTTGATAAAACATTCTTGGAATCCAACCTGGGGACCTCTGATTCAGTAGGTCTTATGTGGAGGTCAAGGCATATTGTGTTGTCTAATCTCCACAGAAAGAACTAATACCTATCCCTTCATAAGATTTGTTTTCCTACAGGAGGAAATGCTTAGACTATATTGTAATGTAAATAAAAGCAATCATAGCTTTATTATCTGATTGCATTTTAGTTGTGTAAATTTCTTGATAAACATTGACAAAACTCATGCCAATGACACAAAAGGGATTTATAATATAATAAATCCCTAAAATAAGGAAAAAATTATTACTCATGGGCTCTTACAGATTTGGGCAATATTTTGTTATAAGTGAATCTCAAATAGATAGAAAGAGTTGCCCAGTAATTCAAAACAAAACAAAACACAGCAAAATAACAACACTGGCAAATAGTCTGAAAATTATTATTTTGTAATAACTTGTATAGATTCAAATAATTTCTAATAGTGAATTACCAAAGGAATTTGGAAGTTCATTATGACAGAAATTCCTAGAGCTAGCAAAAAAATCAGACAATCTCAGTTCCGCAATAATAACATGATAATATTATGCTCATTCTGAAGTCCTTTGCTGTTGTGAATTTAAGTCTGGTTTGTTTTGAATATTCCTTTTATTTCATATGTCAGCAGATTTTTCTAAAGAGTAAAAAATTATCAAATAGAAAAACTGAAACTTTGAAGTTGTTCAGCTTAATTCATCTGAGCAAATCTGCTATGATGGTCTTTGTGAAATTAACGAAGTAGTGGCGGAATCAGAACAACCCAAAGAAAGGTGAAACTTTCAATTGATTTTATTTCAAAGAGAAGGGACCCAAGATCTTGAAAAAGATATTTCTAGGTTGTAAAACTACCAAGAAGTTGGGAAATCTACATCTGAAAGGGACAAAGAAAAAGTTCATAATTCCAAGTTTTCTGAAGTAAATGCCCTAATGAAAAGGGACAACAGGGGTCTATTGTCAGCAACAAACCTGTCTAACTGTTTGGTCAGCTGAGGCTAATGTTAAGGCTGTTTTGGTCAGGTAAATTCTATTATTTTCCCACTTTGTAGATGAAAAAACAAAACAAAACAAAACAAAACAAAACTGAGACATGAAGAGGGTAAACAAACTGGTAATATTATGTAGTTCTGCATAATGATTCAGGATTAAAACCCAGACAGTCTGGCTCTAGAATTCAAGATCGTTACTGAAATATCTCACTAATTGTTGCATGCTATTTAGTGCATTATTAATCTTTATTCATGAGTCATATTTGGAGCTATTAGGAGAACAGTGTGATTCATGTTTTTGGAAAATATCTCTGGAATTTTGGGTCCCTTCTCTTTGAAATATAATCATCAGTGAAAATAGTGCCCCCAAGTCTCTATGGGACAAAGAGAGCTAAACTTCAATGAAGTGTCAGTTAACAAACACGTATAACTTAACAATAGGGATCAACCTCCTTATTGATGTTCTTCAGTACTTTTCCACTCATTCCAGTGCTTAAAAACTCTCCTGTCTTTAGTTTCAGCTGAGTTGAGTTCAGTCTTTCTCACCTATTGCAAGAGTCTTAAATGAAGTCTTCTTTGTTTAACTTGCCCTGTGCAATTTTTATTTGATATATTTTAGAGAATTATTATGAAAACTGTATGTTAATAATGTAAGCTATTTAAAACACTACCTGACATGTGGTGCCATGTAAGATTTACTTATTTTTGTGCTTATTCAAAATGCAATGCTAACCTTAATTATTAGCTAACTTCTCCATCATTCTTTCTCTAAGCATATCCAACACTATGTTGAGTTAAATTTCTTATTGTTCTCTAAATAAGACCAGCTCATTTGCGTGTGTGTGTGTGTGTGTGTGTGTGTGTGTGTGTGTATGGCGCAGATGTTTTGTTTAACAGTTGCTTGGCATTCTTCTATTCTCACTGCAAGGTTTAAATCTGTTAGCAGCTTTAGGAAACCTTACTTGCATTCTCAAGGCATTGTTAGTTATATACTACTTGTGTACTCAGTCAAGTCTCCCTCCCTCACTAGGCTATAATTCCCTTGTAGGTAGGTAAAGTATTGTATTAGCAAAATATTTTACACATTAAAGGATTTGTTGTGTTAACGAGCACTGGTTATTTGCAAATTGTTATATTATTAAATGCAGAGTAATGGTTTGTTTCAGTGAAGATACCAGATAAGCACCAGTAAGCAGTGTTTCTTTTCTTGCTGTCATTCACATAAGTATCTGCTTTTTTTTCCCTGTTTCATCCTTTAGTTGAACTGCTCTCTTTATTGCTGTTTCCACCTAAAATTTTAGTAATAACAGCTTTAGCAATATTACCACATTAGGCTGTAAGAATCCTAATGCTGCACAGATATTTGAAAGACACTATTTTTCTCTTGTGGCTAACATTTTTGAAAGATTTAGGGGGAAAAAATTTACAAAAGTGCATTGCCACAGGCAGTTTTTTTTTCTATATGAATTCCTTGGACATTGAAAGGTACAAGCATTGTTGCTGTTGGTTTTAATGTGATGTATTTGGCAGAAAGAAAGGAATGTGGATAAAGAGTAGAGTTCAGAATCTACCTTCTGAAACTCTAAGAGATGTAGTCTCAAATCCCTTGACTACATCATCTTGTAAATTTGCTAGGATTTGTTCGGTTTTAGGTGGAAAGATCTTCCTTCAATGACCAAAAAAACAAAACAAAACAAAACAAAACAAAAAAAACAAACACAAAAAAAACCACATACACACACAACAAAACAAAACCCTACAATACAGGAGGTTCCTATTTCTCAGGGAGTAGGGAAGAATTTCCAGGTAAGAAATAATAATCTATATGGCAATGATCTCAAGAATAGGTAGAGTTATAGAGTCAGATTCTAGTGCCACCTTACCACATACTAGCTGTAGGAAACAGGCAGATCATGTTTCAGAGTTTTATTTTCTAGCATCTGTAAATGAATTATAAAATATAATACATTTAGAATTATAAAATATAATACATTTAGAATCATCAAAGGAGGAAACACAGAATCATGTGTTTGGAATAATACTTGGCATACTATAGATATATATTATCTCTCTAATATTTAGTTTAAAAAATAAAATCTGTATTTGCCTCTTCCTATTTTCAGTTCTCCTCTCAGCTTCTTGCAATATATTTCTTCCTTTTAAACTAATTTTTACAGAACACTAGTATACTGTTTAATTAGTAACACCAGTGGAATTTTCTTGGTTTTTATCTTATATTAACTTTTTTATTAGTAATATCACCATTGTCATATATGAAGTTGGAGTTTTAGATTCTGCTCTGTAGCCTAGTCTTGGACAAATAGCAAACGGTTTTATTTACATTGGAAAATAACTTTTGATCTATCATGTAGCAAATTTTCATAATGTGCTGTTCTTCATAAAAAATGTCTTGTTGCCTCTTGCCCATCTATATTTCTGGATCAATTTTAGTATTAGTTGCCAAATTCCACTGAAATTAAAAAAAACTTGGAAATTTTGTTGGAATTGCATTTTCTAGATTGAATAACTTGAGAAGATTGATATCTCTATGCTATTAAGTGTTCTAAAGCAATAATATTTTATATATCCTTTTATTTCATTAGATTTTTATTTTTTTCTTAAGATTTTATTTATTCTACAGGGAGAAAGAGAGCATGAGAAAGGTGAGAGGGGCAAAGGGGGAGGGATAAACAGATTTGCACTGAGCAGGAATCCCAGTACAGAGCTGCCTCATAACCTGAGATCATAACCTGAGCTGAATCCAAGACTCCGACTGCTTAATCAATTGTGCCACCTTGGTGGCCCTCATTAGATTTTTAAGGGCCTCTCAGTAAACCTTTACAGGTTAATTCACAATACTCTAAATACTTCTCGTCTATGTATTTATATTTTTGTTGGTTCTGTAAATGGCATATTTCTTAAAATCGTATTTGTTGTTTCTTTTGGGAATATATAGAAATGAACATGATTTTTATAGATTGATTTCATGATTCAGCATCATAAAACTTGCTTGTTAATACTAATGACTTGTTAGTAATTTGTTTGATGGTAGAGAATGTTATTTGAATGAGGACAGCCCTTGTTCTTTTCTTTTCAACCATTATATAGATATATATAGTTACAAACATATATATAGTTATAAACATATATATATTAATTTTATTCATCTTATTCCTAATTTTAAGACAATGAGATGTCTAGGTATAAAACACTGTACAGTATCTTGATCTGTTTGAAATGCATATGACTCTTTAAAGACCACACACACACACACACACACACACACATAACATTGTCATGTAAGATTTTTGTTCTTGTATGTCTTACATATAAATAAAACAAAGAAATAAACAAAAAGAATGGTAGGTGGGGCATACATGAACTAAAATAATTATAAGGTATCTGAAGTTTATGAGAAAAGGCATAAAATCAAACCAAATTCATAGTGAAAACAATATACCTTACCTTATATATTGGAACTGCTAGAGAAACCATTAAAATAATGCAAAGAAGTATAGCAAGTAGATAAAATGGAATTCTAAAGGCAAAATTCAAATAATAGAAAAGAATGAAGGAACAGGCAAACAAAGGAACAAAATGAAATGGAAGAAGAAATAGAAAACAAAAAAAATGTGTTAGATGCATTTGATCATCACTTATTTTTTAAATGAAAATGATTTCCCTTCTCCAGTTAAAAGACAGAATGGTTATAGAAAAAGACTCAATTACATGCTATCTACCAAAGACAATCTATTAAAAATGGGACAGAGAGGTGTAAAGTAAATGAATGGAAAAAAGATAATGCTGTGCAAATGTTAATTTGGAAGACTAAATCCAACAAATGTGGGAGACAGTTTTGTCCAATACACCAATATTGACCATGTGCTATACTGAAAAACTAATCTCAAGAAATTTAAAAGCATATAATCTACACACATATGGAGAATCTGTGAGTCAAAGAAGAAATACAAATGAAAACCTCTGACAGTTAATTTATGTGGCACATTGACCAGACCAAGTGTTGCCCAGATATTTGATCAAACAGAAACTCAAGGAGGACAGAGAATTAGGACCACTCTAAAGATTGTGAGCACAAATAAAATTTAAAAGAATGCTTAATTCTCTTCATTGGATATAATGGAAGAGACTTCTCCCCTTCACTTTTCTTAGAGCATTTACCTTAGAAACTTTAATTATTAAGTACTTTCTCCTCTCTTTGAAATGTATATAAATTCTTTTGAAACCAGATAGGCTGTTTGTGAGCTTTTATTACCCATGAATGCCTTCTTATGGAATCAGGGACCATCTAATTAAAATGTAAACATTAAGGAAGATAACACCCTTATCTCCCATTCTCTGTGAGAGGGTAGGAGCCTAATTTCAGTGGGCGTCCTTGCCCTGAGTTGCAAAACTACCTCCTGTGGTATAGATATGAGAAGTTTGTTTATTCTCTGAATAAAGCCAATTAGCTAACACAGATAGTAACCTCAGTACCAGGTGTATTTAAGATGAACTGTGTGTGACAAATAGAGCTGTCAAGTCCTCTTTCTTGCGGACTAGTCATTGTTTATCTCAAGAACAACTTTGTGATGAGTAGTATCTGTTTGGCTTTATAAAAGGTGAGATTTCTTTTTATCTTTGCACTCTCTTAGATTGCCTGTGACATGCATCAAATTCTGGCATAATGCTTATTCGATAAAAAGATAGTTTTCTTTCTCTACTACCTTACAGAGAGGTTTCCTGGCTTGAAAGAAGATTTTGTTTTGTATTATATTTCCCCACATTTTCAAGATATAATTTCTCCAAATACAAATGAACAGCTCCAAGATACTGGCTAGCAGTGTGAGGGAGCAAGGATTTTTAGTTTGCACCACTCATACAGGCATAGGCTGATCCTCCTACAATCTCAGACACTACTGCATCTGACAGAACGATACCTTTCCCCGTACTTCACCACATTTCCCACGGGGAAATTCTTAAACACCTTTCTTGTGACTATTCTACACACACCATGAACAGGTGCATCTGACTGGCAAATGGTTACATTTCTGAATGCGAAGCCTCAAGGAAAGCTGGAAGAGTGTTTTCACTTCCTAACTTGAGGAAGCAGAACAAAATGTGACAAATTAAAGGTGGTGATTTTCAAAATAACATGAACAGTGACTGCTAATGTTCACTACTTGGCTCTAAAATAAGACATCTATCATTTTTTTTGCACTTTAATTTTCAAATAAATAAATTTCCAAGCAATAATACCAATAAAATAACTACAACAACAGCAGCAAAAAATGAACTAGGCTAAAAATGTAATTAATATCTACCTACAAATTAAAGTGAAAATTTAATGCCCCCTTTTTCTGTTCTTACTGACAGGAAATGGCAATAAGTAAAACAACCTTCGGGGTCATGTGCTGGAGTGCAGTGGCCACCCTATTAGCCCTGGACTACTTACCCAGGCAGTTATGGGCAAGAGAAATCAGCTTGGACTTTTTTAGAAAGCCATTGTAGACTGTGTTCTTTTTATTGCCACAGCATAGCCTGTACCCTAATGGTAGTTTGGTGTTACTATAACCAAAATCCTAAAATGTGCAGCATTTAATCAGTATTTAAACAATTCATGACAAAGAAGCAGGTATTATACACTGAAAATATAGTAAATAAAAGTTGGAAACTTTGCAATTTAGAATTAAGACCAGAAAGTGTCTTTGAGTATTATTACTTTCACATTAGTGGTTGAAAGAAATTGAAGTGCAGAGCTTAATGGATTTTGAGGAAATTGCATTGCCAAAGAAACCACAGGCATGGACAACAAAAGCCTGGGATTGTTTAATTCTTAAAGTATGTTGCAGTGCCGTTAATCTACAGCAGCAGGAGTGGGATGAAAAGGTTGTGAATCCCCAGAAAAGCATACTTCCTAACATCCTCTTTAGATATGATAATGAAGGATAATAGATTAGGAAGACTCAAAAGCAGAGCAAATGCGAGGACCACAAATGATAAGATACACATAAGAGTTATTATAAAGCAGCCCCATGAGCGGCCCCAAATGCGCCAAAAAAGGAATAACTCCACTGCCAGTCAATTCCACCATTAGACCTAATCACAGAAGGGCATTGCCTTAGGGCCATGGGGTTCAGAAGCCCCATGTATCTCAAAATACACACATCAGAAATGTACCAAAGAATGCACAGGTACCCATATAACTCAAGGTGCTGCAATTAAGTACACCATACCTGCACCAAAATACTTTGGATTTTTGTGGGTGGTACTGTCACTAGGGGACAATGATTCTGAGAGCAGAGAGGAAGTGAAGAGTGAAAGCACGTAAGTTAAAAGAAACTAAATTAGGGTTATTTTTATATTCTTTCAGACAGCAAAAATTCAAGAGACTTTATAACATGTAATTTCTGGGAAGTGCCTAGTTTCCAGTATCTTGCTTCTTTGTGTATTCTACTGCACATTCCTGGAATTGCTTGCAAATTAGGAAGTATTTCCAACAGGTTTACATGTTAGCTATGGTACATTTTACAATACTAAAGAATTCATATTATTTCTATTTATATTTATATAAATTAAATTGAAATGCATGTGCACACATACACAAATGCACACACACACACACACACACACACATATAAACATCATACCTGTAAAGTGTGATACTATTTTGTTTTTATTTTGAAACTTCATGGACAATAAAAACACAGAGCATGTAAGTTTATGCTGGAGACATGGTCTCAAATGTGCTGATAGCAGTTGACATTGGTTTGGGCTAAATCAAAGAATAAATATTGTATTTTCTGGATCTCTCCCAAATTGAACATCTTGTTGATGTTGTGTCTCATTTGACACTAAAGTCATTCAAGAACAAATTTTGAGAATGCCAATTAAATCCTATTGAAAGAATTAGATTTAATTCAGACTATTTGAAAACTTATATAAGGTATAAGAGAAAATAAAAATACCAAACACTCTTATATAAAGAGGAAATTGTGGCCACTGGCAGATACAAAAACTAATTTTGAATATGCTCTTCATTTATTCAATATGAACTGTTGATTACTATAATTAGCAAAACCTTATAAAAATACATCCAGGATTGCCCACTTTAAAATACTCTAACAATTTAGAAAAAATGGCTTACATAAATTGAAAGACAGTGGTTGCTAACTATACAATGAAAAGTAACATCTCAATAAAATATAGGGAACTTAGAACAAGGAAATGATGTGTGTAAGTAGAGTTCATACACAAGTAAGCTACAAACGAAATTCTATGAAGATTATTTGTAGGGCCACTATAGTTTACAACATAGTCTTAATTGAAGAAAGTATCAAACAGATTAAGCAATGCATTAGTATTCTCATTTTTAAAACAATATGCCAGTAGTGAACATTTTGAAAGAAAGGGAATATAAAAATATTGTTTGGCTCTGGATGCTTATTTAAGAATTATAAAAATGATCAGGATATAACTAATAGTAATTTATGCGATAGAATATTTCTGAAAGATTTTATACAATGATGAGAAAAATATAAATATATGCAAAATTCATGGTTGATTTCAGATTCAAATATTGCTGTACTTGTTTTATTAATAATTTCATTGGCTGCTGACTCAGCAGAGGGACTTTATATCCATATTACATTTAATTAAAAAATACAAATTATGAAGATTTAAGAATAATTGTCTAACAAAGCATACTATTAAGAGAACATCATTTGTGATATTTGATTATTCATCTAACATCGATGGCTAATTAGTAGAACACTCAAACATATGCAGTAGTACTTACATTTTGTAGGTTTTAAAACATTTAGCTAACTTAAAATTTTACAAAGGTGGAGCACCTGGATGGCTCAGTGGGTGAAGCATCTGATTCTTGCTCTCAGCTCAGGTCTTGACCTTAGAGTGGTGAGTTCAAGCCCCGTGTTGGACTCCATGAGGCTATAGATTTACACTTTTAAAAATTTTGTTGTTAAGAAGGTATAGCTTTTCAAGTTAGAACCACAAAACATATCTTACCTAATAAAACTATAAATATCTTTAAAATAAATAGATATATTGTAGATGGTAGTCCTTTTGCACACTTGTCCCAAGCCCCACAAATTTTTTTATTTATTTTTTTAAGATTTTATTTATTTATTTGATAGAGAGAGAGAGAGAATAAGAGAGAGAGAGAGAGTATGAGAGGAGAGAGGTCAGAGGGAGAAGCATATTCTGTGATGAGCAGAGAGCCGGATGCGGGACTCCATTCCAGGACTCGAGGATCATGACCTGAGCCAAAGGCAGTCGCTTAATCAACTGAGACACCCAGGCCCCCAAATCCCACAAATTTTAAAAGTGCACTTATTTCAAGTAGTTTTCAAAATTCCTGACCTTACAACTGCTGTGAATTCCTGACTGTTGTGTGTCTAGATGTTTTGTGTTGTTTCTCTTACAAAGGGAATGAGTGTGCTCCAAATGGAGAGATGTAGAATTTGGTGGAAACCCTTAACAGCTTTCCAGTATCCATGGTTGAATTCTGTCTGTTAGACTAGAATCCTCATCTTTTGTCTTGAGTGCTCAGCCAGAGTCTCATTCTCTTGGACCACTGGCTAAATATTAGCCAGGAATAAGCAAATGAATGCAACAGTTTTCTTACAGACTATTGTCCTAGACTTTCTTCCTCTTTTCCTTATTATAGGTAAGGAAAGATTTGAGTGATTTGCTGAGATATGGTGATGTCTAGAGAAACTACAGAATCCTTGTGATGAGGATGGCAGAACTGCCCTCACAGACATGGAGTGCTTTTTCTCTAAGTTAAGGGTGAAGAAACTATAGTCTATAGACTGTTTTTGTAAATGAGATGTTATTGGAACACAGCCGTGCTCATTCATTTATTTGTCTACTGCTACTTTTAATCTACAACAGCAGAATTGAGTAGCAATAACAGAGACCATATGGCCTTTATAGAAAAACTTTTCTGGTTTCTGCACTGCATTATTCAATAAAAAGATATACATTGAATACAAACCATTATATCTTGGGTATCTTTGTCTAACAGATTAGCATCTATCCAAATTAATACAATCACTGCAACTGAAAAAAAATTCTTAACTGAGAGTACCTACGGGAACAGTTTCCCCCCCCAAAAAACATAGGAATGAAAGATAAAAGCATAGGAATTCAAGTTTTAAACTAATCCATGAAGGCAATAATGTGGATTACATGAAGCCTACTGTATAATAGGTGTCAGTTTTTGCCAATAAAATGACACTTAATAGCTGTTCTAATGCTGGATACTAGCACAATGAGAAATTATTCTCATGGAATTAGCTTTACTCAGTTCAATGAAAATTAAAGCCTACTGAATTCAAGTTTTGAAATGCTCCAAGAATGGAATATCACCAAATGTGGAAGTTAAGTTGATGCATAATTAATTAATTCAATTAATTAGTAAACAAATACATAACAGTAGTAACAATGTATTTATTAGTAAATAGTGTATTATGCTATCATTAGTCTAAAAAAACTATATAATACAAACCTTTTAAAGTAAAAGGAACTTGCTATAGAGTACTTAAGCGAATTTCTACTTAATGTTTTTCGTATTGTATGACAGAAGGGATATCTCTTACTAATAGTTTTTGCTATGCTCAAAATTATAATTTCTGTTATGTGATTTAAGTGATTTAAAAGCCTTACTGAGTGCTTAATTCTCCAGTTTCCAATCCAACTACAAATATTTCTGTAAAATAAATATACTCACATTAATTGAATCATAACTGCTAGCATCCATTGATTTAGGAAAGATTTAAATTCTTTCTAGAAACAATTGTTTGTTTAAAAAATTGTGATCTAGGGCACCTGGGTGGCTCAGTTGGTTAAGCGACTGCCCTCGGCTCAGGTCATGATCCCAGGGTCCTGGGATCAAGCCCCGCATCGGGCTCCCTGCTCAGTGGACAGCCTGCTTCTCTCTCTCTCTCCCTGCTACTCTGCCTATATGTGATCTCTACCTGTCAGATAAATAAAGAAAAATCTTTAAAAAAGATTTGTGATCTATAAATGTTTATACTTCTTCCAATGCCTGTATACTTCAGAAGGAAATTATCTTGGAGTTCTTTAGGTTTGTTTGTTTTCTTTTCTTTTTTAAAAAAGATTTTATTTATCTATTTGAAAAACAGAGATTACAAGTAGGCAAGAGAGGCAGGCAGGGAGAGAGAGGAGGAAGCAGGCTCTCCGCGGAACCGAGAGCCAGATGCAGGGCTTGATCCCACAACCCTGGGATCATGACCTGAGCCAAAAGCAGAGGCTTTAATCCACTGAGCCACCCAGGTACCCCAGGCCTGTTTGTTTTCTTTATCCAGCTTAAACAGACCAGCAACACACTGGTTGTAGCTGTTGCAATGGCTTCAGAGTATACACTGGAAACTGAAGTAGGTAATGGGGAGAGTTAGGTGACAGAGGATAGGGCATGGGCCTCTGGTAGGAGCAGCACCATGGGGGACTGAGGCATGACAACATCATTGTCCTGCTTGTGAAGCTCATCATCATTGGAGACTGAGCAGACTCACAGAGTTTAATTTCAAGGAGAAAGATGGTAATTTGAAGGAACTGACATTTGATTCAGTTTTGAGGAGGAAAGTAGGAAAATAATGTGTCTTTGAGTATGTTCATCATGCTGTTACAAAATGCCACAAACTGGGGGCTTAAAACAAGAGATTTATTTCTCACAGTTTTGGAGTCTGAAAGTCCAAGATCCACATGCCAGGTAGGGTGTCATGTATGGCCATCCTGTGGGTCACAAAGTTTTCAAGGTGTCCTTATATGGCTGAAGGGTCAAGAGAGGTCAGACAGGTCTCAGTAACACTAATCCCATTCCTGAAGGCTCCACCCTCATGACCTAATTACTTCTCAAAGGCCCTGTCTACCTCCTAATACCATCAGAGGACATCAGGATTTCAACTACGAATTTTGGGGAAACACAAAGTTCAGATTATAGCAGGATGCAAATTTGAAGACATCTTCCAGATGCCATGTATTGCCAATGAACCCAGCAAAAACAGATCAAAAGACACACACGAACAACAGTGTTTCTCAGCAGCCGCAATAGCAGCAGTGGGATGCACTTACTGGCACTGAAGGCTTACGTGAAGCCTGAACTGCTTACTTCATTCCAAACAGATGACATCATTCCAAAGAACAAGAACTCCCTCAGAACAATTCTGCAACAAGTAGCTAATTGGAATCCTCAGTACATTTGTTACACGTACTTTAAAGAATTATATGTTTAAAAAGACTCAGAGGGGCGACTGGGTGGCTCAGTGGGTTAAAGCCTCTGCCTTCGGCTCGGGTCATGATCCCAGGGTCCTGGAATCGAGCCCCACATCGGGCTCTCTGCTCAGAGGGAAGCCTGCTTCCTCCTCTCTCTGACTGCCTCTCTGCCTACTTGTAATCTCTGTCAAATAAATAAATAAAATCTTTAAAAAAAAAAAAAGACTCAGACACTGGCCTAGATACAATCAAATAGGCAGTCATTTGGAGTTCCAACTCTCTAGAAAATTAAATCCTCAAGAGTGATGCACACAATAGCCAGTCAAAAGCTTCTGTATGTTCTAGTAGAGATGTTATATCTTCTCATTTCTAGAAATGGTTTTTGAATTTAGATTTAATGGATTCTTCAATGAATAAAAAACTTGATATATTATCTGACAAATATAGCACAGCTCATATTATGTGCTCATTTGAATCTCACCAATAAAAAATCTGCTGCAGTCTGTCACTGGCCCTACAGCTGCTACCATCCTTACCCAATTCATCTCTACCTCAGCCTCCCTGCCCATTGTAAATCTTCCTCCAGTTGTAAGTTGTCGCTCCAATTCACCTGGCTTTCTACAGGATGAGGGGACCCAAGACCTACCTGTTGACAATTTCAGTCAAAATGGTATCATCTGTAAGGACCAGCAAGACATACATAACTCTGGGACTCCTCTAAAATTTTACCCTAGGTTAACTTCTGCTAAAGTGTCCAAAGTCTTCATAAGAAAATCATTTAATATCTCACATAAATTCCAAAAGGAAATTTTTAAAAAATAAGGAAAGGGGGGACACCTGGGTGGCTCAGTCGGTTAAGCATCTGCCATCAGCTCAGGTCATGATCCCAGGGTCCTGTGATTGAGCCCCACATCTGTCTCCTTGCTCAATGGGGAGTCTGCTTCTCCCTCTGCACCCCCCCTGCACTCATTTTCTCTCTCTTTAATAAATAAGTAAAATCTTTTTTAAAAACTAAGGGAAAAGACCAAATAAAGTAATATGATTTTGAGATTATTGAGGAAAAGGGGAATATTTTATAAAAGGAGAGGGGATTGCCAAGCTAAAATAACTAGAGTCTGAATTTCAATGAAGGAATTAAAAAAGGTTGAACTTCTTCTATAGAGCCTTCATCAATAGTTGAACTCCCAGATTATTGGATAAAATGTATTGCTTTTTTTCTCCCATGATCAACACTGGAATTACAACTATGACTTCAGTGCTCAGTTTGATGAACATAGGACCTTGCATGCCAAGACAAGGACTACAGTTAAATTTATTAAACTGGATGCACAAGGGAAACACATTTATCCAATTCAAAAGAGTATCAGATTGTTCATGAAGAAGTCTTATAGCACACCAAAGAATAAGCAGACTAGTCACAGTTATGATAAAGAAAACAGGATGGCTCATATTAAAAGGCAAATAGATTAATTTCACCAAATCAAGCAGATTCATAGCAGTAGAACTCTTCTTGTATCAGATGTGAATAATTGTAAGTTTATTTAGTTACTATTAAAAATAAGCAACAAACAAAATTAAACAGGAAAAAAAAATTTTGAGAAATTATTTTATAAATGTGTTCCCAGAAGTATCTTTTTATGTTAAAAAATTTTTAAAAACCAAAATATCAACTGATACTACTGGTACTACTGGTATAGCTGAATAGTTGAGACAGAACATCACAGAAGTCATCTATATAAAATGAACAAAATAAGCTATACTGAGATAAACTTTAGAGATTAGTCAAAAAGGAGTCCAAGAAAATAGTTCCATTGAAACTGTCATATGTCACATCCACAAAACATGAATTCTTCACTAATAACGTAGTATATAGTAAGTTTATGTCAAGTAGGAATGCATCAATTTCTATTTCTAGGAATGCATTAATTTCTATTATATTTCTATATATAGGCATAAATTTTTTCATACTTTCACCTTTAGATTGACTCATAAAAAGATTGACAATACCTGGGAATGTTAAAAAAGTAACTGATAATTTGAATTAGCTGTTAGTGCTAGAATGACAAGGATCTAAAAACCTCAATTCTACCAACAGAAGCTATACAAGTATAATTTTTTTTCATCTTTCTGGACCAATCCTTGCCTTTCTAATCCAAATCATTTTCTCATTAATGTATATTTCTTAGTTTCTTAGAAACTTTCAAGTTTCTCGAGGTTGTATGTGTCTCCATTTTGTAAGCTCTTCATCATAGTCTGTTCTGTTCTGCTGAAACCCCTAGAACTCTATTTAATTTTTAGATTCTGCAGAAGACACTATTTTCATGAGGAATATGCCTGTTATACTCAAAGCTTAAATATGTGGTAAATCACAGGAGTGTTGCCCTAATGGAGGGCATGAATGAAGGTCATACTTTCCAGTTTACGATATTGAAAATGTCAATAGTGTATAATTATAACTAAATTAATATATATGGTATATGTAATGGTGTATAATTTTATATATTTTTTATATATCCATCACTTTTTAAAGATCTACGTTGCTTTGACAAGATTTATTCTTTTTCCCTGCTTTGAAATTTTATGAGAATCATTGAACCATTCTTTTAATAAAGGGGGCTTTGGAATTTGATATATTTTCTTAGGAAATAATCTTTTTCCTACATTTAAGACATTTTAACCAATTTTTGAGAGCAGCACAAGTCTTTTTCCTGACTATGAAAAGGGAAAAAAAAAGAAATATTAATGAAATAAGTTGTTGCAGTAGGTTATTTTTGCACAATGCTGCATATTAACATAGGGCTGTTTGTATAGATAAGAACAATAAAGGATTATTAAATGACATAGTACTTGATGAAAATAATTCAAAATATAGATATTTTTTAAAGTGGAAAGCTAATATAAATAGATTAGAGCAAGATGTCTTGCATACAAGATATAGCTGCATTATATGCATAGCAAAATAGCCTTGGGTGAAAGTGAACTTCAGATTTTTTTCTGACTTTATGAGAGAAGAAACTGGGAAAAAAGTGTCATATATAATTTGTGTTTTTCAACTCCCTAAAAGTTGGAACAGAATTTACCTTTGACGTGGTCTTTTATCTTTGTTCTAGGGAGGCGGGGAGAGCTCATTGGCTTTTATTAATGTAAAAATAAAACTAAAAAAAATCACTATTAATGAAAAGTTTGCCTAAAGAAGTTACATTTTCTGCATAAAATTATAAAAGACTGTAATAATTATAGGTAGAGTTTCATCTTAAGTTGTATTTCTAAACATTTATTTTAAAATATGAATTAAAACAGTGGTGTTCCTGTATATATTTTTTTCCATAATTCAGACAGATTTTCACAAACCAAAAGCACAGACCCCTGAGTGATGTAAAGTGAGATCTGAAAGCTCTTTCTTTTACTTTTTGCTGAAGAAGAGATGGAAAGTGAATTAAAGTGAGCTGGATGCAGCTGAAAGGAGACATGATTTACATCTCCCATGGTGGGTGCTATTTTAAATGAAGTAATCCAGACCTTGGCGCACACTGAAAGTGCTTTATAATGTTCTTGAGAAGAGTGTGAAGCCACACTCTTCAGCAAAGAGGGAAAGATCTCTCCCATGCTGGGCACAGGATAGAAAATGAAAGATATTTTCATCTCCTGAAAAGTCAACAAAGGATATCATGAGGGTGATCAATAGCACAGGCAGAAGCAGGGTATGAGGATAAGAGTCGCAGAGCACAGGAACTCTACATTACTGTTCTGAATAAACATAAGTTAAAACTCAGGTCATTTTCTAAAAAACCTTAGAAACATATAAAGAGTGACAATTTTTCGGTAATTAAGTGATGTGTCCCTGAGAATTTAAAATTTAAAAATAATATTGCAATGTGGCCTTAGTTTACTCATAAGGCTAGTGACCAAACATTTATGGTTGTTTTCATACATTGTGCTTCATCTGGCATTATCTCATTCATTATAGAGACTCACTTTGTTTTTCCACTTATGTTCCAGAAATATTTTAGAATTGAGGTCATTATTAGTGACTGAAATAAAAACAACTATGAGTTTCATAATGCCACAGGAAAATTCTGTAAGAATCAGGATTGCCAAATAAAATACAGGATGCCCAGTAAGTAAGAACAATTTTTTGTTGTTGTTGCTATTAGTACATCTTCCAAAATATTTCATGGGGTTATACAATACTTAAGTGAAAAATTATTTGGTCTTTATATGAAATTGAAATTTAAGTGGAAACCATGTACTTTCATTTGTTAAATCTGGCAACCCTAACAAGAATGCCTAAGAAATAGTCCAGTTAGTGTAAGACATTTTCTCCCAAATGTTTTCTATCAAATATGAGATATGTCCAGCATATGTTGGCATATGGCGGGGGGGGGGGGTTGCTTGTGTGTAGAGATAGTGTAAAGATAGCTCAGGACTCCAGTTATTGCAGGGTCCAAGCATACCAGTCAGTGTACACAGGTGAGTGAATCAGCTCTCACAGATGCAGAATACACCGCGGAAAGAAAGAGATCTGACTTTTTTTACATGCAGATATAACTTCTGTTCCATTCACTACTACTGTATTCCTCCATATTTTCAAATATTTTTTTTTCCTAATCACCTTGTAAGAAACTTAGGGTGATATTTTAATGAAGAAAGTTGAATTTTTATAATCAGATACACTTTAGTTTTGAATTTTAGTTCTTCCAGTGATGCCTGGATGTCTCAGTCAGTGAATTTTAGTTCTTCCATCTACCAATTCTGTGACATGGGAAAAATACATATAACTCTACTGGTCTGTTTCCTTATCTGTAAAATGTAGGTGAAGTTGCAATGTGAAGTTGCCTAAAATAGGATTAATGTCAAAATATATGCAAAATCACTAGTGTAATGCCTGATAAGTCACTCATAATTGAAAGGTATTTTCACTAAATACCATGAAATGACTTTCAGTGTAGCTTCCTTTAAAGATTTTATGCCAACAAAAAACAATCCCATTCCTGGTGTTGCGTAGTGACAATAAATTAGAACTTATAGTTTATATAAATGTATTTTTATAAATTTTCTGAAGAAATGGGTCCTCTAAAGTCTTCACTGAATTGAAGCAATTTTTCAGACCTCCCTCTCTGGGCAATATTATAGCACAATCTTCCTTGGACTTATTATTACTTAACGCACTTTGGGCAATGACATTTACTTTCAATAAGAGCTGGTTTAAGAAGCAGCTTGTACAATGTAAATTCAAGAATGATTCTGCAGATCTCATGTTACTTAAACACTATTCTTTTTATTTGGACCCTTGAGGGAGATTATCTGTCTATATCTGTCTATTGTCTCTCTATCTACCGATTTGGCCTATGAAACATCCATTCCTATATTATATTAAGAGAATCCCAACTTCATCAGTTCCACTTGGGATATTATCTGTTCTTGATTATATTCAGTCTAAATGGGACTGCAAATGAAGTAACCTTATTATATGCAAGGTAAAGAATAGACCTTAAAAGCCATAAGAATTGAGCATTCTTTCCTGGAATTTCAAATCCTGAGCAGGGTATAGTTTGAAATTTATGTCAGAAAACCCAAATTAAGGAAAGGTTAAACACATAAAGATTTGTATTTCAAATAAAAGAAGTTTGGAGGTAGAAGACTGTGAGACCGCTATGATGAATCCATTAACCTGGGAACCAGATTCCTTCTCTTCCTGTTCTGCCCCCCTTAGGATGTGTCATCCATTCTCAAGGGTGATTCAGGATGGGGACTAGATATTGATTGCTCTGTGCATCTCATTTGCATTCCATGTAGTCAAACATAAAAAAAGGAAAAAAGTGCATAATAGGCAGCTGAAACAAAATTCTTTAGGGAGTTTTTCAAGATTTCCTTATAGCTCTTCCACTGATCTCTTTCCTTTATTTTAAGATGTATTCATTTATTTGAGAGAGAAAGAGCACAAGTAGGAAGAACAGAGGAAGAAGGAGAAAGAATCTCAAGCTGACTCCACGCTGAGCACAGAGTCAGACGCAGGGCTCCATCTCATGACCCTGAGATCATGACCTGAATGGAAACCAAGAGTCAGATGCTCAACTCACTGCACCACCCAGGTACCCCTCCACTGATTTATAATTAGCTAAAATACCATTACATGGTTACAATGAATGTGTAAGAGGCTAGGGAATGTTGAATTTATCCCAGGTATAAAGTTTTCAACAAAAAATTAGACTCCATTACTAAGAAAGAGAGAAAAGCTATTAGATATGAAACTAGTAGTGTAGTGACAAAAAAAACCAACAACAACAACAAACTATTTGAAGGTACTAATTTCAGTGGCAACACTGCTTCAACTGTCAAATATTTCCTGCTATCTTGAACGAGAGATAATTTGTCTTTGTCCTTTTCTAAGTCTGATTCTCCATGTTGTCTGATGATTCTATGAGTTACTCAATATCTTGCTAATAATTTCTTTCCTACTTATAACAAGATTATACACTATGTCTAACTCAGGACCACTGGGTGACATTTGGGGCAAATAGGTTATACACTGTGTCTAACTCAAGACCACTGGGTGGCATTTGGGGCAAATTTGAAGAAATTCTATTGTGATCATGCATACATTTTGTGTACAGACAAGTGCAGCTTTGCAATATTGCTAAACATTTGTAGTAACCAGACCTTATAGCAAAAAACCAAATTTGATACACAGTAAATTTCAGTGACATACATTTAAATTTATGGATATTGACATTTAATAGTCCTTTCTAAACTTTAGCATACTATTAATGGGCATTTCAGAAAGTACAATATTAGAATTCAATGAAATTAATCTCCTTTTCTTAGGAAAGCAAAATGACTTATATCTTTTAGAATTCTTTGAACCATTGTGGATCACCTAAGGATTGTTTAACAAAGTTTGGTAATTATTGCTTTAAAGATAACATGGAAGAATTTACATTTGTTGAGTATTAGAGAAATTCAATTCTGTTGGCATTCACTTAAATTTGTGGGCCTCAATTTCATCACAAGTAAACGACAACAACAAAAAAAGGGTGGGGGTTGTATGCTAGGAGAAAATATAATAAAACCTGCACACCTTTCTAGGGATCTTTTCAAGCTATCAAATTAAAAAATATATTTAGATGAACATGTTTTATAAGCTATAGATATGTTATTTTTCTGGATTAGAATGGTGTGATTACATATGGAACCCTGATCACAGGCAACATCAGGATAATATAAGTACGTACCTTCAAGGGGAGTTCATCTGTGGCTCTCTACATCCCCAAAATCATAGTGTTTGGAAAATAGTCTTTACAATTTTTATTTGATTTTTTTTTTTAGAATAGGTATGTTAAAGCTCCAAGTTTTTAAAAAAACAGTAACAGTCTAATGGTTCTATGCACTAAAATTAAAGATTATTTTATATACAATCATAATCAAAGACTTTTAAATTGTCACCATAATAATTTCTGTGTATTCATAGGTTATTTCATTGGCTTGTGTTACACTTACTAATGCCACATTTGCACTGATAGCTGTGAATACTGGGAATTTGTTATATCTGACTAATAATCTCTGATTTCTTTAGTGGATAATATTATATATTAAAATAATCATATATGAAATGATGCTACCCAAATGTCTACATGCTGCTTCTAATCATAAATGTGATGACAGATAGCAAAATATGCTTTTAAAAAGAAAACTTTGCCTATATGACTAGAACATGATTATTTTGCTGCTTATATGATTGTACATTTCTTATATGATATAAGTATCTAGTTCCTTGGGTTTTAGTAGCAAAAAAAAAAAAAAAAAAAAAAAAAAATCCAAGCATTAATGTCTATCATAAATTGCAGAGTTGTTTAGTGGATACTAAAAGAACTGCTTACCTGTATAGATTTTCATAGAAATATCATGCAATTATGGTTTAAAGTGATTCCTTTGGCTTAATTTTTCTAAGTAAAATTCTTGTGTAAAAAAGAAAATGTTGTTGGGATGGTGACAACTACACACCATTGTTACCAAGGAACACACTAGGGTAGATAAATTTTAAATGTGTTTGATAAACACATTTAAATAATTATCCTGGAATATTTTTAGTTCTAATTTTAAGAAAATCCAAGGATACATTTTGAGACTTCAGAATTTTCATTTATTAATGAATTGTCATTAAAACATGAAAAGCTGTTTTTAAATAAGTAAGGGCACATAAAAATAGCATATTATTGTGTTTTGCTAAAAACAAATAAACAGGGGCACCTGGGTGGCTCAAATGGTTAAGTGTCTGCCTTGGTCTCAGGTCATGATATACAGGTCCTGGGATTGAGCCCCACAATCAGCAAGGAGTCTGCTTCCCTCTGTCCCTCTGCCTCTCCCCCTGCTTGTGCTCTCTCTCTCTGTCTCTCTCAAATGAATAATTAAAATCTTAAAAAAATTAAAAAAAAAACAAATAAAACACCTCCCCACCCTCAGCTTAAAATCCCCACCACTAAAAAAAAAAAAAAAAAAAGAAAGAAAAAGAAAGAAAGAAAGAGAGAGAGAAAGAAAGAAAAAAATCTGAATGCAAGTGTCTAATTTTCATTCTTTCCTCCTTTGATAGATGGCAGTGCAGCTTTGGAGTGCTAATTCTCACTAACCCTTTATACATCAAGGTCAATTCTAAGTCATTTCTTTTTTTTTTTTCTTTTTTTAAGATTTTATTTATTTGACAGAGAGAGAGAGAGATTACAAGTAGGCAGAGAGGGAGGCAGAGAGAGAGGGGGAAGCACACTCCCTGCTGAGCAGAGAGCCTGATGCAGGACTCCATCCGAGGACCCTGAGATGATGACCTGAGCCAAAGGCAAAGGCTTGACCCACTGAGCCACCCAGGTGCCCAATTTTAAGTCATTTCAGTCATTAAATAGAGATGGTCCTCCTACTAAAGTCTCAGAGAGTGACCTTTTTTTTTTTTTTTTTTTTTTTCAATTTCAATAGCTCAAAACATGGGTCTGGGGTAATGAAATGAAATGAAATGAATACAATACCTTAAATAATCCTGAGAATTATTATGAGCAATACATTACATACAATGTATAATACTATGTAAGTATATGGAGTAACCTTTCTTATTCCCAAGCACCACATACACCAGCATTTCTACCTCACAGATCCTAAAATTATTGTTTCATGTGTTAAGCAGTGAATAAGTGTTTGGATTAAAAAAAAATAAAGACCATGATTTATATGTTAGTCTTTTGTATTTGGAAGTTTGTTTTTTCTAGGGGAGAGAGTCTAAGAAAAGTGCCCTATTGCCACAGGTGGAGTTTTGATGGTCAATAGATGTAATATATGGTAATAGATGTAAATATACTAAGAGATGGGGAAAGAATGCACTAGGGGGAAAAAAAAGAAATAGAAGAAAGGAGGTAAATGAGAGACATTCACTTAGAATTAAGATACAAATTATTTTTTATGATTCTTTAAATTTAGTGAAAAATCAGATAAAGCTGGGGTAAGTTTTGAGGGGTATAGGGTGAGACAGGTTGTACCTTGTACTTCCTAGAGTATGTAGACCCAAATGAAGGGATGTAAACTTCTGGAGAAATCCATAGAGAATGAGGGGAGAATCAGTTTATTATGGAAAAGCACTTCATACTGATGTTTAGTGTGCCTATAAGTATACCTATCTTCGTTGAATTTATCCACTTCATTGTATTGAAATCTTCTTTCCAAAGTCTCCCAACTTCCCTTACCTAGAACTATTTTATTTTTTCCCCATGGAATGCATCACCTTCTAATATGAGATCTAATTTATTTATCATATTTATTATCTATCTACTATGCCTAAAATATCTATCTACTATGGCTAAAACATAAGTTTTAAGAAATTAGAATTCTGTTCTTTTGTTTACTAACATATTGAAGTTCTGAGAAAAGTGTCTCCACATAGAAGTCTCTTATATTGAATAGATAAATTAATGGTTTCTAAAAACTGGCTTTTAAAAAAATTTAAATGTATTAAATTGAAAAAAGTTTATATTTCTTAAATTAGATACAGTAATTAAAAGTGCTCTGTGAGTATAATTTTATTCAAAAACATTTTTTTTTCCAAAGATTGACAGATAGAGATCACAAGTAGGCAGAGGCAGAGAGAGAGGAGGAAGCAGGCTCCCCACCAAGCGGAGAGCCCGATGTGGGGCTCAATCCCAGGACCCTGGGATCATGACCCAAGCCGAAGGCAGAGGCCTTAACTCACTGAGCCACCCAGGCACCCCTCAAAAACATTTTTAAGCATACTGTTAAGCACTTTTAATTATTTTTCAAACATGATTTTTTTTCCCTTTTATATTGTACTAGTTCTTTTACAATGTTAATGAATTCTATTATTCAGCATACATTGTAATTCTAGCCCTCAACTAAAGGAAATAATTAGCCTCTGCTGGCTAGTCAGTCATTCAACTAGAGCTTAGACAACCACTTCCTTATTGAACAAATGAATTGCTAAGCATTATGGAAAGTGATGTTTTAAATAAAACACACTGAGCTTAATGAGCCTAGAATAAAATGAGGTGGGTAACAGGATTATTAAAGTTCATCATTGGTCAGAAAATGTGGAATCCATACTGTATTTTGTCATTACAACCTAAAGATTTATTTTCCAGGAGGGAGCTTCATTAAGTATTCTTAATATGTTTAAAAAGAGTCATTAGCTTTAAAAACAAATACAGTTGATAAGGTTGTCAAACATAAAAAATAACTTTAAAAGAGGCATGAGGTTGAGAGCAGACATATCAATTAACTTGCCCAATGAACTACATAATCCCTTGGTATTCTTTCCTTTTTGAATATTTAGAGAGTGTCCAGATCTCCAATACTAGCAGAGAAAAGGCAGAGGAATATGATCATGTAGGGTGAAATTCTGATGAGAAATATAATGTAAAATAGATTTTTACAAAACCAGAAAATAAAAATCCACTTAGAACTTTATTAATATCCTCCCCATCAGATATTATTAGTTTGCAGTTTCTGGCACAGTGTGGCTGCTGATAGAAATTCTCTGAATGAATGGGTACATGAATAAGTACAGGCATACAAAACACTTTACTTCCTTTTTTGGCAAGTTAAATCCATCAGAATTGCATATTTCATATATTATTTTTAACAAAATTATTGAATGTATAATTCATTCTCAGTAGATATGTTTAAATTTATATTTGAAACATTGTTTTGATAAATTATATTCTTACTCTCGTTTGTGATTCACTTTATGTTTCAAATTTAGATACACAGATAGAATCAGTTTATGCTAAAATTTCACTGACAACATTGCTGTAAGATATGTTGGTAGCAAATAAAAAAACCTAAAGTATAATACTGTATATCAAATTACCTGTGTACCTTAAGGAAATATAAATTCCAAGTTGGCACACTTAATTATACTTAGAGAAAATGCATATTTTTAAGTTATCCAACAAAATGCAGGTACCATATTTGCATTTCATGTCTTTTTATATTATCCATATATCCCCAAACTACTAAATTGTTTTTTTAAATCTGATCCAAAGTAAAAGTATTTTCATGTAAATGTAAAAAGAAGTGAATCCTTTAAACTTAGATAATTCCGGAGGAAATGTTTTCTGTAAGAAAAATTTGATTATCAGTTAATTCTTACAGAGCATTTCAATTGAAAATTATTTCTAATCAGCCCTGGAGAAAAGTGAATATATTTTGAAAGTCCACACAAGAGGTAAAGGTCCCAGAATGTATTAGTTATCAACTGTTATACATTTTGGATTATGCATTTAGTAAAAACCTTCATTATAAATAGCAGGAATCATTTTATGATGTAATACTCCTTTAAACTACAATTTTTAAAATTTTTAAAACAATGCAATTAAACTATAGTGCAAAACAACATAAGCAACGTAAGTCCTCTTTTAGGTATAAGCAATATCATTTAGTTAAGGAGACAATGAATTTTATCTGATTATTCCCAATCATGTGAAAACTTTATTATTATAAAACTCTAATAAAATATGTAAATAAATATTCAGATGACTCTGCTATTTGGTAATTCACATTGGTTTCATTCAGATGAAAGGCAGCTAATCAACAAGTTGTATGTAGTGAACCAGAAAACATATCCATCATTTCAAACATAAATCTTTTTAAAGTACATTTGATTTTAAGGAGTATGAAGTTTATATATTTTTCTATATTGCTAAATTAAACAAGGAGGCGATTAGACTGAGGTAGCTCATAGTGCTCTATCTACCTATATAAGCAAACCAAAATTTAAGCCTATAAATGCCTCAAGGTATGTATACACACATACCTAAGGACAACCAATCACAAATAGCCAATTTAGCTTTAAGCTATAACCAATCAAATCATTTTCTTTGTTTACTGTGGCATTTTCTCTATATGTCTTTCCTGTAGCTCTTGTGGGTTGAATACTCCTAACCACTTCTGGTTTGGTTTTGTTCTATTGGAATAAATAAATGCTTAAGTAAACTTTAAAAAATTTTTAATACACTTCAGTTTGTCTTTTAACAATATGTACAAATAGACAAAAATTCACATGAGTGAATATGCATGGATCAAAGGAAAAAACAAGATATATAATGAGTTATGTTAGCAAAATGGCAGAAGAGGAAACCTCAGCCTTAGTTTCCCATAGAAACATAGATTTCATATTACATATAGAACAAATTACCTTAAATGAAAAGTCTAGAATCTAGTCAAGAAGTTTCAGTCTGCAGACAAGCACAAGTCTGAGAGTAGCTGCATTGAAATTAGTGAAGAGAGCAATTTCAGTTTATCCTGCCAGCCCATATACCAAACTAGCAGAGTTCAACACCAAGAAAAACCACTTTGGTTTGCAACTTTACACAGAGAGACAGAGAAAGTAGAACATTCATCCAACAACCTGGCCTTCTGATGAGCTGCCAAATGGAGTGTTTTTTGTCTCTCCTCACAAAGTGCTGAAGGAACTGGCATAGTTCCATGACTTAGACACCTAAGAACAAAGGAAAAGGGAGGACAGCTTGCTCTGGTCCAGCAAGACTCTGACTGGGACCAGGAAAAGGTGCATAATCGCAGTTTCTCTTACGGAAGGGATGGAGAAGAGTATAGTATACCTTCAAAGCCCTGGCCTTTCAGTGAACTGCTTAAGCGGTCAGTTTTTGTTTCTCCTCACTCAGAGTGCTGATGGAACTGGCACTGTTTGGTGGGGGTATCTAAGAACAAAGGAAAAAGAATGGGTAGCTTGCTGTTTGAAGGCTCCCAGAATCTCTAGTCAGAATTTCTTCACTGATTTGTGAAGGTCTTCCCTGTTGAAACCAGCTCAGAAAAACTAAGACAGATGGCTCTTTCTTCAAATTCTTAGATACCTATACAAAGCTATATGGAATTGGATAATCTAGAAGAAATGGATGAATTTCTAGAAATACACAACCTACCAAAACTGAATCATGAAGAAATTAGAATATCTGACAAAAATAGACAAGTGGGACTACATCAAACTAAAAAGCTTCTGCACAACAAAAGAAACAACAAAATGAAAGGGCAGTGTACAGAATGGGATAAAATATTTGCAAATCATATCTCTGGTAAGGTGTTAACATGCAAAATAAATAAGGAACTCATACAACCAAGAGCAAAGAAGACCACCTGATTAAAAATGGGCAAAAGACTTAATCAAAAATTTCTCCAAATAAGATATACAAATAACCAAATGCTATATGAATAGATCCTAAGTATCACTAATCCTCAGGGAAATGCAAATCAAAACCATATCACTTCACACCAGTCACAATGGTTGTTATAAAAGTAAACAAAAGATAACAAGTATTGATGCAGATGTGAAGAAATTAGAATGCTTGTACACTTTTGGTGGGAATGTAAAATGGTATAGTCACTACAGAATACAGTATGGAGTTTCCTCAAGAAATCAAACATAGAATGATCCAGCAATCCTTCTTGTGGGCATATATGCAGAAGAATTGAAATCAGGATCATTAAGAAGTATCTGCACTCCCATGTTCATTGGAAAATTATTCACAATAGCCAAGGTGTAGAAACAATTATTGTTCATCATCAACAGAGGAATAAATAAAGAAAATTTGTTATATACATATAATGGAATATTATTCATCCTAAAAAAAAAAAAAGAAGAAGAAGGAAACCCTGCCATTTGCAACAGCATGGATGAACCTGGAGGACATTATGCTATGTGATAGAAGCCATTCACAAAAGGACAAATATTGCATGATTCCACTTATGTGAGGTAACTAAATTAGTCAAAATCATAGAAACAGTAAAATGTGATTACCAGGGACTGGAGGGAAAGGAAAATAGGAGGCACTGTTCAACAGGTATAAAATTTTGGTTATGCAAAATGAGTAAATTCTACAGATCTGCTGTACGACATTGAGCCTGTAGTTAATAATACAGTACTGTACATTTAAAATGTTATAAGAAAACAAATCTCGTGTTAAGTGTTTTTATCAGATTAAAAAATCTCGATAGTGTTGAGGTTGAGAAACTTGATCAAAAGTATTTCACTTAATGGCCTATTTTCATAACACAGTTTGAAGTCACTTGAAACTATTCTTTCTTTACGTTCTTGCATCAGCATCAACCTATGGGAATCTGGTCAGTGATTTTTTGGTTTACTTGGTCTTCTAATTTTTCTGAGTCTTAGTTGTAAAGGAAATTTGAAAATTCAATTAAGATGTCACTTTTGGAAGGGGTGTTTATTCTTTGTGGGTAGGTAGGTCTAACTCTGCTGTCTACTGCCACTTATTTTTTCCCCTTTTTGTGTGATTATATTGTGTTTAAGTGCAATTTTTATTTTTTTGTAGAGTAGATGGTTTATTAAAAACTATAAGGAACATAATAAAAAAGATGTATAGAACTATTCCCACACAATTAATCAGATTATCTTAGTATTGTCATCCAAAAACTAATTTACAATGTAATGTTTCTATGCCTGTCTAATAAAAAACATGATGAGGTATACTTAACATTCACTGCATGAATGCTGGGATGTCTCTTGAGAAGATTTTGAAGCCGGATTGTCTTGACTCAGTTAGAGAACACTTCGTGTCATCTAAGGAGAAAGGCAATTTGGGGATTATAATGGTGCCTATCAGTCAAATTGGATTTTCAGCTTGATCTCCATTTGATTCGTGCAAGACTCCTAAAAGGATAAAGGTGGAAGAGAAGAAAAAAGGAAAAAGAAAACACTGACATGTCATTTCACTAAATCTCTATAAAATATTAGGTAGAAAGGAATAATGTATCGAGCGCCTGTCAAAATATACATTACAAAGGAAAAACATTTTTTTAAATTTTGAAGTTTTTTTCAGTCTATATGACAACAGGACTCTACTCAAACATACCTTCAAACATTAGCAGACATTTTAACTTCAGCAAACTGCAAAATAAAAGAAAAAAAGAAAGTTTATTATGCATTTGTATGGTTCCTCAAATTTATCACATCTTAATAAAAATTTTCTGCCTGGTTATTATTCTTGCAACTAAAATTGTGCTCTGTATTCATCCCAAACTATGGTTAATTAGATATATTTTCTAATACTTTTCTGACTCTTTTTCCTGTGTATTCCTTTTAACATATGTTAATCAATTAAAGTTGCAAATGAAAGAGCTATTTTAAGGATGATGTTTAAAAAGATCCAATTTCCAATGCATGTCATTTCTCAGTGTCATTTTTGTCACTTGAGTGGGACACAAAGTTTTTTATATAATTCACTATCAGAATATATCCAAGAGATAAAATTGAGAAAGAAAAACCAGCATTTATCTGAAAATGATAACATGGAGATTACACTCAGAAAGACACAATAATTTTGGTATTCAGATTAGTAAAAAAAGTTGTGAGAATATGCAGCACGATGAACAAAAATAAATATATATTGTGTCAAGAATAAATGCTACTTGCCTGTCATTATCAAATACCTTTGTTAGAAATCAAGGAATCCAATAGCATTAAACATTTCAAAAAAAACCTGTTTTCAAAACAGTTTCTTTTTGAAGTACAGTTGACATACAATGTTATATTAGTTTCAGGTGTACAAGATAGTGATTCAACAGTTCTATATGTTACTCAGCTCTCACTATGACAAGTGTATTTACCACCTATTATAATTAAACATTATGATATTATTGATTAGAGGGTATAATGTTAAGTGAAATAAATCAGAGAAAGAGGAATACTATATGATTTCACTTACTCGTGGAATCTAAAAAAGCAAAACAGAGACAGAATCATAAATACAGATAATAAACTAATGGTTGCCAGAAGGGAGGGATAATGAAATGGACAGAAGAGAAGAGGATTAAGAGGTACAAACTTCCAGTTATAAAATAAGTAAGACATGGAATGAAAGATACAGCTTTTACTAATGTTTGTTAAGTCTTTTCTCTCATATAACTAGATTTACATGTCCAAGCAAATCATTCTTAAGAATTTACACTTTTCTTAATCAGAATTTAGGGGTTATTACATTGATACTTATTCCATAACTAATAGAAATGCTGACTAATAAGAGATAAATTATGGCATGTCAAAATGTGCATGTCAAAGGAAAATATGCAAATATTTTAGTTTCCTTTATGAGAGAAATAATGATTGATGTTATATTTTTGGATTTGAACAAAAAGTATTTTATCTTAATTTTTCTGGAAAATAATAATTTATGTATTTGTACCACCTGACAAGCTTCACTAAATTATTTTTAGTATATAGAAGAAGTAAAAGCGAGTAAAAAGAAACCAGAGAAGAAGAATATATAAGAAGAAAAATAATGGGTACCACTAAGTAAAATGTATATTGTATAAAATGCTTTGAAGAATTATCATCATTATCATTACTACTATTTCTACAGATAAAAAAGATTGAGAAATGTTAAGAGTCTTGCCAAAGGTTATACATATAAGATAGTTAAAGACTGAACCTAAGCTTTTTGGTCACTTTCCAGTGACCATTGTATGATTCTGCCTCTTGTTTCTTTGCTTAGTGGGCTTTTTGTAAGGTATGCTAGATTTAGCTGAACCTCACATCTCAGGAGATGAAGAACAGAAAATGCAAATTATATAATACAGTTTTCCCTTCTAGGGATTTACTTTATGGGGGTAAATGGTAGTTTCACTTTTTCAGTTGCTAAGTAGGGGTTTTATATATAGTTTAGCATAATATGACATAATGACACACAGTGCAATTAGGATATGATATAAATGTTAATAGTTTAGCCATTAATGTTTTATTGAATGATAATAAAAACAGTGAGATATAAGAAATACAAGTTATTCATAACTTATAAAGAGTGTATATCCCTTGTGCCTCTTTTATCAGTTAAAATTGTTGTAGCTTACAACTTTTCCCCTTTGCTTTGGGCTATTTGTAGGCACTTCTTTTGCAGTGATTAAAGTGCTAGTTTTTAGTGAATCCATTAAGGAGAAAGTGACTAATTATGAGCATTAACAGTAAAGATTATGAGAAGGACAATGTGTTTCATTGTAACGCAGAAAACCGCTGTGTTAAAGCTATAATCTAAAATAATGAATGAATGTAACATGTAATAGATAACCAAAAATATTCATAGAGAAGAAACACAGGCTATTATCTATGAAAACAATAAAGAAATTAGATGGGAAACACTGAAAAAAGGATTTTCATTATTCTGTCACTCTTGGATGGCTGCTAGAGAATAGAAAGGAGCTAGAATAGCCTGCCTCTCACATCTCATCCCTTGACATTCCCTTACATACTGTGTCATCTCCCAGTACAGAGTCATTTGTTTGCTGCCTGCTCATGATGCCCTCCCTCTTCTTCCTCTATATGCCCAAATAAGTTTTATTAATTCTTTAGTGTAGAATTCAAAAGGCTTATTTTTAATTAACATTCTTAACACTCTAATTCATTATTTCTACTGAAATACATGCATCTTAATACTTATTATATACTCTACTGTAGCTTTTACACTATCTTTGTAACAAAACTTTCCTTGAGATTGGAAACACTGTATTGTAAAACAATATATCCCCAGGATCTAGCATAATACTAGCTATTTAGTTAAGATTTAGTAGTTAAAAAATAACTGTTTGCCATATTTTATGGGATTAAGATGATGTTCTGATTTATATAGAAATACAATTTGGTATTAAAGAAAGGTTTAAAAATTAAACTATTGCTATTAATGATAAAAAGTAGCTAAAGATAGGGCAGCTAGGTGGCTCAGTCAAGGGTCTGCCTTCTGCTCATATCATGATCCTGGGATCATGGGCTACAGCCGGATGTTGGGCTCCCTGCTCATCGGGGAGTCTGTTTCTCCCTCTGCCTCTGCCTGCCACTTCCCCTACTTGTTTTTCCTGTCTCTTTCTCTCTTTCTCTCTCTCTCTCTGCAACTAAATAAAATCTTTTAAAAAAAATAGTTGGTGGGGGGATGGTGAAGTGGGTGATGAGTATTAAGGAGGGCATGGATTGGATGGAGCACTGAGTATTATACACAAACAATGAATCATGGAACACTAGATCAAAAACTAAGATGTACTATATGGTGACTAACATAACAAAAAAAAAGAAAAAGAAAAAATTAAAAAATAAAAAAAAATAGCTAGAGATGTGCAGTGTTGTAAACATACAACAAAATACTGCCCAGTAATGTGTGTAGTATAATTAAAGCTAGAGAAACAAAGATACAAAAAAAATCACTTGACCAAACACTGAAAGATCTGGGTAAGACAATTATTTGAAAATAAAATAAATGTATTTCAAATCGTTAAAAAATATAAAGAATACAGGAAGAATTTATTAGAAAGAATAATTCTTTGAGTCCAAGGAAGACTTATATAAGAGTGTCTTTACTAACTGTGTTGAAATAAAATTCCTGGAACAAGCGTGGAGAACACTAGAGGTTATTTAAAAAAACTGTGAGCTAATTACTGCTGGAAGAGGGGATGCTAATTAGGGGTTAAATTCTTAATGTCTTTTGGAGGTAGAGCCAACAGCATATCCTGACAAATGCAGTGTAAGGTAAGAGGAAAAAAAAGAAACACAAAACTTTCACAACTTCAGGCGTTTGAACCTGATAAATGTAAGCATGGATTTGGCATGAAGTTAGATGTTCAAGTTTGTGAAATGAATAATTTTGAAGACAGTGGAAGGCTGATGATATCAGATGATGGGTAGAAATGATAGTGGGCATCTCTTGGAATCTTCTATTTAATTTTCTTGGGGAAGTAGGAAACAGAATTGTCCCTTATGAGTAGAGTAGAGGAGGAAGTGATGGAGGTTTGGAGAGAGAGAAGAGGGTGAAAGAGTTTTTGAGTAGAGAAGAATGGAATACAGAAGTGAATTATGGATGGACTCACAGTCATGCTGCTAAACGGAGAACAGATTGGTTGGCTCTTTTTCTGTATTCACATGTAACTCAATAATAGAGATTCAGAGTAGTCTAAGGTTGAATGTAACTCAAATTGTGATTTTACTCAACAGATATGACAAGAGATGTGATGGTGTTTAGAAAGGGATTATTATAAACAATGACCAGAAAGAAAGAAGTTATCAAAGAGGGGAGAGACAGAGAAAAATGTAATTATCAATGCATGGAAATCCTGTATTTCAAAAATTTTGTTGGTGTAGGCACTAGAGTTTATAATTTGGGGGTCAGAGAAGATATCACAATTTAATAGGCAGCAGTTTTAAATCTGACAATCTATACTTTCTTAAAAATGATTATTCTTCATAAGAGCTTTTCAGCAACACATTAATACTGAAATGAATACTACAGATTTTTGGTCTCTTTTATAATTGTATTTGTGAATGTACCTAGGTTTATGCACATATATGATGAAAGTAAGGCATGAAGAAGAAGGAATTGTGCATATTGATCTCCACATTTCTGAGATTTCATGTTAGATTCATGCAACATATACGTGATGAATCAGTTCTCTCCCTTTCAAAGGGGTAATTTGTTGAGGCAGTAGAATAAAATATTTTATTTAAAAACAAACAAAAAATTAATAGACTTTTATAAGCATAAGAAAAGTAAAATTTTCCTATTCTTTATTCATTTAGAATAAAGAAGATAAACCATATTATATGGAGGACAGCAATCCTTTTAAGTTAAAGGTCACAATTTACTCAACAGACAAGGGAATTTCATCTTCCTCAAAATTCGTTTTTTAAGCTTAGAGACCATGAAGAGCTATGATTCATGTTGCTACAGTAGAGTGGCTTGTGATGTATCTGAATTTCAACAATATGTTTTAGAACTAATCCAGAAAAGTAAGTTACAAACCTTGAAGTCAGATTGAAAACAGCTGTCATTTGGCTTGGGGGGGGGGGGGGCGGGAGGGGGGAGGGGTGGAGAGTGGATCAAAGCTGTGAGGGGAAAAAATAAAATTTCTCCTGCATCGAAAGTAAATGCTACATTGCAGACTAATTAGCTTTTACTGAATGCAGAGTATGCTGCTCCCACAGAATTTATAAACAGAAAACCTATTTTTAAACAATTAGTCTTGTATCTAAGTAATAGATTCTGAAGTTAATACTAATCAGCTTAGTTTTGATAACAAAAATATTACTTCTATTTTGCTCATCTGAAAAACCAAATAGAGTGAAGAAAAAAAAAAGATGGTTTTAGTATAAATTTTTAAAACTTCTAAACCATTCGAGAGGGGGGAAAAGCCAAAGAAAAGATCTGTAAGACTCAATGTATATTTTATAATACTTCCTTGCTGTAACATTTAAAATGTTGTTGTTGTTGTTGTTTTTCCTGAATAACAAAACACTGATTCATGTTGGCCTAAAGACTAAGGAAGTAACTTTCATCGCATTACTAAAACTACGGATGGTGGGCTTGAATGATGGCCGATTCATTAACTACCTGATGGCTTTAGTATTCCAGATCTTTCTGTATATTCGCTTACTATCCTTAACCTTGGCTTTACCTCAGATTTATGGAAAGATGTCTACAGCCATTCCAGGCATTATATCTAGGCATTACAGTATTCAGAGAAAGAAGAGAAATGACTTCTCCCCATTGTGTCCTCTTTTAAATGCTGAAACTTTTTCAAGATTCTTCCTAGAAGCCTCACGTATCTGATTGCACATTTCTGAGCCAGTTGTTGGCAATATGTGTTCTCAGACCATGATTTTGTCCTTGAGGAGATATGTTGGACAATATCTGGAGACTTTTTTTTTTTTTTTTTTTTTTTTTGGTTATCACAATTAGGCAGCACCACTGGCATCCAGTGAGTAGAAGCCAGGAATACTGCTAAATGACCTGTACTATGTACCCGGCAGCCCGCCACAGCAAAGAATTGTTCAGATCATATTGTCAGTAGTACGAAGCTTGAAAAACCCTGTCTTTGAGTAATCAGACTTACCTGTGGAGCTAGGGTTAACCTTCCGGGGAAGGAAGAATCATACACAAAGAAAATTATAGTTATGTTAGAAATAAATCTGCATAATGAGGCTAGATAGACATCAACGCGACTACCCTCACCTAGTAGTAACAGGCACAATTATATAGTCGTATATTTACCTTCCAGTAGCGATAGGGCTTTCTACCTTCAGAAATAGGATTAAAGATGTCATGATGGCTGAATTCATGATATTTTCATTATGGCTAGCTAATTACTTGAAAGATGTACCATAAAAATTACATTCAAATACATTTAAAAGGCCAAGAAAAATGTAGTATTTTCTTCATAACTCTAATAAAGTATAGGCAACTGGGAACATATTGATAATTTTCTTTTTCATTTTATAGCACAGCAATACTTTAAAATAGAAAACTGTGTGTTTTCTATTTTATATGTGTGTATGAACTTATATATGTTATATATGTACATGCATATATATGTATGTATGAACTTAAGAAATTTTTTCAAAGAAAAAACTGGGGTGTGAACTCCTTGAGAAGATGGCCCATTCTTATTTTTATTTTTTTTAAGATTTTATTTATTTATTTGACAGAGATCACAAGTAGACAGAGAGGCAGGCAGAGAGAGAGGGGGAAGCAGGCTCCCCACTGAGCAGAGAGCCCGATGTGGGGCTAGATCCCAGGACCCTGAGATCATGACCTGAGCGGAAGGCAGAGGCTTAACCCACTGAACCACCCAGGTGCCCCCCATTCTTATTTTTAAACCACCTACTGTTCCTCACAAATTTTCTATGCTTTTTAGAAGATATTATATAATTTGATAAATATTTGAAATATTTTATATTAATTTCATTTTAAATAGAATGGTAGGCAATATATCTAAGATTGAAAACCATTTCATTAATATATTATGCAATGATTTTTATCAAGTGAAGTCAAAGTACATCTTCTAGAATTGAGACTATTTTTGTTCTGGCTTTATTCTAGCTTTTATTAGAGATTAAGTAACATTACATACATACCTTGGAGATATTGTGAATTTAATTTTTGACCATCACAATGGAGCAACTATCTCAATAAAACCAACTCAGATGAATTTTTTGGTTTCCCATTCATATAAAAGTTATGTTCACATTATATTGTAGTTTATTTTTTTCCTAAAGATTTTATTTATTTGAGAGAGAGGGAGCACGAATTGGGGAGGGGCAGAGGGAAAAACAGACACCCGACTGGACAGGGAGCCCAACACTGGGTTTGATCGAATAACCCAGATATCACAATCCAATCTGAAGACAGATGCCTAATTGACTGAGCCACCCAGTTCCCCATATACTGTAGTTTATTAAATATACTATACCATTACCTTTAGAAAACAATGTACATACCTTAATTCATATTTGTTGCTAAAAAATGCTAAGTATTATCAGAGCTTTTGGCGAGTCATAATCTTTTTGCTGGTAGAGGGTTTTATCTTGATGTGATGTCTGCTGACTGATCAAGGTGGTGTTTTCTGAGAGTTGAGGTGGCTGTGACAGTGTCTTAAATTAAAACAACAAATGACTTTTACTTTCATGGACAATTTCTCTGTAACATACAAAGCTGTTTGATAGTATTTTACCCACATTAGAACTTCTTTCAAAACTGGAGTCAGCCTTTTCAAAACCTGCCACTACTTTATCAACCAAGTTTATGTAACATTCTAAATCCTTCGTTGTCATTACAACAATCTTAACAGTATCTTCACCAGGAGTAGATTCCATCACAAGTAACCATTTTCTCCTCATTAATAAGAAGCAAATCTTCAGCTGTTAAAGTTTTGTCTGAGATATAGTGATTCAGTCACATCTTCAGGCTTCACTTCTAATTCTAGTTTTCAGGCTATTTCTATTACATCTGCTATTATTTCCTCCACTGAAGTCTTCAACACCTCACAGTTATCCATCAGAATTGAAATCAATATCTTCAACTTCCTATTAATACTGATATTTTAACCTTTCCTCATGCATTGCAGATGTTCTAAAAGCATCCAGAATGACGAATCCTTTCCAGAAGGTTTTCAGCTTACTTTGCATAGATCCAGTAGTAGAATCCCTATCTATGGCAGCTATAGCCATATGAAATGTATTTCTTAACTAATATGACTTGAAAGTAAAAATTATTCCTTGATCTATGGGCTGCAGAATGGATGCTAAGTTAGCAGGTTTGAAAACATTAATATCATTGTAAATCTCCAGCAGATGTACAATGAGGTATATCAATGTACCTTGGGTGACCAGGTGCATTGTCAATGAGCAGTAATATTTTGAGAGGAATTTTCTTTTTTTTTTTCCCCCCCTGAGAACTAGTCTCTTAACAGTGGCTTAAATTATTTATTAAACCATGTGAACAGAAGTGCTACCATACAAGCTTTGTTGTTCAATTTGTGGAGCAGAAGCAGAGCAGGATTAGCATAAATCTTAAGGGCTTTCAGAATTTTAGAATGGTAAATGACCATTGGCTCCAACTTAAAGTTGCCAGATGCTTTAGACGTTAGCATGAGAGTCATCTGCCTGTCCTTTGAAGCTTTGAAGCAAGGCTTTGACCTCTCCCCTCAGTGAAAAGTCCTAGATGGCATCTTCTTCCAATAGAAGCTGTTTCTTCTACATTGGAAATCTGTTGTTTAGTGTATCCACCTTCAGTAATTATCTTGGCTAGATCTTCTGGATAACTTGCTGTAGTTTCTAAATCAGCACTTGCTGGTTCACCTTGTACTTCTATATTATGAGGGTGGCTTCTTTCCTTAAATCTCCTGAATCAACCTCCACTAACTTCTGACTTTTCTTCTGCAGCTTCCTCACCCCTCTTAGTCTTCATAGTATTGAAGAGAATTAGGGCCTTGCTCTTGATTAGGCTTTTGCTTAAGAGAATGCTGTGGCTGGTTTGATCTTCTACTCAGACCATTGAAACTTTCTCCATATCAATAATTAGGTTGTTTTGATTTCTTATCATTTTTGTGTTCACTGGAGTAGCACTTTTAATTTCCTTCTAGAACTTTTCCTTTGCATTCATAACTTTGCTATTTGTTGCAGGAGATCTGGGTTTCAGCCTATCTCCACTTTTGACATCCCTTTCTCACTAAGCTTAATCATTCCTAGCTTTTGATTTAAAGTGAGAAATGTGCAACTCTTTCTTTTACTTGAACACCTAGAAGCCACTGTGGAGTATTAATCAGTCTAATTGCAAAACTGTTGTGTCTTAGAGAATAGGGGAGGAGAAGGCAAGAGACAAGGAAATGGCCAGTCAGTGGAGCAGCCAGAACATCTACATTTATCAATTCAATTTGCCATCCTATATGGGCATGGTTTATGGCAGCCAAAAATAATTAAGATAGGAACATCAAAGATTACTGATCACAGATTACCATAATAAATATAATATTGTTGAAAATATTTGAAACATTTTGAGAATTATGAGAATGTGAGACAGAGACATGAAGTGAGCAAATGCTGTTGAAAAAATGGCGCCAGTAAACTTGCTTGACATAGGGTTGCCACAAACCTTCAATAATTTGTAAAGAAACACAGTATCTGTGACGTGCAATAAAGTGTAGTGCCATAAAACAATGTAAACCTGTGTAGGAACTCCAGAGTCAGCAGAACATTTTAAATAACACTCAAGAGAAAACTGTGGCTCAGAGAGATTAATTTTTTTCCTAGATCTCACCACTAGACTAATCGAGACAAAAATGATAATCGCAGAGATGATATCTCATATCCTGCTGCTTAATTTTCTAGTTATCTCTTTGGGATACAAGGAAGGATGTAGGAAAATAAAAGCTGTAGAGAAAGACATTTGCACAACATTTTACATTTGAGATTTCTTATGATGGATATGTGCAAAAGCATGCTCTTAGTTCTTAATGATGCCAGTGACAGTAGGTTTTGCCGAACTAACAAAACGATGATGATAAATCACGTAAAACATCTCCTAGAGTCCACTAACAAATTTAGCAATCATACCTCCCCAGATTACTGTTAAGATATGAAATTATTATTTTTATATGACAGGTAAGTAACCCGTTTCCTTTAATTAGACTAGATTAAGAGAAATGAAATGCCTTTGAAAATAGCAGTGGAATGGAATGGTGTCTTTCATCAAGAGCAGAATCATGTTAATGTCTTGTGCTGTCTAGTTACCGTGACAAATAGGTGGTGCTACATGCACACTTTAATTATTAACACTGAAATCTGCTGAAATTGAAGTATTGCTCTTAGTAAGAGCTATTACTGCTGAAATGACCCATTTAATAGTGACCCATGGTACCAAAGTATGGATTTAAATTGGTAATTAATAACAGCCCATTTCTGAAAATGTTAACACAGGAGTTCAATAAAAATGCTAACTAGTTCTCAAATACCACAGACAGTGTATTGACATATTAATATGTATTACTTATGTTAAATGCATTGTAGATTTACGTATGAAAGAAGAAGATAACAGTAAAAATATTTCTTTCTTAACTAGTGTCCAGGAAATCAGTTAGTAAACTTAGTGGATTGGTTCACTTTTTTTTTTTTTTTTTTTTAGTTTTTAGTTCCAAAATTCTTTGTACAAGAATTTCTTTTATTGTATTCTATAGAATGTGAATGATAAAGTAAATAAATGGAACTGAAAAAATCAAATGCAACAGCATGACACTGAGGAAGAATTTTGGAGTAATGGATGGTAGCTGTGTTGTCATTTTATGATTCACTTGTTCCAAGTCCCATATAACAATTAGCTGCCCCACACCTATCCTTTTCATTTTATGCCTTATCAAAAGGAGATTATAAAGCTCCATAAGGTGCCACATAATCAATTATATTGTGAAATAACATTTCAAATGATATATTGGTAGAAAAAAAGGAAACAAATTTTAAAAATTAGCATACTTATAGCAGCATGATTATTTCTAGTCATGAATATGTGATTGGAATTCATTAATTGATATTTGGCGTGATCTAGTTACATTGGCTTATGTTAAGCTGATATTAAAATGGAATTATGTTTTCTGAATATATTGATCAACAGCATCCTAAATATGTTAAAAAGGTTAAAAGAAAAGAATATATGATTTATAATTTTTAAAAGGTAATTTAAAAACTGCAACTTCCACCTGAAAATAAATGTTTATTATATTATTTTAACTATGGTAAACATAAAAATATTTTTAATGATACCATTCATCTTTTTTTGTCAGAGAGTGCATGTTTTATTGCCCACCTTTAAAATGTATTTTTAAGTCCTATACAGTAGAATACAGTAAAAATTAGCAGCTTGTGGTATGTGTTTTTTTTTTAATTTTTTTTCAGTGTTCCAAAATTCATTGTTTATGCACCACATCCAGTGCTCCATGCAATACGTGCCCTCCATAATACCCACCACCAGGCTCACCCTACCCCCCACCCCCCTCCCCTCCAAAACCCTCAGTTTGTTTCTCAAAGTCCACAGTCTCTCATGGTTTGTCTCCCCCTCCAATTTCCCCCAACTCACTTCTCCTCTCCATCTCCCAATGTCCTCTGTGTTATTCCTTATGCTCCACAAGTAAGTGAAACCATATGATGATTAACTCTCTGCTTGACTTATTTCACTCAGCATAATCTCTTCCAGTCCTATCCATGTTGATACAAAAGTTGGGTATTCATCCTTTCTGATAGAGGCATAATACTCCATTGTATATATGGACCATATCTTCTTTATCCATTTATCTGTTGAAGGGCATCTTGGTTCTTTACACAGTTTGGCGACTGTGGCCATTGCTACTATGAACATTGCAATACCATTTATCTTCACTTAAGTCTTTAAATTTAAATAAAAATTGCAGAAAAATTTTAACAAAATTTTGATCAAATTTCAATATATTTGGTTCAGTGGGATTTTTAGTATCTAAGTTAACATATAGAAATAGTAGAAAACATTTAAAAATACTTTGAAAGTTAAGCATACACACACACACACACACACACTCACACAAATGCACATTTTATTTATTTATTTATTTTTTTAAAGATTTTATTTATTTATTTGACAGACAGAGATCACAAGTAGGCAGAGAGGCAGGCAGAGAGAGAGGAGGAAGCAGGCTCCCTGCCGAGCAGAGAGCCCGATGCGGGGCTCGATCCCAGGTCCCTGGGATCATGACCTGAGCCGAAGGAAGAGGCTTTAACCCACTGAGCCACCCAGGCGCCCCACAAATGCACATTTTAAAAATATATTTTTAAAAAAACCAGAACATTTACTTAGCAACTAATCACCCATTCCTTAAGATGAACTGGATACTGCAACAACTACCCTCTCAGATTTATGTGTTTCCTCAGGGAATTTATGTCCAGGCAAGTTATTTCATGGTTATGGATAAACTGATTACAAAATTTGTATGGATGGGTGGAAGACACAGAATAGCCAGCACATGTTGAAGAAGAACAAAAAGTTGGGGGACTAATGCTACCCAACTCCAAGATCTCCTGTAATCTACCTAATGCTAATGAACCTAATACTAATCTACTAATGCTACCCAATTTCAAGCTACTGTAATCAAGACAGCATGGAATTGGCAAAAGAATAGGCAAATAGGTTAGTAGAAGGGAATAAAGATACAAGAAATAGAACCCTATAAATAGAATCAAATGATCTTTGGCAAAGGAGCAAGCACAATACAATGGAGCAAAGATAGGCTCTTCGACAAATGGTGATGGAATAACTGGACACCCGCATGCCAAAAAATGAATCTAAATACAGGCCTTATACCTTTCAAAAAACTAACTGAAAATGGATCATAGACTTAAATGTAAAATGTTAAAATATATATATAATATATATACATATATTTACATAAAGATAAATCAATTAATTAATAATAAATAAATAAAATTCCTAAACAATAACATGAAAGAAAACCTGGATAACAACACCAAAGACACAACCAGAAAGGAAAAAATTGGATTTCATTCACATTAAAAACTTTTGCTCTGTGAATGACAATATCAAGAGAATTAGCAGACAAACCACAATCTGGGAGAAAACATTTGCAAAGATACATGTGATAAAGGACTTTAATCCAAAATGTGCAAAGAAATCTTAAAATTCAACATTAAGGAAACAAACCACCCTCAAATGGTCCCCAGCAAAATTGAGCATCAGATGTTCACAGTGGTAACCAGGGCAAATAAGCAAATTTAGACTGACTCTCCTTTTTTGTTGAAATCAGCCCAATCCCTCCACTTCAATTCTCTGGAATATCTTCCTAAAACAATTTATTTTATATGGCTGCTTGTATAATAGTACCCTTGTTAAAGGAGGCCAAGATATGATTTAATTTGTCACTTAATGTTTTTAATCAGTTTTTAAAAAATTATCACTCAGTAAATAATGGTATAGAAGAGCCAGTGGTTTTAGTTCATTCAAATCCAGATTGGAGTCCAAGGGAAGGATAAGACTAATAATCTCTCAGCTCAAAGACAGAATAAATTCTCCCCTGCTTAGACTTTCTATTAAAGACTTTAACATATTGGATAGGTCCAACCACATGGAGAAAGGAAATCTGCTTTACTTTGATTCAAAAGTTGACTTCATCTACATATATACTTATAGACACAAGATAGTGTTTAACCAGATATCTGTGTTCCTCTTGCCCCAATGAAATTCTCACATAAAATTAATCATGAGGGGGAGTGAAGATAATGTTTTTCTTTTTTTATGTTCATTGATTTAATCCTTTAGTTGCCACCATCAGCAGTTCAAACAAGTGAAAAAACTAGGAAAAAATATTCCAATGAATGTACAGTGAATCAACAGGGCAGTTACAAGGGTATGTTGTCTGACAGCTAAATAAATAAGTCTTTCCAAGGCAGAGCGTGAGAGATTGTGTGTATTAAGTGCTACTAATTGTTTAAGTGAGATGAAGATAAATATTGGCCATTGCATTTATTAATATGGATATCATTGATGATTTTAACACAATCTGTTTCCATGTAAAGGATATGGTTTTAAGAGGGTTTTGTTTTGTTTTGGTTTCCCTTTTACGATGATACAAATAGCAGCATGATTCAAAGAAACTACTTCTATAAGCAAAATTGAGAGGAAAGTCATCAACTGTGAAGAGAGTGCAGGAGTTGTTAAAAATCTGAGAAGGGAGCAAGCAGAGGTATAGTGCAACAGGATAGGAATGAAAGAAAGTGACTCAGACTGAGTAAATTTATATGATTGCCTGGAAGCATTAAGTCTCACTGGAGGATAGTGATCATGAAATTAAAGCAAGGCAAGTCAACAAGGTCACATTTTACAGCTTCATTCAAATGTATGTATGCAGGCATGGAGTAGGCCAAGAGCTGGCTTTAACTAGGATTTCAGTTTACAAATATCAAAGAAGGGTAAAGCAATTGAGGGGATATGCACAAGAGTGTTATTAATGAAGGAGAAGAGAATTCAAACTGAGTAAGAAGAAATGTGAGAAAATACTGATAAGTAGCAAATTATAATGTAAAAGATTATATGAACAAATAATTGCATATGTATATATAACTATATATGCATATTTTCCTGTATTTGCGTGTTTATTAAAAAATGTTTCTTTTTTAATTTTTAAAACAGTATCAGTAAAATATTTTTAATCAATATTATGTTCTTTGTATTTCTTCTTATTTCTTCAATTTAATTTTTCTTAAACAGGTAAATGGGCATTAGATTCTCAAAGAAGAGAGAAGACGAGAGAAATCAGAATAGAAAAGTTTTCCATTTTGTCTTCTACAACTTCAAGTATGAAGATCAATGAAGTTCTAGAACTTGACATTAAGGTATTGTGGTTATACTTAATTCCATCAGGCTAGGATGTCTTGGAAGAATAAAATAGCTTTGCATTGGATTTTGTCAGTTTGAGAGATTATAATAAGCTTGCAGTAAATCTTTTGGTATTTGCAAACCTAGCTTAATTATACTAAGGTTTCTTCAGGCAAGAGATCTGAATTTTCTTCTTCTTAACACTCTCCAATCTGTAGTTTTGTCAGTTTGCTTCAGTGCACATTAATTATCTGACTGATAGGGGTGTGTCACTTTGTAGCCAGCTGTCACTACTGTTGATCAATAAAGCTCCTCTAAGTCTCCAGCAAGATTTTAAACCTGGAAGAGTATTTAAAATCAATAATTATTTATATTTACAAAGCACGTAAGCCAGTGACTTAAACAAATAAAGCTATTCTACAATATAAGACAATATCTAAGAACATTCAGTATGTTAACTTCCATAAAGCAAATAGACAAATTAAGTTTGAAGCTTGCATTTATCGTAGGTCTTAACATAAAGCACTTATATTTGATCACCATACAAATACTGCAATAGGTAGGAGGATATCAAAGCTATCATCATTGCTAGTGTGCTTCAAATCAGAAAAATAAGCTATAATTCTGCACTTGTACTCACCCATGCCTTTGAGACAGGGAACTAGGGTATGTTTCTAAATCTAGCCGCTAGTGGGTTCCGCAATGTTTAGCTATTTATAATACACTAACACGTCACAAATTCAAGGAATTATTTTTGACCTCTTCACAATTATAATTTAAGGTTTTCAAGAGTGTCTTAGTTCATTCAGGCTACTGTAACAGAATACCATAAGCTGGTGGCTTATAAACAGGAATTTATTTCTCACTGTTCTGGAGGCTAGGAAGTCCCAAGATCAAGTCACTAGCAGAGTAGATGTCTGCTTCACAGGTTGCTGCCTTTTCATTGTGTCCTCCCATGGCAAAGGGTCAAGAGAGCTCTCTGTAGTCTCTTTTATAAGGGGACTAATCCCATTCATGAGAGCTCCACCATTATGACTTAGTCATTTCCCCAAATCCCCATCACCTGATATCATCGGAGGTGGCGGGAGGGGGTGAGAGATGATTAGGACTTAGCATATGAATTTTAGGGAGCAACAAACATTTAGTCTGTAGCAAAGAGTCTTATGTTTACATGGACATTTATAACACAATATTCAAATCAAGTTTGCCAGATATTGATAACTCTAAATGCTAACTATTTTTCACACAAGAAAACAAACTTTCCAGTAGGCCAATTTGACACATTCACGATTTTGGAGCAAGTAATTATTTTTTTTTTTACTCACTTTTTTAATGGAGCAAGGTTGTCCCCTTACCTTGATTGTATATTTGATTCAGCTAGTGGCCAAGATATTACTTCCAAATTTAGTTTAAGCTTTGTATGTGATATGAGATGCTCAGTTTCATTGGGGATGTTTTATTTATTTGAGCAACTAGAAAATCTTCAAATTATTTACTTACTTGAACTGGAATTTTAACTTTTTCCTTAAAACTAATCAAATTTAGAAATTCTAAGTATAGGGGCGACTGATTGGCTCAGTGGGTTAAGCCTCTGCCTTCTGCTCAGGTCATGATCTCAGGGTCCTGGGATCTAGCCCCTGCATAGGGATCTCTGCTCAGCAGGGGGCCTGCTTCCCCGCCCCCCTGCCTATTTGTGATCTCTCTGTCAAATAAATAAATAAAATCTTAAAAAAAAAAAGAAATTCTGGTTATAAAATATTGTATCAGAGGAATCAGCCTCCGATTAGTATAGGCTTAGTAGGGATTCAAGGTTGTTATTAGAATCCAGGAAAACAATAGCACGATCAAATACCGCAGTTCTTAAAATAATTAAGGACAGATAATAAGTAAAGAAAAAAAATGAGAAGCAAATTATAGAAACAGGAAATAAACCTAGGTAACTAGATTCTCCTGCCAATGCACACAAGATAATTTAGCTATTCTCAACAGAGTGAATTTGAATGTTTTAATTCAAGGTAATTAATTGCATGTAACTTGTACTGAGTGACAAGTTACCCTCCATGGAGGAGAAATATAAAATCTATGATAAAAATATCATGGGGAAATGTACTGAGGCAAAGTAAACCTTGAAATACTCAGTTGTGTTTTTGTAGGAAAGGTATGTGAAATACACTGAGGGAAGAACACCCCACATGGAAGTAGAGAAATGAGCATATTTCCAAAGGTATGAAAGTAAGTTATATTTTTGGTCAGGAGAGTTAAAATTAAGTTTTAATGTAGAATTAGCAGTTCTTTGCAATATGACCCCCACACCCTACTTTTTTTTTTTTTTGAACATGGAAAATCTTAATGCACCTTAATCATTCTAGCAACTTCTAATCTGGCATACTCAGAATTTCAGCGTTCTAAGAATAATGTCCATCATACTTTAAAGCCTATTACCTTACAATACTCTCAAAGTGCATAGATATTACTATGTTATATACTATTATATTTTATGTTTTTAAATAGTATTTAAAACAGGTTCTAAAAATGAATATTATGCAGTTGGCCAAAGGAGGTAAAATATTGAAAAAAGAGGGAGAGAAGTTTTCATTATTTGCTGATATGATAATTTACCCAGGAAACCTAAGATGATCCGTTTAAATGCCACTAGAAATACACATATTCTATAAGAATATTCTTATATTATATTATAATATTATTATATTCTACACAAATACACATATTCATATAAGAAAGCTATCTTATGAACATCAGTGTGATGTACTGGAAATTAGGCATGGTCCTTCCCCTCAAAGATCTTGCATCTTAGCAGGTTTCATATTCTATTATATCCCTCCTGATTTATATTCAATTTTAATTCTGTACCTTTAAGCAGCAAGGATTTTATATAAGTAGCAGAGCCCCACTGTATTGCAAGAAGTACACATGTAGGTGTGTATGTTTGTATGAATGTTTATACAAACACATGCATATATGTGTGCACGTGCATGTATGTGTATATATATGCATACATGTGTATGCCTAGATTTGTGTGCACACACATGCGCACACACACACACATACACAAACGCTTGTTTGGACTGTAAAACTGTAGAACTATAAGACTTATTGTTATCTGAAATACTGCTACCTTACTGAAGCAACTTGTAGTTTTATTCTTCCTTATATGTTCAGTAGGCCTTAGCACATTTAATTGCCTATAATATGTACTTTTGTTACATTAAAGAACAAAAGTTTGGCTTCATAGAGTCCAGAGTTTTTTTTATACAGATTGATATGTTTATCCATCAAATTATACAGTTGAAACTGATTTTTGAAAAAAGAAAATTTCCCCCAAGTTTGGTCAAGATGCACCATCTTTTGAGTTACACACGCACACACACACACACACACACACATACACATGCACACCAACTCACACATAATTTTAGCTATTTTATATATATATATAGTCTTCTCATTCTTTAAAAAGAAAGCTGCTATTATCTATGTTAACATGCTATGATTACCATTAATTTTCTCTACTTTTTTCATTTTAATTGTTACAGTTTTCATTATTTCATCCCATTAGTCCTTCTTGGATGTCAATATATTCAATATAATTGTGAACTTTTCAAGCCTGACCTTCTTGATTTATTTCTGGAGGCTCTGAAGAGATCTTACCACCTGCATCCTTCTAAAATGTAAAATAATTGAATTGAAAGTACACTGATGGAAAAACAGTTAACCTTTTGCTTTGAAAAGGGCTGATACATTTATGTCAGAGGAGCTCTTTAGTATTATTTTCTAAGTACACTCCTAAACACCCAATTTCAGAGATTATCTCAAAACAGAAATAAAAAATACTTTACAAACTGGCCTAACATTAGTTGTTTCAGTTGTTTCTAAGACCTAGTAAACCAACAATTAATAAATTAGATCTATTACTTCTATAAGCCTGTCAGAAATCAGTATCTATTTTTAGCTTGTTACATTCAGATTATTTCTCAATATAAAGGCATTCTAAATAGGAAAATAGTACTTTATTAAATGAAATGTTGAAAGTAAGTTTCTTAGAACACATTATCTAATTAAATACCGTTTTAAAAACCTAAGTGAAATTCCAAACACATAATGAAATGGCATAATTACATTTTTAAAAAATGTAACCATTCTTTAACTTCTTGGCAGGAATATATGTATGAAAACATAAATTCTATCATCAGAGGTAGAAGAATTTGAGATCTAGGATTTCATGGGCTGGGAAGAGCAATTTTTTTTAAACTACACCTCTGGAAACCATATATATAATTTATATTTGCGGAAATAAAACTATAAACTTCATACTAAATATAGAAAACTGACATTTTCTATATTTATATGGGTGTGGATTATATAACTAATTTCTATTTTTTATTTTGTTATGTTAGTCACCATACAGTACATCATTAGTTTTCTGTGTAGTGTTCTATGATTCATTGTTTGCATATAACACCCAGTGCTCCATGCAATACATGCCCTCCTTAATACCCATGCATTTGATAAACTTTTTTAGTCATCCCATGTCATATAAGTGTAAAATATTTAACCTACACAAGTGATTAGTTAATAAGTTTTTAATTTTATGTTTATTTAGTATATTCTACATTGGCATTCTAAATATGACTTAATTGAGGATTTCCTCTTCATGTACAATCTCCTGCCTTCTCTACTTTTCTCTTCTCTTCTATCTCATCATTTTTTTCAAGTTTTAAATTTTTCCAAGTTTTTATTTGATTTTTTTCCAAGTTTTATTTAGTCGTCTCACCTAAACTTTACATGTTTAGTCATCTCTTGAAAAAGCCAGCATCACTGGTTGTCAAAATTGAAAAGAATTTTAGAGATTGTCTAGTATAAATCCCCTTTCAAAGTATGGACAATACCTCTGATAAGATCTTCTAACCAATGGAATGTGGGCTGAAATAATATACAGCCTCCCTCAGTAATTCTCTTCCTCTTTTCCAAGATGACTGTAGTAGGCATATGTTGAAAATGATGGTGTTACACAATGGAAGAATCCAATTCACAGGAGAGATCAAAGCTCCTCCTAACAAAGTGAATTGGGACTTAAGAGCTAGTAAGTATAACAGACTACACCTTTGCTATTAAGAACTTATGTATTATAGTTTGTTTACCCTGAAGCACTTTAGGAAAATGATTTCTTGTAGCTTTCTTAAGAGGTGACTTTTTTCCTCCTGGGTGGCTTTCATAAAATTGGGTGTAGACACAGAGTCAGTTTGTTTTCTACTATTTGTAGAACTTCCTCTGCCCTTCCCACACTTAAAAACTGGAAGTTTATATTTATTGCCATTTATTCAACAAAGATTTCTATGTTTATAGACACTTAGACAGTCGCTTCTTGATTGCAGACATCTTTATATCCAGGTCGCTCCTATATACAAACCACCAACATTATAAAATTTTTCCCACTTTCACTCATACTAATGCTTATGTCATAATTTTATTAAATTTTACTAGCCATAAAATTGGCTTAAACCTGATTATATGTTATCTTTCAATTATTTTTTCCATGATAGAATAATATTTTTTGCCACTTACTCAACTACTTACTACATGAAATGGTTTCCTAACCTCACTCATAATGTACCCCATGTGTCTCAGAAAAAGACAACATCTAAAAAATGATCTACACAGCTCTACATATTTTGCCTCACTTTACATATTTTATGACACTCAACCTACTACAACCCTGTTAGCCTCTTTGTTGTTCTTCAAACAGACAAGACAAGCCATGGTTATAGAGTTTTGACAGCTGCATGACTAAATATTTCACTTCCTTCATATCTCTACTCAAATGCCACCTCCTCACTGAGTTCTACTTTGACAACCTTAATTAAAATTGTAACCTCTATCTGTGTGTCTGTTTTTGTGCCAATACCATACTGTTTTGATCACTACAGCTTTATAGTATATCTTGAAATCTGAAGTTGTGGTATCTCCAGCTTTGTTCTTTTTCTTTAAGATTTATTTGGCCATTAAGGTTTGTGGTTCCATACAAATATTAGTATTATTTTTTCTTTATGAAAAATACTGTTGGCATTTTGATAGGGATTACATTGAATCTGCACAGTGCTTTAGGTAGTATGGACATTTCAACAGTTATAGATCCAAATGGAACAGAATAGAGAGCTCAGAAATAAACCCACAATTATATAGTCAAGTTAATCTATGACAAAGGAAATAAGAATATACGATGTGGAAAAGACAGTCTCTTTAATAAATGGTGCTGGGAAAACTGGAGAGCTACATGCAAAAGAATAAAGTTGGACCACATTCTTATATCAAACACACAAAAATAAACCCCAAATAGATTAAAGATCTAAATGTGAGACCTGAAATCATAAAACTTCTAGAAGAGAACTTAAGGCAGTATTTTCTTTGGCATTGGGTGTAGCAACATTTTTTTTTTTTTTTAAGATATATCTCCTGAAGCAGAGGAAACAAAGCAAAAATAAGCTATTAGGACTACATCAAAATAATGCACAGCACAGCAAAGTAAACAATCAATAAAACAAAAAGGCAGTCTACTGAATGGGAGAAGATATTTGCAAATGATATATCTGGTAAGTGATTAATATCCAAAATATATAAAGAACTTGTATAACTTAACACCTAAAAAACAAATATTTTTATTAAAAATCATCAGAGGACCTGAAAATTGTACCCTCAACAATAAGAAATGCTCCTAATCTTCCCTATCCTTTATATATTTTATCCTTTATATATATAAAAACATATTTTATATATTTTCTGTAGGATGCATCATCAGCTATTATACTCTTTAATTTACTTGTTCATTATGATGTCACCTATTATTTATTTTTATCCCTTCAGTAAATTATTAACTCCTTTACAACAGAGAACCTGACTTCTTTTATTTCCTGCTATATCTCAAGTTCTTTAATAATGTCCTCCTGTATATAAGATTCACTAGATAACTCTTTTCTAAGTGAATGTTGCATTAATGTATATGTATACTTATATATGTTATTCTAGTAATTTTATAGTATTTTTAATTAAAACGGCAATAAATCTGGAATGGAACACTCATCTTAATTCCACAGCTGCCTATTTAACCTCTTAGTTGTCTCATTTACAATTTTAATATAATTATATTTTATCCCTCTACTTCACAGAGTTATGGTCAAAATCAAATGAGTTAAAGCATGTGGAAGTGGTTTATAAACTCTGTATCAATAAATATTTTAATTAGATATTGTTAAAAGATAAACTGAGGCATATTAAAAATTTTAAGAGTTTATTTGAACAAAAATTGATTTAAATTGGACAGCTTCCAATCTGGCAATTAGAAAGAAGTTCCAAGGAGCTACAAAAATGAAACACTTTTATAGAAGGAGTGGGAGAAGGGAGTGAGAACAAAGAAGATATAGTAGGCAAAAATGTAAGTTGGTTATCGTCAGGCTACTTTCCTATAGGGGAGGACAGGGGCTTACCAGGCAGATTACCTACCTAGTGCTGTTCAGGTAATTCTTGATTTACTGGTTTAAGATTCCATTTCTGGGAGACATGAAACTGTATCAGTTTGCTGACATGAGACTTAACATAATTGTGTCCATTTTGGGCCATCTGTCTTGTTTTTAGCAAGATAATTCCCTTTACATTTTTACATTTTTATCATACTACATTTGTAAGATACAGAAAATAGAAGAAAAATGTTAAGGTAATGCATAGTTACTTTTGGTTAAATAAAACGAAACAAAACAAAACCAGAATGTGCTTGCATTTGAATTGTCTCAGTAAGACTAAAAATCAGAATCTCTAATCCTTTCTTCCTCAGAATTAGACAAATTGTAGGAAAAATTTTATTTTATACATAAAGTTCCATTAGCTAACCATTCCATATGTAACCTTGGGTTCTCCATCTACAAGGAAAATCCAGTATGGATTTTAGGAAAATAAAAGTATGAGCCTCACTTGGCAATCCATACATAAAAATCATTCTCATTGGTGTAAGTTTACATACATATCAATGTAAGAATGAACATATATTTATACATAAATATTAAAAAGTACATCCATATATTAACATAATGTATGCATATCTGTCATTATTTTCTGAAAATAATAAATTTAGTAAAAATCTAACTAGTTCTTGGAGTTCTTGGGGTAGACACTGAGATAATCACTTGGGGAGAGTTCTAAAATGGTCGGGACATTGGATAGTGCAATGCTACTGGTACCAGATTTAGCCAGGGAATGTTTCTCTTAAAAATTAAAAAAATAAAACACCACACTCCCAGAATAAAGTTTATGAGAGTTCAATCATTAAATGGAAAATCAAGGTCTGATAACCATAAAAGAATTGATATGTGGGAACTAACTCAATGTTAAACATGACTTGAATATAAATTTCAATAACAGAACTGGTCAATAATAGATAAATATAGAGTCAGACAACGAAAATAGTTTTCAAAACAGAAATGCAAGGTGATAAGTTGGGTCAGAATTAGAGATACGTCACAGAATACTAGGGGGAACATAAATCTATTCATAGTTTCCAACATGTTATTGTTAGCCTGTCAATGTTGAGGCAGATGCAAGCATAACTTTAATGTCATGTTCCATTAAGATGGATCCAAATGTGCCCTTTGAATGAAGCTGAAATGGAAAGAAATCTATTAGGGAATACATAGGATGCACAGCTATAAGAATAGTAGGAATATATTTTGTTTAATTTATTTTAACAATGTGAGAGATAACATGACTCATCCAATAACGGACCACTAAGCAGAAGCAAAAACCAAGTATTTTTTGCCTTAATTCAGTTTTTTTTTAATTGCACTGTGTTCTCATTATATATGAGACACTGTCCTAAATCCCATAAATTTAGAAAGATTGAAAAAAGGAATTTTGAATCTGGGAACATTCAAAATTGTGTATTGTCTATTTATGTTGGTGATATCCAATCATGACTGAAGTGATAATTAAATTGTTTTTAATTTCACTCATTCATTCACTCATCAATATTTGAACAACTAGCAGGTTTAATAATCATCTGAAAAAACATGACTATGTGTATGATTATAGTTGTATAATTTTCAGTTATTTAAGAAATATATTATTATATACTCCAATCAAAGTTTCTTTGTTCATCATAACTATTTAGCTCCATTTGGTGCTAGTAAGACTATTAGGCAACTTAGAAAGTTCTGTTGATGAAGTTCTGGAACATAGGTGAGGTTCGGTGGGCTGAGGTCCAGAGCTGATAACCAAGAAAGAATTCTTGAGACATCTTTGGTGCAAAATGGTGGTTTATTAAAGCACAGGGACAGGACCCCTGGGCAGAAAGAGCTGCTGCCCCGGGTTGTGAGGGATGGCAGGTTACGTACCCTGCGGTTTGGGGAAGGTGAGGGAAAAGGGAGGTTTCAACGGAGCTTTTATATGCTAAAGAGGGCCTGCAAGGTACAGGGATACTGGAGGTCTTGCCGCTTGATCAATGTTGCCTTTTGGCAAGCCATTCACATTTCTGCTATCAAGCGTCTTTGTTAGTGAGATTTGGGTTTAGAATAAATTTAACTTTATTTAGGGCTTGAGGAACTGAGTTATTTGCCTCTGGAAATTGTGCTATTGTTAAGATAGCTTCTTTGTTGTGACTCTCCAGGACATTGGTAAACCAAAGGAGACTCCTCTCTTGCAGGATTGTGATCTCTGCAAATTAATTATTTGCTTTTCCTTTAGGGCAGCCAGGGCAGCTGAGGAATGTCACACATATTACCGAGGGGAGCGGGTGGAGAGGGGTGCAAGGTGCCAGCTTTTCTTTGTCCTCAGTCAGCCTCCTGCTCCCTCATCACTGTTTTCCTGAAACTTCACAATAAGGTTGTGAAGTCCTAAGCAGACTTTTAATCTGGCTAGGCAAACTAAGCATGTGTAAAATGCATATGTAGCCATATGATAAAATGTTCTATTTAACATCAAAATGAGGAATGCAGACAATAATGTTTAGAGGAAAGAACAATTAAAGGGAGCAGGTAATCAAAGAAGAGTCTGTGGGTGGGATAGTGGGAGTTATGCACAGTATTAAAGGACTGATTTGATTTCTTAAAGTGATGCCTTCATTGAAGCAAATGACACACTTATTAATGACATAGGCTTCCATTATCTGATTAAATGCTTGACTTTACTGACCTGTTACTTTACCTTTGAGACTTCATTTCCTACCTGGCTAGCACTATTCTCCATATGAAAAGGAAGGTCAATGCTAATCAGAACACATTCCACAAGGTTGTATAAAATGCTAGATAATCTGGAAAAATTTGCTTTTTTTAAATACAAACATCTCTTTTTCTTTTGTTTTTACTTCTTTTCTTGAAGAAATTAGTAGTAGGTGTTTTTTTGTTTGTTTGTTTGTTTTTGTTGCTTTTTTTTTTTTAAGCTGGATACAGCAAGTAAAATGCACGAGTGCTTATTTTATTTTAGTTTTGGATTAGATGAGAAAAGCAGACAGGGCATTCAGAATGCCCTTCCTCACCTTGCAATGAATCTGACTCATAGGCAATTTATAGCAACACATACAGTTTTAAAAGTTGTTGCAGTAATAGTCAGCAGTCAAACTATTATAATTTAAACAGACTCAAATGCCCCCAGAGAACACATTTTACAAGAAAGCTAAAATTTATTGAAAAACAATGTAAGTTGGGTTTTTCATTCATTGTGTTTTCATTCCTGAGAAAATCAGTGGGAATAACACTTGTTAAGTTGGCATCCTGCTTGATGCTATTGTCCTGCAAGTCGGACAGTTTTAACAGTTTTAACAACCAAAGACAAGGTCAGAATTATATTGCTTTTTTGTCCACCTCACTATGATATAATAAATCTTCAAGAATGTTTCCAAATATTTCAGTGTTTCACATCATTGATGAAATATAAAAGTGTCCTTTCTAGTTCTTATAGAAATTTTTAGAAATTTCTACTATAAATTTCAAAAGGTGTAACATTATGTAAAAATAAGGTTGTGACTTACTAGTGAGAAGTATGTCCAAGGACTTGGTAAACAATGAAAAGTGACAAAATGATATAAGAAGAGCCAAACACAAAAAATCCTTTGATGTAAATTATCAGAAAAATAATTTTTACCTCATTCATTAAAATAGAATATTTAAAATAATGTTATTCTTTTAATAACATTAAAATAATATATTTTTGTTACAGTGTTAGTTTCAGATTGAACAGAAATTTATGGATGAAATGAAGAAAGGGAAAAAAAATCAAAGACACAACCAATAACATGTTTAATAACTTGTTTTTTGATCTTTCTGCCATTATTTGGGCTCATATTTAAAGTGAACATTCAGCCTTGCCTGGGAGAATCCCAGTTTAAACCTTAGTACCAGAAACTTTATTACCAGTATCCATGCCACTCTAAATCACAAAAATTCTGATAAACTATATAGTCATATTTTTAAAGGAGATGTCTCTCAAGAAGTGTTCAATTCTTTCTTCTTCCTGTGACTTTGTCACTTGTTCCTGTAAACATTGTGTCATTTTTGAGGTATAACACTACCATTGCAAAAGTTTAAACAGAAACAGCAGATTTGGAAAATTAAGATCTCTAAGAAAATGCATCTTTACATTATAGACACTATTTTCATTAAATAACTTCTCACTGTTATTTCTTTGAGAGAATATAATTGCTTTCTTATTTTTATTCTTATTATGAAGGTAAAGATAAACATTTTACAGTTCTTATGTCTAAAGCGTCTGAAAGGACAATAAAAAATTATCAGTATTATATCTAGGAACAAAATTTTGTAAAGCAATTTTAAATATTTTCTTCATTTTCTCTCTATATATGGTGTTTATATACGTTTATATATTTGTTATCCAGTTATACATATGATTTTCTGTCTTCAGTTTTATCTCTAAAATTAAAATATAACCACTTTCTTATTAAAATTACTGGTAACAGCCACAAAACACTTTGAGTAAATATACCAATGTTTATTATTTTGTCATTGGATATTTAGTTTTCAAATTTTTAAGTATGATAAACAATATTCTTACCAACATGTTTGCCTTTAAGATTTGTTTTGTTTTACTCTCTCTTTCATTTCATGATTTTAGGATTTTTTAATCCTAAATCCTAAAGTACAGTTTTTGAATGAAAAGATACACACAATGTTAGATATTTTGTTGACAAGTTTATTGATAAAGTTGTTAAACTTATTGATGTCATGTCTGTGTGCATTACTTGTATATGTGAGATTAAATTTTATTTTCTCCTCTTAATCTGTCTCATGTCAGTTTGATTCTTAGTCCAGCTAGAAGGACCTAGAAGGCAACAGGAAATCTGAGAAAAATAAGCAAATAAGGTGATAGAATTGAAACTTAATTAGGTATGGGAGATTAGGGAATGAGAGGTCATGTAAAGATTTCTTAATCTGTACGCAGTTTGAATTTCCATTAAGAAGTTTGTTGTATGCAAGATTAAAGAACTACTTTATGTATATAAATTTGTGTAAATAAATTTGTAGCACTGCTTCACATTACTGTATGCTTCAGATGCTCTATATGGACACACTAGAAATTCAGACAAGGGAGACTGAACATTTAGTAGTTTGTTTTCTTTAGGACTTCTCCAGATTTTCTAACAACAAAGTTTTCCAGAGGGGATAAAAAAGGAGAACAATCAGAACAAGTCAGATGGCACTATGTTCAGAGACGTTGCAAGAAGAAAATAAATTAAAAGTAGGCCTAGGTCAGTTAGAAAAGGAAGAAGTGTTGTTAACTATGGTCACCTTGCTGTATATTAGATCCTTGGAACTGATTTATCTTATTTAACTGGAAATTTGTGTCCTTTGAGAAGGATGCTTTAATGTTGTAACTATAACAACAATGTCAAAATGGTAATTATGTAAGGTAAAGGATGTGTTAACTAACCTTATTGTGGTAAAGATTTTGTAGTACATCAGTGTATCAAATCATCATGCTGTTCACCTTAAACTTACACAATGTTACATATCAATTATATCTCAATAAAGCTGGAAAATCCAACCAAACAAACAAAAACATTTACATATATTATTTTTAACATAGGCTTTACTTTATATATTATTTTACCATTTAATTTTAGTTACAACTTCAAATGAAAGTAATTTCTTTAGACCAATAAACAGTTTGTAAATAAAGGAAAAGAATTATTGCTTTGTGGTTTGGAAGGGACACTAGGTACCAGAAGTAAACATTACAGCCCAATTTTTGGAAGTATGCCAGCACTATTACAGTGAAATATTACCAGGAAACGCAACACATTATAAATATTTGTGATTCATCCCTTCCCCCAACATCTAAAGAGGAAGGATGATTTTCTGAGGAACCACTTAGTCTTCACTAATCAGGCTAATGATAGAACAAGCATACATCAGTACATGCGAAAGTGTGAGAGGTAAAAAGGGCTGAAAAGGGAGAAACTTCCCTGGAAGTGGAATATATACAGGAGGAAAGAGGAAAAGGAAAGTGAATGAATAAAGTTAATAGAAAAAGTACAACAATAAAGAGATATGTTTCTTTTTTTAATATAATGCCTTATTCATCTCCTGACAGAAATCTACATTAAACTACTGAAATATTCTTTAAAGGTTTAATGTTGAATTTATGCTTCTTTTAAATGTCACACAATGCTGGAACTGGCCTTAAGATGGCTTCTTCTACATTTGCATTACACACATGTAAAATGAAATGTGTATGAATAGTTTACAAGCAGAAGACAGAATGAGATTAGAGGGTAATGAAGAGGGGCAGCCAGGCAGTGAGAGTAGCTAAGTCATTTTACTAGATGGGAAGTTACCCTAGTTGATAGTTATTCTGGCTGTATTTGAAGTAGCCTTGGGTGCTGAATCTATGAAGCTCTTCTCTCTCCTCCATGCCCAAACTTCTATACTTCTTGGGCTTTTAAAACCACAATGTATTACTATTTCACTTTTTTATATCTTAATATGTGTCCTAATAATATATCTCATAGCCTTGTTCTTTATTTTGGGAAAACAAAGAAACAAACAACAACAAAAACAAACAAAAAACCTAATAGAAAGAATAGTTATGCTAAGTCATATTGAAGTAAAATTTTGGATTTTTCAGTCATTCAAGGTTATAGTACTTTTGGAATATTATGTTGTAAATACACAGGATTTTCCAAAATGTAGACTACTTTACAGCAGGTTTTATCAAAATTAACTTTTGGGTATTAATTTTTCTTAAAGACTCTGATCATTGTACTGAATATTAATGTTTCTATGCAAAATACATTATTTTAGTCTCACCAGATAGGACCGTATAGCTAACAAGATACTGGGGGTTCTATACTCAGTTTCAAAGAAAGAAAATTCTGAATGACTAGATCAATTCCTTTGATTTTCTTTTCCTTGTAATATAAAGAGAAGATATGTTAGATTCCTGAGTGATCTGAACTTTAGTTTCAGAAATCAATTAAAATAACTGTTTTACTTTAAAATTTGAGAAAGCTAGGGGCACCTGGGTGATTCAGTTGGTTAAGCATCTGACTCTTGGTTTCATCTCAGGTCATGATCTCATGGGTCAGGAGATTGAGCCCCATGTTAGGCTCCCTGCTTAGTAGGGAGTCTACTTGAGATACTCTCCCTCTGCCTCTCCCCCCACTTTTACTATCTCTTTCTCTCTCTCTCTCTAAAATAAATAAATAAATCTTAAAAAAATGAGAAAGCTAATATTTAAATTTTAAGGCAGTTATTCATAGTATTGGTGTTTTATTTGCAAGCAACTGAAATGTAATTGAAATATATGTAATAAAGCTATAATATTTTAAGAATCTATTTTTTATATCCAGTATTAAAAAATACTAATATAAATGAAAGAAAACATTGAAATGACACATATATTTCCATTCAGCTAACAAGCAATGCCCTGTTGATAAATGGCTAGGCTTCTCTGAGCTGATCTAAAATGAACTGATTGCCTAACAAACCTATTAAAGCCAAATCAGTCAAATTAAAAAAAAAAAAAGTATTTCAGAAAATTCATGATATACACTTTTTTTTTCCCACATGCTCATAGGTAGAACTCACCTATTTTTTTCCCATACCTTCACTCCTTATACTTTTGTCACATTTTCCACCACTATGTTTATTTTACAACTCAGTGGGTTTCTTTTTTTCCAACCCAACAAGTATGCTTCCATTGTAGATCTTTTTATTAATTATTTTTATTAACATATGATGTATTATTTGCCCCAGGGGTACAGGTCTGTGAATCGTCAGGCTTACACACTTCACAGAACTCACCATTTCACATACCATGGTAAAAAAAATTTTAACCTTTCTCTATCCCCAATCTCTTCATAGTATCTATTGCCTTTGGCTCTAATGAAAATGCAGATATTCCTAAGAGAGACTGATTGTTCCTATTGCAACCCTCTAAAATGAAAAACACTCACTCACTTTGCTCCATATGCTATCCAGGTGGCAGGGATGGTTGTATTCTACATAGCCACTGGAATTTAGCCAAACCAATACTTTATCCGGGTTGAGAGGAAAACAAGGGTGAGAGAAGAAGAGATGAGATGCAAATTGGACAGTTGGACAGAGTATAACTTTGAGAGAGAGAAAAAGAGAGGGAGGGTGTTTGTAATACTTTTACATAATTTTGAAATAATTACAGTGACCTAGAAAGAAACCATAGTGCAGTGGTGATGAGACAGAGATTGACTGATGAATTAGAAGTGAGGAACAATGGGGCACCTGGATGGCTTAGTAGGTTAGTGTCCAACTCTTGATTTTGGCTCAGGTCATGATCTCAGGATTGTGAGATCAAGCCCTGAACTGGGCTTCATACTGGTGTGGAGATTGCTTAAGATTCTCTCTCTCCCATTCCCTCTGCCCCTCCCTGCCACCACTCACTGATGCTCAATCTCTCTCTTTAAAAAAAAAGAAAGAGAGAAAGAAAAAAGAAATTGAGGAACAAGAGATAGAATATCTCTTCTGCTGTTGATGTCAATAAAACCTTTCTGTGCTGGGGAAAAACAAAACACCCTTGGGTAAGGTAGTATATATATAATGTCATTTAGTGATGTTCCTCTTCACCAAGACATCAATTCTACTTCAGTTCTTCTATTCAATTCAGTTCTACTGCGTGGACGGCAAAAGGATCTTGTTGCATGGAGCCAAACTAGGGAAGACAAAAGAAAGGTATAGTGATTTCTAATAAACTCAGGGTAGTACATTTTAATTACTGAAAAATTTTATAATTTGTCTTAGGATATCTTCTAATTGAATACTATTACACATGGAACACATGAAACATAAAGTCAAATTTAGAACTGTTTTAAGTTAATGTAAATAACACTAACCATTGATTTTCCCCACATTAACTTATCTTCTTTTTTATGTGTGGGCTGATCAAGTTTAAGTAGGGGTCTACATGCATCTTACCTAAATCCCTATTTAGATTCAGTAAAATTAATGATTTATTCTCAATTTTAATAGTTGTCAATTTATGAATTGATATTTTGGTTTTTTTGAGAAGATTTTATTTATTTATTTGACAGAGAGAGAGAGAGAGAATGAGAGGGAGAGTGAGAGAGCACAAGCAAGGGGAGTGGCAGGCAGAGGGAGAGGGAGAAGCAGGCTCCTTGCTCAGCGGGGAGCCCAATGCCAGCTTGATCCCAAGACCCCGGGATTATGACCTGAGCTGAAGGCAGATGTTTAACTGACTGGAGCCGCCCAGGTGCCCGAAAATCAATATACTACAGAGATACTTTTAGAATCACTTCCTTTAGAGTTGCCAAGATTGTAATTGCCTGTTTCTCATATAATACCAATATTGGAATCTGACACACAGAAACAAAGCACACTACAATACAAAAGAAGCAAACATATTAAAGAGGAATTAGCTTTAAGAAGCTCTGACAGATGCAAAGTGCTTCACACACATTCTTTGTGATGTTTAACATATGTTGTCAATTAAAAATTGCTTAAGAAATATTTAACAAGACAGATCTATCACATTTGGAGTTTATGGAAGTAATTTTTGCATATTGTCTTACTTTACTTTTGCATATTTAACTTAAAAAAGCAAAGTTTATTTGCTCAGTGGTGTCTTAATTATTTTCTTTGAAAGATGCATTTTTTGATACTTGTTTTCCTTAGGTGATAAATATATTTCCATTAACATTTCATGGTTAACTGTACATAAAATATTTAACATGATGAATTAAGAGGTATTTATTTCCTATTAAAAATTATTAATACTCTTAACTAGCTGTATTTACAGCTTAATTATTTCCTGATAGTGGAGACTTTGTGCTGTTTGAAAAATATTGTTAAGATACACACATACATATATTTATGTAATATATTTACTACTGCTAGAATAGATGTTGAATAAATACTGACATAGAATCAACACCAATTTTGATATAGAATCCTGGAGAGGTATGTCAACTGTAATCTACAAAATTTGTAAAATAAATTGAAGACAACTCATCCCATGATAAATGACATTATCATTGTCAGATTTTGGCAAAACCATTTGCTAGGTGATAATTTAGTGATAGGGATGGCAGCATCTCCAGCAGATGCCCATTATTCAGTATAATACTAGATTAAAAATGGTCTTCATAACCATAGTAATTAATTAGGCCTTCAATAATTTTATTAGTGCAGTTCATTTTGGGATCAAGTAGATTTACCCATGATTTAACATATAAAAAGACAAACACATTAATTATGAAACAAAATGAAACAAAAAATCTTCACATGCCCTCAACTTTTTCAAAGAGCAAATTGATGGTGTTTGTAAATCCAGATGGAATATTGATTCAGTAAATTGTTTAATGTACACGGATTGGTGATGAATAGATTTATTTCCACATCTTTTTTTTTTTTTTTTTTCATTGTCCAGTGGATGTGTTGGGTATCCATAGGTGTGCAAGAGCTTGTTCTGGGTACAGGACAAGATAGACTGTGATAAACAGTCTATAGACTGGTAGACTGTCTTTAGACTTCAAGTCTATAGACAAGATAGACTTGAAACTATTTCTGCCCATATATCTATTTATCCATTGGTTGCTTTATCATTTCTGTCCTATATTAAGTTATGCCTACATATTTAACAGCATGACATAACTAGAGAGGTTTCCCTAGAAAGAGTTTCAATCCATATGAAGCAGCCCAGCTTCTCTATCTGTTAATAAATGAGCTAGTATTGACAATTTACTACAAGAAAATCACATACGGTATTGATTAGTGTCAGTGAACAGACATCCAAAACAAATACAGATCATTGGTTCTCAGTCTTGAAATCACGTACTTTTTAGAGCTATTCATACCGTAGATAAGAAAGCAAAGAGAAAAAGAAAAGGAAGGGGGAAGGAGGGAAAGAGGAAGGGGGGAAAGGAGAGGAGGAAAAGAAAGTGGAGGGAGGGAAGGGAAGGAGGGAGGGAGGGAGGAAGGGAAGGGAGAAGATGCAGTAGTCATTTTGATATGTCTAGTAGAATAATACATTATTTTGATTCTTGTTACTTTTCCTACATTTTTAAAATAGCATCTTTGAAAACCTTGGTGAGTAGATTTTGTATTTATTATAAATACCTTCTTTTCCCAACAAGTTTTGAATTTCCAGGTAAAACTTTTGTTGGTTAATTGCTAATATTTTAATTATTTTGACACAGTTTCTAATACAGCATGTCCCCAGGCACGCTCTGAATCTCCTTTATTCCTTAATTTGTGAATTGACAATTTTCAAGGGGACAATTTAACTCAAAAAGCATAATTTAAAAATATTTAAAGATTTATGTATTCACAACTTCTTTTATGCATTGTTTCCTTATTTGTACCACATAATTTCATACTGATGTATAAACACACTATGGCTTTGGGAAAATAAGATCCTTTCCTTATTTAGAGCTTATAAGCTTGTAATGGTTCCTTTCATCTTTTTATTGAAATTTCTTGTTTTCTAATTAGATGCAATCTCAAGTATCAAGTATATGGTTATTAATATTCTTAATTTACTGAAGTTGATAAGAAAAGAATCTGTAAATATTATTGTTTGGTATTCTTCATCCTCCTTTGTTTAGATTATGATACAATATCTTTATATTAAAGCTAAAGTGAATTTGGTATCGAGGTACATGGAAGGCATCAAATAACAAAAGACAACCATTAGTACCTAATCCCTCTAGATACGAGAAAATAAATGTGTGTGTGTGTGTATGTGTGTGTGTGTGTGTGTGTGTGTGTGTGTCCATGTCCTGACACATGTGAAAATACTTTGCCAAGTGTTTTCCCCACCAGTTTTATTATGACCTCAGTTCTCTATACATGCTGGCAGCAGAAAATTCTTCAGAAACAAAGCTGCAGTGCAAAGCTTTGAACTTTTATTATTATTATTATTTTTTTAAGATTTTATTTATTTGACAGAGAGAGAGAGAGATCACAAGTAGGCAGAGAGGCAGGCAGAGAGAGAGGGGGAAGCAAGCTCCCTGCTGAGCAGAGAGCCCGATGTGGGGCTCGATCCCAGGACTCTGAGATCATGACCCGAGTTGAAGGCAGAGGCTTTAACCCACTGAGCCACCCAGGCGCCCCAGAACTTTTATTATTTTATTGAAAAACCTAAATTTCATTTTTTTTCACTTGCCACTCTAGATGTCTAATAGAAAGTGAGAGTTTATAACAGCAGAGAAGTGGCTGAGTAGGCAATGACAGCTGAGGTTAAAATAAGTAGGTTTCCCATGCAAGATCTGGAGCTGTCAACACTGTCAGTCTATACTCATGATATGCACACCATTTTAAACCTTTGGCAAGACTTTTTCCAGCCTTCTCCAACTATGTTTAATCTCACAGTGCTCAGTATAGCTCAGTCTGTCTGCAGCAATGTGCAACAAGTACAATGGCTGTTTCTACCATAAAAATACTGGAGATATTGCTGTCCTACTATCATAGATATTCAAGTTATCCTCTACCCCAAGTGACCTCACATGGAGATTCCCTTAGGGTGTAATATTTATCCCCCTTGATGTTAACTATAACGTCTAAAATGTATAGATAATTTGTGCAATGTATGCTCTTCAGCTGCCACCACATGGATGAATTTTTGTATAATGTTTTATTTGTTTTAATTCTGCTCATGATGATAAACTTAATTTTAGGGATATAGTCTTTTCAGCTTACTCTCTCTAGTTATTTGAACCTAAGAAAACATGCATCTTTGTGTGAATTTTCCTAGAAATGGACCTTAAGACAAGGATTTGAGTGCAAGAATCGATTTGGAACATACACCAATCACTGGCATAAGAGTAGAGAAGTAAGACCATCTAAAGGAAGGCACCAAATAAAATGTGAGTTTGAAAGCCAACTTTGGGCCATTGGAACTATCTGGAAACCATAGAAAATGGAATAGAAAAAAAATTTAAGAGTTACTTAACTTATAAAGGAGCCAACTGGGGAATTTGTATACCATCTCCAGTAAAATATTGGATTAAGGCTACTCTCTGTGCTTTGTAATTGCCCTTCTGAGAAAATCTTTAGGCAAAAAGACGCAGATCCTGGGAGTGGGAAGTCCTTAGTGAACACTGAAAGTGTAAGGCTTGAGTATGGCTAGGGTTTTAGCTATATCTGGTATTTTTTATCTTCACATTCTTAAAATCCCCACCCAATCATCTATACTTTTTAAATACATAAAGAATCCAGCACACTCACTACTTACATTGATGAACCAAGTCTTCATAATTTATTAAATATCTTGTTTGGAATGGGTTCAAAAGTAAATTGGAGGGAAATAAAAAATAAGGTAATCAGTGATACCATCCTTTCTTTTAGTTTCAGAGTGAAGAAAAGCAGAGATTTAGAGTGGTGACTTCAAGAAGTGGAATAAAGTTTGATATATTTTTTATGGATGAGGAAAATTACCTCATATTAGTATGACAATGAGAATTATCTAATAGAATAAGAAAATAATGATGCCAAAAAGGAGAGGAGAATTTAGTAAAGGCGTCATTGTAATTCTGGTGGAAAGTTTGGCTTTTGTTACTTTGGACCATTAGTACAGAATAAAAGAAAAGAAGGCAGAATTTATAATCACAGATGCAGGTAAATGAGTGGTGGTAGGTGTATGTCTAAGTTCTTCTCAGAAGACTTCAATGTTTAAATATAATGGTGAGTGACCTTAGTGTGAATAATACTGGATAATGAAGGAAGAGTTGGAGGTTGAAGAAAAAGAAGGTTTATGAAAGAGTTTTCAAGGAGAATGGGAGAATATATGGAGTAGAGAAATTTGTTATGAATTTGAAGAATATCAAGAAACTAGCTGAGATTTAATAATTATGCTTTACACAAAGGAATGGTTATTTTTAAGTAGAAATTATATAAATATCACATCTGGAATAAAAAGTCATCACCTTTAGGATAAAGACAAAGCAGTTATCTGTAATGTCCTGCATTATGCAACCTCTGGAGAGCCATCTAATACGTCCACTGCCCACTGCCTACCACCCACCTTACTTTATCTACTCAAGTCACACTGGCGTCTTTTTGCTTTATAAGCCCTGTCAGAGTGGCTTCTGTCTCTAAGATTTTGCATTATTTCCTCTTCCTGAAAATCTTTTACCCTGATAAAGGCCTGGCTTGCCCCTTCAGTTTCTTCTAATATACATCACTGTTCTCTTGTAAGAGAAGCCTTCCGATTACGTAGATAGTATAGTGTCCCCCACATTATGTATCCTTCTTATTCTACCTTACTTTTCTTCATAGCACTTATCAATGGTTGGTTTATATATCATTCAGTTTTCTTCCTTTAGACCATAAGCTTTGTTATCAGAAGGAGCTTTGCTGGGTTCATTGTTTTATCCCCTCTGACACAAAATTAATGCCTGAAATTCAGTGAACATTTATTGAAATGAATTGAGTTATAAAAAGATATAATTCATAAGTATATTTACCAGAATTCTTATATTACTACTTTTACAAATTTTAATTTTGAATATTTAGAACCAACTGTAAGAGATATTAAAAGGGAATGATTAGATATGTAGAAAAGTATAAAGCAGGAAAAAAGAAGATTCATGAACTGAATACTGGTCTTTTCTTGATAAAAATTAACAAATGATAAAAATATACTGGTGAATATCATAATCAGTTTTACTGAGATTGATTTAAATACGGCAGCAATTTTTTGCCAATAACTGTTAACTCAGGACTGATTCAGCTGATGTGAGTTAGATGGATGTTCCTGCCTGCTTCAATATTTCATAAAGTCTCTGCATTTTTATAGTTTTCTGTATATATGTTAAACAAAGGAAAATGAGTTGCAATAAACTATGTATTATTTATATTTGTCAAAGATGTTCAGATCATTTAAGTTCTCTTTTTATCTTCAACGATTAACATTTTAATTATAATATATCTTGATATGGATCTTTTTGGATTCATCTTCTTAGGAATCTTTAGGCCTTCTGGATCTGGATGTGTGTTTCCTTGCCCAAGTCAGAAATATTTTCAGCCACTGCTTCTTCGATTACATTTTCTTTCCTTTTCTCTCTCTCTTCTTCAGGGACCCATATAATGCAAATATTATTCTGCTTAATGTTGTCTCATATAGGTCCCTTTAGCTACCTTCACTTCTTTTAATTCTTTTTCTTTTTGCTGTTCTGTTGGGTGAGGTCCAGTGCTCTATTTTCTAAATCACTTTTCTTCTGCTTCATCTGGTCTGCTGGTGAATCCCTGTAGTGTCTTTTTTAGGTTTAGTCATTGTATTCTTTATGTGTATGACATCTTTTTTGGTACTTTCTTACATTTTCCCTCTCTGTTGAAGTTTTCACTATGTTCATCTATTCTTTTTTTCAAGTTCAGTAAGCATCTTATGACCATTATTTTGAACTCTTCATCAGGTGAATTACTCATCTCCATTTCATTTTTTTTCCCCCTGACGTTTTATCTTGTTCTTTTATTTGGAACATTTTCCTGTTTCCTCATTTTCCTTGATTCTCTGTTTGTCTCCATGTATAGGCAAAATAGCTACCTTTCCCTGTCTTGAAAGAGTACCCTTGTGAAGGAGATAAAAATTCTATTTCTTTACTGCCCTACTCTTGGTTGTCACTAGAACTTTTGTGATTGTCTAAGCAGCCTAATTTATTCTTGATAGTTCCAGTTGTTGAGGGTATGCCAAGACCTGTCAGTGTCCCAAAGAGAAGGATCTCAGTCAACACCTAGTTTCAGGCTGATTGAAGACCATATGCTCAGGCAACAGATTTTAAAGTATGGAAAATATAGAGCCTGTGGGATCACAATTGTAAACCTCAAGGGCCTCCAGACCAGGTGATCTGAAGCCATTCCTTGAGCAACAATCATAAAAAAATTGGGGCTTCAGATGACTATAAGCTACTTTCTGGGAGGTACCAGAGAGCTGTAGTGAGGCTGCAAGAAAGCACAAAGATGGTATCCCCTGGCCTACAGTTCACTGGGAACACCTCCATAGTCTTTATACATGTGTGGCAAACCTTAAGTCTGAAACTCCAGGACAAGTAAATAGGACTATTTCACAGAAAGATTAGGTGTGTGTTTTGTTCTACTGTTTACCCTTGGGATGGTAGCCTGCCAAAAACTGTCTCTGCAATTATTACAGTCTTGTGGCACCTAGGAATGCAGATCTCCCTGGTACCAGAGCTAGATGCTCCACAAGCATCCCCTGTGTGGACTGTGTGTGCTTGCTCATTTTAGTGAGGCAGCAAGAGAGCACAGGACCAGAGCACTCCCATCAGTTTTCTTAGGGTTTTAAGAGAACACAAGGCCAGCGCTACCAAGATAGAGGGAGAGCACATAAATGATACCTCCCAGTGCCTCTCTGTCTATAAAGAGTCCCAACAGGCTCCTCTCTCCAGCAAATGTTTTAAGATTATAAAATAAATCTTTGCATATGGTCTAAGAACTTTTTAAGCTGCTGCTTTCAGCTACTTCTTGGAGTAAGTCTGCACATGAGCCCCTTAAGAGAAGCATCTCAGTGCCCTGCTGCACTGTGGGTTTCCTGGGCATGAACTCTGTACATTTTCAAATACAAATGTTTTAAGGGCTCAACTATCTATTGCAGGTCCCAGAGGTTGGGGTGCTGATGTGAGACACAAACCCCTCACTCCTCATGGAGAAACCCTGGATTTGTGAACTCCTATCCTATTGTAGGTTGCTGTGCTAAGGTGGAGTTTTTGGTGAGACCATGTCTTTACCTCTCTTATCTATCTCAGTGTAGCCCTTTCACCATTTGTTATGAAGGAGCTGTTCAACTAGCTTCCCAGTGTTTTTTAATTAGAGAATTTTTTATATGTACCTTTAGATTCAGTGTGTCTGGGGGCAGAGGAAGTTCAGTATCTCCATACACAACTTCCTTGCAGGACCTCCCCCAAAGTTGTATTTTTTTAAGATTTTTATTTATTTATTTGACACACAGATAGCACAAGCAGGCGGAGCAGCAGGCAGAGGAAGAGGGAGAAGCAGGCCCACCACCAAGTAGGGAACCCTACATGGGCTCTATCCCAGGACCCTGGGATCATGACCTGAGCCAAAGGCAGACATTTAACTGACTAAGCCACCCAGGCACCTCAAAATGTCATATTTTTAAATGTTAACACCATGCTATAGTTCTTTAAAACACCTAATAACTAGTCCCATTCTGTTTTCTCTGATTGTTAAAAAATTCTTCCTACATTCTTGTTTTGTTCTAAACAGAATTTGTTTTTTTTTTAAAAGATTGTATTTATTTATTTGACAGAGAGAGATCACAAGTAGATGGCGAGGCAGGCAGAGAGAGAGAGAGAGAGGGAAGCAGGCTCCCTGCTGAGCAGAGAGCCTGATGCAGGACTCGATCCCAGGACCCTGAGATCATGACCTAAGCCGAAGGCAGTGGCTTAACCCACTGAGCCACCCAGGTGCCCCAATTCTAAACAGAATTTAAAGGATGTTCTTGCATTCCACTTTTTAATTTTGTTAGTTAAGTCACTTATAAAACTTTCTGGGCCTTTCTGGTCGACAGAACTAAGAAATACTATGTATTTGTTTATGTCTAAGTGAATTTTTCCTTACTATTACACAGTTTTCACTTAAATGTAATTTTTTAAAATATCTGTGTCTATTTTAACTTACTTTATACATTTGGTTCCTTAAATATATAGATGCAATTGCTTATTTGCTTCATCTTAAAAAACACCTACAATAATTTTGAAACAACAATACCAATAGTACAACTAAGATGATTGAATACACTTTAAGTTTTTGTTTTTGTTTTTAAGATTTTATTTTATTTAGAAGAAAGAAAGAAAAGAGTGAGAATCCATAAGCAGGTGGGGGCAGTGAGTAAAGGGAGAGAGAGAAGCAGACTCCCTGCTGAGTTGGGAGCACTCTGGCTCCATCCCAGGACCCTGAGATCATGGCCTGAGCCAAAGGCAAACACTAAACTGACTGAACCACCCAGGTACTCCTAAAGTTTAAGGTTACTTTCTGATTTTTTTTGTCTTTAGAATAAATTTCATTAGAAACATTTAGTTGAATACTTTGTTTTAATATCACTTGAAAAATATTTTTTTCTGCATGGTCATTTCACAGATCGATATGAAAATAAGATAGTTTATTTCAGATTTACTTCACTTAGGGGGAATTGAATATTGTCTTCATAGATCCAATTTTGTCTTTCAATTATGGATAGCATCTACATAATACCAACATTAAAAAGTACATAAGAGATACCTCATTTCCATCACTAGCTTCTCTAATATGTACTCTCATTTTCCCTGTAAGTAGTGCCTTTATTTGCATTTGCTTTTTCCCCTTCTACTGTTTCTTTATTTTTTCCATAGAAGCATAATATACACAATATTCCCATCCCGTCAATAAATTTTGCATACATGTATATGCTTGATGCTATATATAAATTTTATATATAGTTAATGTATATTTTTAAATTTTACATATTATGAGTACATTTTCAAAAAGAATTTGAAAAGTCTCCAACTGCAAATGAACTTAAATGTTTTCAATATTACTTATTTTTGCAATTTTCATATTTCAGTTGGAATTTTTAATTGTTTAGTGTGAAGAACAGATCCAGTTTTATCATTTAAAAGGTATATATGGATACAAAATCCCCTCAATACCAATTTTTAAAAGGTGAAAATTTTCACACTTATTTAATATGCCATCTTTAAGTATGTTACCTTTCCATAATTACTCCATATTATGGAATTTCTTTTTTATTTTACATTGATCTTTCCACCTATTTCTATACCACAATATTGTTCTGATTATAAAGGTTTTATAAAATGTTTTAAGAACTGACTGGTAATGTTAACTAATTATATCGTGTTTTTATTTTTCAGAATTATCGTAGCTAGTCTTATTATTTTATGTTCTTACAGACTTTATATTAGGATTGACTAAATCTAGAGATAAAAAAGACATTTTTGTTAACATCATGTTACATGTATTAGAGAAAAACTAAGTATCATAAATCAATTATCATAAATCAGACTATCAAAAATACAGCTTATCTTTCCATTTGTGTATGTCTCTTTGTAAATTTCAGGAGGGTTTATAATTTTTTTTCATTACTTCTAATGCTCTGCTGGAACTCAGATGTGATTTACATTTTCTCTCTTCGCATATCTAACATTTCTTTGACTCATTCTTTCTTTTCTTACAGATGCTTGTAAATTTTAAACTTTGTTCTTCATAAGCTTGTTTATCTATTTGTGTAAGAATAAATGGTATATTTTTATCAAGTGCCTTATCAGCACTTAGAAAGAAGCTTATATTGTTTATTTCTTTTGATATATTAACATTACTGATTTTATTTCAGACTTTTCAAATATTGAACACATTTAAGTTTGGTGGGGCTCTGGATCAGGCTATAAGAACTGGCTCATGGTGAATTTTTTATGTCCCATTGAATTACACTTGTTAGCATTCTGTTCAGATTTAATATCAATGTTTACAAATAATATTAATCACTTCTTTTTACTTCCATTTTTTACATCACTTTAATATGTAAATTACATTCATGCTTATATTTTCAAATTTTTTCATGGAATTATATTTGATTTTAGATAATTTGAAGGAATTCAATAATATCAATAAAAACTATTTAGAAACTTCTAATAGTTAAATATAAATATTATTTTTTTGTTTTTTTTAATTTAAATTCAATTAATTAAAATGTTGTATATTATTAGCTTCAGGAATATACCACTTTGGAAACTTAAATGTATTATGTGACATTCTGTTGTTTTCAGGTAAAAACTAAATAAAGCAGTTACTACATTCTGAAATCCCCACAAGGAATTTATTATCTTGCTTTCCAGCTTCGTCTCTGTATTTTAACCCTAGCCATGTCTTTTTTGCTGGTGCTTCATTTCTGTGCATTGACACACTTTGTGTTTCCTTTGTTCAAATTTGTTGATAAGCAAAGACTGTATCTTTATGGGTTTTTTTTTTTCCCCTAAATGTTTAGTTTTTTTAGAGGGCTTTAAAACACTGACAGTAATCTTTGATAAGGGTGTCAAGATAAACAAAAAGAAAAAGATACTCTCTTTAGCAAATGGTGTTGGGAAAACTGGATATCAACATGTGAAACAATGCAAGTAGACCCTTATCTTACACTGCACACATAAATCAACACAGGATGGATTAAAATGCATTAAAGACTTAAACATATATCCTAAAGCTGTAAAACTCCTAGAAGAAAACATAGGGGAAGAGCTTTTTGGCATTGGGCTTGGCAATGATTTATTTAGTATGACACCAAAAGCACAGGCCACAAAAGCAAAAATAGGCAAGTAGAACTATATCAAACTCAAAAGCTTCTGCACAGGAAAGGGAAAACAACAGAATAAAAAGGTAACCCACAGAATGGGAGAGAATATTTACAAACCATCTATCTGATTAGGGGTTAATATCCAAAAGATGTAGTAAACTTCTGTAACTCAATAGCAAAAAACTAAATGATCCAGTTAGAAAAGTGTAAAGGAAAGGACTTGAATAGGCATCTCTCTAGATACAAAATGGCGAGGTATATGAAAAGATTTTTGACTTCAGTCATCATCAGGGAAATGTAAATCAAATCCACAGCGACATATTACCTCACATCTGTTAGGATGTCTTACTATAAGAGAAGAAGAGGAGAAGGAAGAAGAAGAGGAAGAAAATAAGTGCTGACAGGGCATGGAGAAATTGGAATCTTGTACAGTGTTGGAGGGAATGTAGACGATACATCTGCTATGGAAAAAATATGGAGGTTCCTCAAAAAATGAAAATACAATGACCATGTTATCCAGCAATTCTACTTTTGGATGTATACAGAGTAATTAAAATCAGGATCTTGAAGAGATATTTGTAATCTCATGTGTATAGCAACATTATTCATGGTAGCCCAAGAAATACAAACAACTAAATGTCCATCAGTAGATGAATGGATAAAGAAAATTTAGTGTGTATGATAGAATATTATTCAGCCTTAAAAAAGAAGGAAATCCTGCCATAAGCAGCAAGCATGGATGAACCTAGAAATCCTTATGCTAAGTGAATTAAGTTGTCATAGAAGGACAAAGACTGCATGATTTCACTTAAATAAGGTAACTAAAAAAATCAAAATCATAGAAATAGTCAGTAGAATGTTGGTTGTCAGGAGCTGGGGGAGATTAGGAAACAAGAGTTGTTTGATGTGTATGAAGTTTTAGTTATGTATGAAGAATAAGTTGTAGCAATCTCCTATATAATAGTGTATATATAATTAACATAATTATAATTTAGTATTGTACACTTAGAAATTTGTTAAAAGGAAAGATCTCCTGTAAAGCATTCTTCCCATACAAAAAAGAAAAAAATTAGAGGGGCCAGAGGACATTTTTGAAGGCAGCTGATATATTTATTACCTTGGTTGTGGTGATGGTTTCACTAGTGTATGCATATCTCCAAACTCATATATTAAATATGTCCAGATTTTTTTATATCATGCATCAATAAATCTATGTAAAACAAAGATTGGCCAAATGGGTAAAAATAAATAATTTGTGGTCATCCAATATTACTTTTGTGGTAAACTTTAGGTCTAGTAACCTCTCAATATAAAGACCAGTGATTTTCCAAATGAATTTATTGAGTACAAAACCATGTATTGGAAATTCTAACTCCCTATCTATCTATCATCTATCTATCTATCTATCATCTTCTTCTCTATTTATTTTTATCTATTTATATAAATAAAAGGATCTCTGCATTTTGAAAAATTTATCACAGGTTTAGGGAACTGAACATTGTTCAGAAATATTGAACCATATTGCGATGTGCGGCTTCATCCCTCTTTCTCACTCTGTGTCATTTGCAGACCACAGTCTGTTCATTTTCAGGATTTATTATTTACTTGATGTGCCATCCCTGTTGACAGATTTAAGCTCTTTTTTCTACCTGTTATTATTTTTTTTCTTTTATGTGTCATCATCTGACAAACTCCTGATCAGTCATCAGAAATGAGTTCAAATGTAGGATTCAGAAGGAATCTTTCCCGTGTTACATCTAGATATTATCTCTCCTTTCTTTGCCTACTTATTGTTGTTTTACATTAATATTATAGCTTTTTATCTTTTTATATCTTTTATGAATATGAGCCCCTCAATGACTGAAATGACAATAACTTCTTTATTTTCCTTTTTATAAATGACAACAGAAATATATACATACATACACATACACAAATGAGCTATATGATACTTCAGAATGATGGTAAAAACTGTACATTATATTCTTCATACATAACATATTGCTCTGCCCATAGTGTTCTTTGCTCTGTCATTTTCCTATTCCTGTAGTTCTCAGATAAGTGTACATATTTGAATTGTCTGCAGACCTTTAAAATATGGATATTTCTGGTCTTTGCTCTGAAGGGTTAAAGTGTACATTTGAACTAGAGCCTTAGATTATTGTGGTGCACGCAGTCCATAGATAGCACTTTGAGAAGCACATGCAGACTACACTAAACATTTTAATACATGTGGGACTCCATTGAAGCATAAGATAAAATGGACCATACATGTTAAACCATGATAGTGTCAGATTAATTTAGACTACATTTTTAATGAAGTTTTTGTGGAAATGCTCTTGCACCACTAGATGTCATTGTTAATGTCTCATTCATTTTGTGAAAAATGATATGTGAAGTTTTCCTTCCCTTGTATTTAGACTTCAGATTCGTGAAAGGGGATAATTAATTCTATAATTTGGGACAAAGCAGACAATATCTTTTCGTATACATACATACTTTCTTGTACTCTTTTATTTTCCCAATAAGCCTCAGATTGCTTTGTTCCTGGTTATGTCAATAAAAGGCAAGTGAGCTTTAATACCTCTGAAACCAAGTATGCCAAGGTAGGGAACAGTGATTAGAGCTGATGCCGTCTACCTCTGTGACATATCAAGTGAAAGGCTTTCTGACTCTCTATCGATCTACACATTTAGACAGCTTTGACAAGCATGCTATTTTAGCAAGAAACAATACAAAGAGCAGAAAAAACAATCTTCATTGTATTTAAGCCTCAGGCTTCTCTGGGCTTCAGCCTGAGGGAATTGCATTCTTCTTCATAGGATGCAATTGTTGTCTGAGCTGAAATTTCCAATAGACTGAGAATTATTTTCAATTACATTGAGTTAGACATGACCTCAAGGTAGAATTTTATATTAAGTAGATAGCTGATGGTTGTTATTACAAGAAAAGACACACAAGTTGTAAGAATAGCAAACAAAATAAGTTGAATAAAGTTGTTATTGAATGTTCAGAATAAGAGGGTATTCCGTAGGCCACTGTTGTTTGGCTCACTTTGGTCCCCTTTGCAATAATCAGTATTGAGCTTAAAAAAAAAAAAAGATTCTGAGGGTTTCATGGGGGAAAAAAGTGTGTTTAGGTATTTATATATAAGTTTTGATTCTCAGTTTTGATTGGCATTCTTTTCAATTTTTATTATAGAACTACTTTCAAAACTTTTAAAGCATGAATTATTTAAAAACTGCTTTCAAAACTGATACCTAAACTAAAGGCTTATATACTCTCCCAAATAATAAAGCTATCTGAAGTTTTTATTCATTCTTGAATTCATTTATTTTTCAAATGTTTATTATTCCATAGATATTTTCAGAACATCAGAAGTATGTGAAATATTATAATTAGTTTTTGCTACTAATATATCCCACATGATATTAATTTCTCTCTGTAAATTCACTGAAGAATCACTACAATGTCTTATGTCATAAGAAAGAAACTTTAGAAAACATTTTACTCAGTAATAAAATGTCTAACTAGGGAAAAGATAGTGAGTCTTCTCCAGATGTACAAGTCTAACTAAATCAAATATTCAGACAATTTAATTTTATAATAACTAAGATTTAGTTGGCATATAACCATTCTTTATATCCATTATCTTTTCTAGTTATTCAAGGAAATGTCTTACTATTTATGTCAAAAATGTTGCTTTCAAAAAAGCTAATAATTCTTTTTGTTCAGTTATCAATCCATTAAAAGTAGTATAATTGTTTTCTAAATGAGTAGATTTGTTACACAGATAAATACTCAGAAACATCTTTTGCTATGAAGTTTTGATATAACACATTTTATTCCATTTTATATGTAGAATCCAAATTAATAGTCTGTTTTCTAAAAAAAATCCTTTTGAATGTGTTCAATTAAGCTTATACTTCAAGAAATATATGGGTAATGCATTTTAACATATACTGCTCATACATCTTTTTTCAAAATATAATTCAGCAATCTACTTAATTTAGGTATGTTATCATTTTTATATTTGGGGAGAAGAGTAACACATTTCATCATCATGAATTAATCATTCTTAAAAGTTCACATCTACGTTAATTTTCCCAAGCACATTTGGAAAAAAAAAATCTGTATATTAGGTAAGAAGTGCTATGTTATATTTTTATGTTTTCTCATGATTCACTGCTTCCATTGATTGTACAGGGTTGGACAATTGAAAGGAATCACAGAAAATCACAGGTTTATGCTTATATAAACCTTTAATAAATGTAAATGATAAAGCATAAGAGGAGAAAATATAAGCAGTCATGAAGATGCCTGAATATTTGTAGGCACAGAAGCCAGGATCTTTTTTTTTTTTTTTAAGATTTGTTTATTTCTTTCAGAGAGGAAGAGAGTGAGAGAGCAAGCAGGGTGGAGGGGGAGCAGAGGGAGAGGAAGAGAGAAAATGTTGGAGCAGACTTCCCTCTGAGTGTGGAGCCTGAGACAGGGCTTTGTCCTGGGATCCTGAGGTCATGACCTGAACTGAAATGAAGAGCCGGCCACTTAACTCACTGAGCCACCCTGGCACTCTAACCAGTATTTTGTATTAGTCACATTGTATACACTCCATCTTTGGTTTATGAACCATCAAGATACCCGCAACATATCTCTGTTTCAGGCATGAGTTTACTAAGGCATATTTTATACCTCATTGGTCAAGACTCTATAAAGCTCAGCTCTTTAAGAGGTTTGTAATGTGCAAACCATCCATTGAAACTCTAGGGGAGTTTCAAACTTTTAATAGTGCATTACAAATCCGAATTAGCTCACCTCATCCTTATTTTGGCCAGGGGTCAGTACTAGCCCTCCAGGCAGACCCAGAGATTAGCATAGGCTATCCTAGTCCCAGTTGTAAAATGATTCTTACACAGTACTTAAATAGGGCAAGTCATTTAAGACCTCTGTGGCTCAATGTACTCAGTATTTATATTTTAATATCTTGATAATAAGGTATTAATAATATTATTAAGATACTAATGATTTAAAAAAGTCAAGTTTGCAAGCCTGTAGTTAAGAGAGTAAGCTTCTTTTGGCAGCTAGCAATTTCTGCTTATGTTTTTTCACAACCTCAGAAACCTAAAATGACCTTCTCTTTCAGTTAGATAAAATCAGAAGTGTCCTTCCTTAACCTCTAAGCTGAGCTTTTTCAAATCTACCTATGCAGAGTCAGAAAAAGTATAAAAAACTTCTTTAAAACAACCATTTCAGCTTTATTAATATCCATTTTCTTGTGTTGTAGACTTAAATAGACTCTTTCCTTTTTCTCTTTCCATCTCATATGCCATATCCATTTCTTGTCATTAAATGCCTAGAGGCTGAGTAATGTAGGTGTTGCATATATTTTTAAATAATATGAAATGGAGACTTGGGTAAAAAATAAGTTGATCTTCTCAAAATATGTTGCTTTCTTTTTTATCTTTCTTGACAGCATACAAAGTATCTTGCTCTTATTGTTGCAAGGTTAGCCAGTCATTATAATTTTTTTCTGTATAAACTAAATATTTTTCCTCAACTGTCTAAATATATAAATTAAATTTCAGCTTAGCAATTGCTAAAACTTAAGCTTAAGTCACTATTGACTTTAGATTAAGCTGCCAAAAACTTTTCTAAAAAACAAAGAAAATTCTGTGATAAAGAATATATGTAAAAGTGGTATGTTAGAGAGTATATATATGAATTCTTGTAATAGTTCTTTAAGTTTGATTGAAATATCCTAAAATAAATATTAAAACATTTACAAATGAAAATGTATATTCTCCTAATAATAGTAGGTTGGCTTTAATTTATACTCATGTAGAGTGAATCAAGATAAGAAATTAGATAGGAACAAAGTGATTATAACAAAAACAGGTGATAAAAAGGTTTGATTACAAAGGTTCTATGTATTAAATTTATACAAATACATCCATAATCTTTCATCATATTTTGTTCAATCTTATCTTAAAATTCCATTGTCTTTCTTTTTTGAATTATAGTTCTGTCATCCAGAAAGTATGAGTGGCAACACAAAGCATATATACCCACATAGTCCAAGACATAAGTGTATTTGTAGATTAAAATTATACGTTTTTTGTTCCTGTCAGGGCTTCTTTATTAACAATGATGATAACATGTTTTTAAAATAAAATCACCAAAGAATATCAAGGAAATTAAAACAGCTAAAATACAAACAGTTGAAATGTATAAACTTAATGACTACACAACTAGAGAATTTTTAATAAGTAATTGAGATCATCATATTCATGGTGGTCTTTATTACCCTTTATTACCATAATAATAAATGCTAGTGTGTCAACTCTTTAAGGAAGAAAGTTATATTTATTGTAATGTTATGTGCAAAAAAATCATATTAGTGTAAAACTGGAACACTCTATGTCTTGAGCAAATAAATTTGGGGAATTAGGGTAAAGGAAATCCAGTAAAGGAAAGACATAAATCCCAAGGCCCAAAGTTGGCTTTCAGGAATTAAGTATTGCTAGATTAACTGAAGTATGCTGGTTAAAGAAAAATAGAATAAAATAATATTAATTGGGAAAGAAAGCCACAGGCCAAATCATGCAAAGTCTTCCAGGCCATAATAAGGGCTCGGAATGTTTTTACAATTGTGGATAAAGAGAGCTGTGGCAGGAGAATAACAAATTCTAGATCACGTTTTAGGAGATACTTTTGAACTGCTGGCCAGAGAATGGTAACTTGAAGAATAAATACAGATTTAAGGAAGGAGGTTATCATAATAGTCCAAACAAGATACAATGTGACTTGATGTTTGTTGTTTGCATTGCAGTTGCATATAAGTTAATAAATTTAATATGTATTTATAATATAGATATGAATGAAGTTCCCAATTTGCAGTAGAAAATGTGAAGAAGATAATGAAGGAAAACAGGAGAATGTAAAGGAGTAAACCTGTATAGTTGTAGTTGAAGAGGAAAATATTCTACATACTCAGCATAATTATATTTATCTATTCTAAAAGTTAAAACCATAAAAACAATTTGAATTTACTGGATGTCACTGTAACCTTATTGGGACTCCTTTAAAAATGTCAGTTTTTGGAATGACCCTATTGAAGTTTACTTTACAACCTTACAGTCTACTTCCTTCTCCTGCTGAATTTCAGGATGTTTCATCTTCATTACCTCAACGGTATAAAAGTCATCCTCGTCTTCTGATCACAGAATAATTTTTGGAGTAGGTCTGGATTGTCCCTAAATTTGATGTATTAAGAAATCACAGTGTGTTGTCCCCAAAATCTGGCTTTTTAATACTATTCTTATTCCTTCTATTGCAGATTGTAAGAATTGCAAAGTCTTGTAACTAAATTTTGAGGTTTGTTTGTTTGTTTGTTTGTTTTCTTTCTCTCTGTGCAATAGAGTTGAGGAAAATGAGTCGATATAGCATGACTGGGAGTTCATTATCAACATAGGGATATGTACAAGAATTGAGTAAAATGAGGACTGAAAGGCCCATTTTATTATTAATATAAATGTAAACAGTGACCTTAAGAACCACCGATTAGTGGAGAGATAAGAATAAAAAGGATAATAGAATGTGTGATGAGAAGATAGGCATGATATGCATAAGCATATTTTTTGGATTTTGTCTAGAAAGAGGCTGTAAGAAACAATGCATTGGGTAATGTAAGAAGAGGGTACAAAAGAGAATATTATTTAGAAATATTTTGAAGTGTGTTATAAACTACTCAACAGTTAAATGGTTTGATCAAGTAAATCATGTATGCCAGAGTCTCTTAATTCTTTAAATGCAGGAATTCATTTCTAAATATCTTTTGTCAAGATGAAGGCCTAGTTGAGGACAGGCACACAGATAATTTTAAATAACTGAGTACATTAATTACCAAATGTTCCTAAGCCAAATTTCTTACCTTGAAATATTGCCTTATTTGTTGTGGTTATTAACTTTAGAAAATAGCCACTTCCATTTATTAAACTTCATATCAGCTAATCAATATCTTATCATCTATTTACTCTGCTGACCTTAGCAATGTTTTAACCACTCATACATTAAACATTTTATTCTATGTAATTGGATGATAACTTTGATGTTTCTAGTATTACTTAGGGGAGTATTGGATTCGTTTAGATTTAACAGTTGTATTTTCCTAAATCACATACTGTCAGTAATTCTCAAATATCAAAATCCAAATGCTAAAACATTGAGGGACAGCTTAGATTGCTGGAGTCTCCTCTCACATTGAGAGAACTATTACTGCTATTACTTAATTCCGTTCAATGGTAAGTGAATTGTGTCTGGGCCTTAGTACTTCTGATAAAGAAAAGCACAGGGCAAGCAAGATTTAGTTTAAGCTTCTGGAAAAGGAATTCAGACATAATGAGAACTTTGAAGATAAAATGTTTCAAATAATTTTAACTAAGAAGAGTTTCCCATTTACAGATCAATAAATAATAAAATGAGTACAAAAGCATTAAAATTATACCAAAGTAATCTTGATATCTAGCTTCAGTTTATTAAAGATAATATAAAGTACATGATTTTAAACTATACTAAACACAGAAGAAAAAATATGTAATTAAATTAGTAGGAACATCAGCATATTGATTTTTTTCTGTGGAGCACATTTTTTTTTTTTTCTAAAGATCTTATTTATTTATTTGACAGAGAAAGAGTAGAAGCAGACAAAGTAGCAGAGGGAGAGGACAAGTAGGCTCTGGGTAGGCAGGAAACCTGATGCAGGGCTTGATCCCAGGATGCTCAGATCATGACCAGAGCCAATAGCAGCTTAACCAACTGAGCCACCTAACACCGAGAGCACATTTTTTTTTTTAGATATTTTTTAATTTCAGTATAATTAACATACAGTGTTACATTAGTTTCCCATGTACCATATAATGATTCAGTGCTAATCACTGTAAATGTACTCTTAATCCCTTTCACCTTTTTTAACCCATCCCCCTACCTACCTCCCTTCTGGAAACCACCAGTTTGTTCTCTATATTTAAGAGTATTTTTTTTTATTCTTTTTTTGTTGCTCATTTGTTTTGTTTGTTAAGTTGCATATATGAGTGAAATCATGTGGTATTGTTTTTTCTATGACTTGTTTCACAAAGCATTATAACCTCTTGATCTATCCATATTATTGCTAATGGCAAGATTTCGTTCCTTTTTATGGCTGAATAATATTCCATTATATATCTATATCAGGTGTTCTTTATCCATTCATCAGTGGACACTTGGATTGCTTCCATATTTTGGCTATTGTCAATAATGCTACAATAAACATAGGGGTGCATATATCTTTTCAAATTAGTGTTTTCATATCCTTTGGGTAGATACCCAGTAGTAGAAATACTGGATCATATGGTAATTCTATTTTTAATTTTTTGAGGAAGCTCTATACTTTTTTCTACAATAGCTTTACCAATTTGCATTCCCTCAAACAGTGCACAAGGGTTATTTTTTCTCCATGTTCTTGCCAACATTTGTTGTTCCTTGTGCTTTTGATTTTAGCCATTCTGACAGGTGTGAGGTGATATTGTGGTTTTGATTTACATTTCCCTGATGATGAGTGAGTGATGTTGAACATCTTTTCATATGTCTTTTCACTGTCTGGATGCCTTCTTTGGAGAAATGTCTGTGTCTTCTGCCCATTTTTTTAATTCAATTATTTGTTTTTTGGTGTTGAGTTGTATAAGTTCTTTATATCTTTTGGATAATAACCCTTTATTGGATATGTCATTTGCAAATAACTCCTCACATCCAATAGATTATCTTTTAGTTTGTTTATTGTTTTCTTTGTTATGCAGAAGCTTTTTATTTTGACTTAGTCTGAATAGTTTATGTTTGTTTTTTATTCTATTGCCTCTGGAGACATATCTAGAAAAGTGTTGCTATAACTGATGTCAGAGAAATTACTGTCTGTGCTCTCTTCTAGAATTTTTATGGCTTCAGGTCTCACATTTAGGTCTTTAATTCATTTTGAGTTTATTTTTTCTGCATGACGTGAGAAAGTGGTCCAGTTTCATTCATTTTCATGTAGCCATTGAGTTTTCCCAACACCATTTGTTGAAGAGACTGTATTTTTACCATTGCATATTCTTGCCTCTTTTGTTGAAGATTAATTGAGCATATAAACATGACTTTATTTTTGGGCTCTCTGTTCTGTTCTGTTGATCTATGTTTTTGTTTTAGTGCCAATACTGTTTTGATTACCACAGCTTTGTAGTATATCTTGAAATCTGGGATTGTGATACCTCTAGATTCACTTTTCTTTTTCAAGATTGTTTTGGAAATATGGGGTCTTTTATGGTTCCATACAAATTTAGAATTGGTTGTTCTAGTTCTGTGAAAAGTGTTATATTGATAGGGACTGCTTTAAGTCTGTAGATTGCATTAGGTAGTATAGACACCTTAATAGTAATTGTTCTCCCAATCTATGTACATGGAATATCTTTTCATTTGTTTGCATCATCTTCAGTTTCTTTCATGAGTGTTTTATAGTTTTCAGAGTACAGGTCTTTCACTTCTTTGGTTAAGTTCTTCATAAGTATCTTATTATTTTTGGTGAAACTGTAAATGGAATTCTTTTCTTAATTTCTCTTTCTGTTACTTCATTATCAGTGTTTAGATTTGCAACAAATTTTTGTATGTTGTTTTTATATCCTGTGACATTACTGGATTCATTTTTCAGTTCTAGCATTTTTTTTTTTTGAGGGATCCTTAAGATTTCTATATATAGTACCATGTCATCTGCAAATAGTGAAAGTTTTGCTCTTCCTTATCAATTTACATGTTTTTATTTCTTTTTCTTGTCTGATGGCTGTGGCTTGGACTTCCAGTACTATGTTGAATTAAAGTGGTAAGAGTGCACATCCTTGTGTTGTTCCTGAACTTAGGGGAAAAGATATCACTTTTTTTTTTTATTTTTAGATTTTATTTATTCCTTTGACAGAGAGATCAAAAGTTGGCAGAGTCAGGCAGTGGGGGGAGCAGGCTCCCCACTGTGCAAAGAGCCCAATGTGGGGCTTGATCCCAGGACCCTGAGATCATGACCTGAGCCAAAGGCAGAGGCTTTAACCCACTGAGCCACCTAAGCGCCCCAAAGAGATCACTTTTTCACCTTGAGTATGTTTCTTGTGAGTTTTTCATGTGTGAACTTTATTACGTTGAGATATTTTCCCTTCAAACCACTTTGTTGAGGTTTTTATCATAAATGTGCTTTGTCAGATGCTTTTTCTTAATCTATCAAAATGACCATATGCCTTTAATCTTTTCTCTTATTGATGTGATGTATCATGTTTGTCGATTTGTGAATATTGAACCAGATTTGCATCTCAGAAATAAATCCTATTTGATCCTGATGAATAACTTCTTTAAATGTATTGGTGGATTTGGATTGCTAATATTATGTTGAGGATATTTTCATCTAAGTTCATCAGATGTATAAAACTGTAGGGACTGTATGTGAGTCCCAAGTCTCTTCCTTGGGACTTGCCCATTTTCTGGGGCTGATTCTTCAGGTTTTCTCTTTATTTTGAGGGTTTCTCTGGCTCCTCCAGTTCTACTTTTTCATAATAAATCCAGAATCATTATCAGTAATTGCCAGAAACTGCATATGTAAATAAAATCCCCTAAGCTCTTTCTTACCTTCTTATTTGTAGTACAGGCATTTTATTTAAATTTATTTTTTTAATTTTTTATTGTGTTTTGTTAGTCAACATAAAATACACCATTAGTTTTTGATGCAGTGTTACAAGATTCACTATTTATGTACAACACTCAGTGCTCCATGCCATACATGCCCTCCTTAATACCCACCACCAGGCTCATCCATCCCCCCACACCTCTCCCCTCTAAAACCCTCAGTTTGGGGCACATGGATGACTCAGTCCTTAAGCATCTGCCTTTGGCTCAGGTCATGATCCCAGGGTCCTGAGATCGAGCCCCACATTGGGCTCCCAGCTCAGCAGGGAGCTTGCTTCCTACTGCTCCACCTCCTTGTGCTTTGTCTCTCTCTCTGTCAAATAAATGAATAAAATATTTTAATAAATACATACATACATACATACATAAAACTCTTAGTTTGTTTCTCAGAATCCACAGTCTATCATGGTTCATCTCCCCCTCTGATTTCCCCCAATTCATTTTTCCTTTCCTTCTCCTTATGTCTTCCATGTTATTCCTTATGTTCCATAAGTAAGTGAAACCGTATGATAATTGACTTTCTCTGCTTGACTTATTTCACTCAGCATAATCTCCTCCAGTCCCACCCATGTTGATGCAAAAGTTGGGTATTCATCCTTACTGATGGCTGAGTAATATTCCATTGTACATATGGACCACATCTTTATCCATTTGTGTGTTGAAGGGCATCTCAGCTCTTTCTACAGTTTGGCTATTGTGGACATTGTTGCTCTGAACATTGAGGTACATATGGCCCTTCTTTTCACTACATCTGTATCTTTGGGGTAAATACCCAGTAGTGCAATTGCCAGGCCATAGGGTAGGTAGCTTTATTTTTAATTTTTTGAGGAATCTCCACACTGTTTTCCAAAGTGACTGCACCAACTTGCATTCCCACCAACAGTATAAGAGGATTCCCCTTCCTCCACATCCTCTTCAAGGATGTTGTTTGTTGTTTCCTGTTGTTGTTTCCTGCCTTATTAATCTTTGCAGTTCTAACTGGTGTAAGGTGGTATCTTATTGTGGTTTTGATTTGAACTTCTCTGATGGCTAACGATGACAAACATTTTTTCATGTGTCTGTTAGCCATTTGTATGTCTTCATTGGAGAAGTGTCTGTTCATGTCTTCTGCCTGTTTTTTGACTTGATGATGAACATTTTTTCATGTGTTGGCTAGCCATTTGTATGTCTTCGTTAGAGAAGTGTATGCTCATGTCTTCTGCCCATTTTTGACATGATCATCTGTTTTTTGGGTGTCGAGTTTGAGAAGTTCTTTATAGATCTTGGATATCAGCCCTTTGTCTGTAGTGTCATTTGTGAATTTCTTCTCCCATTCCGTGGGTTGTCTCTTTGTTTTGTTGATTGTTTCCTTTGCTGTGCAGAAGCTTTTTATCTTGATGAAGTCCCAAAAGTTCATTTTCACTTTTGTTTCCCTTGTCTTTGGAGACATGTCTTGGAAGAAGTTTCTGTGGCCGATGTTGAAGATGTTGCCTATGTTCTCCTCTAAGATTTTGATGAATTCCTATCTCCCATTGAGGTATTTAAAACATTTTGAGTTTGGGGGGCGCCTGGGTGACTCAGTGGGTTAAGCCTCTGCCTTCGGCTCAGGTCATGATCCCAGGGTCCTGGGATCGAGCACCGCATCAGGCTCTCTGCTTGGCCGGGAGCCTGCTTTCCTTCCTCTCTCTCTGCCTGTCTCTCTGCCCACTTGTGATCTCTGTCTGTCAAATAAATAAATAAAAATTAAAAAAAAAAAAAACATTTTGAGTTTGGAAAAAAAAATAAAATAAAACATTTTGAGTTTGCCTTTGTGTATGGTGTAAGAGAATGGTCGATTTCATTCTTCTACACATAGCTGTCCAATTTTCCCAGAACCATTTGTTAAAGAGACTGTCTTTTTTCCACTGTATATTTTTTCCTGCTTTGTTGAAGATTATTTGACCATAGAGTTGAGGGTCCATATCTGGGCTCTCTGCTCTGTTCCATTGGTCTGTGTGTCTGTTTTTGTTCCAGTACCATGCTGTCTTGGTGATCATAGCTTTTTAATAAAGCTTGAAATCAGCCAACGTGATGCCTCCAACTTTGCTTTTCTTTTTCAACATTTGTGATTTGGGGTCTTTTCTGGTTCCATACAAATTTTAGGATTCTTTGTTCCAGCACTTTGTAAAATGCCAATGGTATTTTGATTGGGGTGGCGTTGAATGTATAGATTGCTCTGGGCAGCATAGACATTTTAACATTTATTCTTCCAATCCATGAGCATGGAACGTTTTTCCCTTTTTTTGTGTCTTCTTCAATTTCTTTCACAAGTGTTCTGTAGCTCCTCAAGTTTAGATCCTTCACCTCTTTGGTTAGGTTTATTCCAAGAAACCTTATGGTTTTTGGTGCTGTTGTAAATGGAATCGGTTCTCTAATTGCCCTTTCTACAGTTTCATTGTTAGTGTATAAGAAAGCAACTGATTTCTGTGCATTGATTTTTTATCATGCCACATTACTGAATTGCTGTATGAGTTCTAGCAATTTGGGGGTGGAATCTTTTGGGTTTTCCACATAAAGTATCATGTCATCTACAAAAAGAGAGAGTTTGATTTCTTTGCCAATTTGAATACCTTTTATTTCTCTGTGTTGTCTGATGTTGCTAGGACTTCTAGTACTATGTTGAACAACAGTGGCAAGAGTGGGCATCCTTGTCATGTTCCTGATCTCAATGGGAAGACTCTCAGCTTTTCCCCAATGAGAATGATATTCGTTGTGGGTTTTTCATATATGGATTTATGAAGTTGAGAAGTCTTCTCTCTATCCCTGTACTTTGAAGAGTTTTAATCAGGAAAGTATCCTGTATTTTGTAAAATGCTTTTTCTGCATTGATTGAGAGGACCATGTGGTTCTTCTCTTCTCTTATTGATTAGTTCTATCACATTGTCTGGCAAATGTTGAACCACCCTTGCATCCCAGGGATAAATCCCCCCTGGTCATGTTGAATAATCTTTTTAGTGTACTGTTGGATCCTATTAGCTAGGATCTTGTTGAGAATCTTGGCATCCATAATCATCAGGGATATTGGTCTGAAATTCTCCTCTTTGATGAAGTCTTTGTCTGATTTGGTGATCAAGATAATGCTGGCTTCATAGAAAGAGTCTGAAAGTTTTCCTTCTTTTTCCATTTTTTGAAACAGCTTCAGGAGAATAGGTATTATTTATTCTTTAAATGTTTGGTAGAATTCCTCAGGGAATCCATCAGGTCCTGGACTCTTGTTTTTTGGGAGGTTTTTGACCACTGCTTCAATCTTGTTACTAGATATTGGTCTATTCAGGTTGTCAATTTCTTCCTGTTTTAGTCTTAGAAGTTTATAGGTTTCTAGGAATACATCCATTTCTTCTAGGTTGCTTAACTTCTTGGCATATAACTATTGATATTAATTTCTGATGATTGTTTCTATTTCCTTGGTGTTAGTCATAATCTCTCCCCTTTCATTCATAATTTTATTGATTTGGTTCCTCTCTGTTTTCTTTTGGATTACTTTGGCCAGTGGTTTATCGATCTTATTAATTCTTTCAAAGAACCATCTTCTAATTTTATTGATGTGTTCTACTGTATCTCTAGTTTCTAACTCATTGATCTCTGTTCTAATCTTAATTATTTCCCTTCTTGTGCATGGGGATGGCTTAACTTGTTGTTGACTCTGCAGTTCTTTAAGGTGTAAAAAGAGTTTGTGTATTCGGGGTTGTTCAATTTTTTTTTAGTGAGCCTTGGATGGCTATGTATTTCTCACTTAGGACCGCCTTTGCCATACCCCATAGGTTTTGGACTGATGTGTCTTCATTCTCTTTGGTTTCCATGAATTGCTTAAGGTCTTCTTTGATTTTCTGGTTGATCCAAACATTCTTGAGCAGAATGGTCTTTAGCTTCCAAGTGTTTAAATTCCTTCCAAACTCTTTTTTTGTGATTGAGTTCCAGTTTCAAAGCATTGTGGTCTGAAAACATGCAGGGAATAGTCTCAATCTTTTGCTATAGGATGAGACAGTACAAGCATTTTGAATAATTTGCATATTCATTGTTTGCAAACCAGTTCCTTTGTACATTTTGTTCTTTCCATCTAGATTGTTTTCTTTTTTTGTCTTTCTTTTTACTACCCCAACTTTTCACTTAAGTATTTATTATTCTTACTTAAAGGAAACCCTAAGAACATCTCTTTTCTTGAAAGTTCTTTCTGATGCCCCAGGCAAAATGCTGTATTCACTTTTAAAGTATTTGCTGTTTTTGTCTTTGTGTTCCCATAAAATGGATAAGTATAAATATTCTCAGCATTTATGTGATAGATTCAAAGTAGCCAAGAGTGTTTGGCATAGTAGGCACTCAGTAAATGATATCATCGTCATCATTATTAAACATATATGCAGGTTTAAAAACCAATGGCTCACATTTAAAAAGGTTTTTTGTTCTGTACAAGCATTTTCCTACAAAAACTCAATGGCCTATACCTGAAATCCCATATATATTTTTCCTGCTTTCCCTAATTATTTTTTAATTCTATCTCCTTCCCTCTGTCAATCACCATGTAAGAGAACTTTCAGCAGTATATGCAAAGACTTTCTAATCCATTGAGTTTCTCCACAAGTATATTGTAGATTGACACAGTTAAGGCAATAAAATATGAAAAATTCTGGGCCATGACTTTACAGTAATCTCTGGTCATTTCCATGTTGTGGAATGACTATGAGGCCTAAATTACTGGGAGACTTTACCCAAGGGGTAAAACCCTTATCAACAATTCAAGGATTCTAATGTGATTGTCAGGAGAAGATAATGAGCAATGGAAAAACACTCCTGGCAAAATAAATTAAAACCTCCACAGATTGATCCTAGCTTGTGGTTTTGCCTGAGGCCAGTTTTGTTTTAACACTACTGTAGGTATATTAGGAAATAAGTCCCTGTTTTATCCCTTGCTCTGGGAACCATTGGTAATGCTAAGGCAAATATTAAGTAACAATGCAGTTAACCTATGAATGTTTTCCTGGGATGATTTCTGTTATTTTTCTAAGCAGGGTAAGACAGTGAGGTGAAAAGACAAACCTGAAAGCAGAACAACTTCTATTTTATTTTATTTTTTTTTTACTTCTATTTTGTCTCTAGTTTTTTGTCACTGGGAATTTAAGTTAATCTTCAATTCTGAATTGTAAATTAAGAACGTTAGATTAGATGTTCTCTCAGTTCACATCTTCTTTCCCCAGTGTTGTCTGACATTCTATATTCACTTACATTAAAAAAAAGGTGATGTCATGAAATGACAAATTTCATTCAAACTTCAGAGATCCTTAGAGGAAACATTATATTGAAGTGTGTACATTTAAGACCATGTACTTTTAAAAATATGTAAATTCATATTTTTTCAAATGTTCTTCTCAACCAGAAACATCTCATTTCTGCATTTCCTCAATCCTAAACCGAAATCAAAACTATAATCCCATATTCCTCTAATCCTGTAAGGCAAAATACTCTTAAAGTTAATTTAGTTACATAATCACATAGAATGTTACAATTACATGGATCTAATCACCCTTGCAAGTGGGTTTAGAAGTGTTCTTTCTATTTCTAGGTCATTTAGAAAATCTGATGAGAATAGGAATACAGCTGGTCAGAAAAGTACATGTACTCATAGACTACATAATGCTGCATGTGATCTCATTGGAGGAAGTGGAAAGGCTATGAAGGATCTACGGCCATGGTACTGAGAACACAGGCTGCTTTGAATAAAATGTATCCTTTGATGTCTCTACACATTAGTTCTTAGACACAACCTCAAAATTCAGTTGTTAATGGACCTCCTTCGTTTTGCTTACTCATTTCTAACTTTCAGTGAAACAAAATTAAACACCAACATGCTAGGGTAATAGAGGTAAATAATTATCCTGTTCTATATGTAATAATGAATGTCATCTGAAAACTAATTGAGAGTTGACTCAATTACATGTCAGCAAGAAATCATAAATTAGTGATTTATACTATTAAAGTTATTTATGATGTACATATATCTTTAAAGTATTAACAGGCATGTTTCTTCTTGCTCTACTTCAAGCTGAAGCAACTAACATAAAAATTAATCAAATAATTAAACCTCCTTTTTTCTTTCTGTAAATGTTATTACACCTACGGTACAAATGGTGAATTATAAATATACAAAAAATTTCACTATTCCCTTGTATAAAACTATTCATCATCATAGATTATAACTTGAAATCATTGTCAATCCTTTTTTTTTAAAGATTTATTTATTTGACAGAGGGAGAGAGAGCATATAAGCAAGGGGAGTGGGGGAGGGAGAAGCAGGCTCCTGGCTGAGCAGGGAGCCCAATGTGGGGCTTGATCCCAGGACCTAGGATCATGACCTGAGCCAAAGGCAGCTGCTTAATTTAACCTATTAAGCCACCCATAGGCCTCACACTGTCAAGTCTTTTATAAAATATTTAAAAAATTTTAATTAACATAAATCAATAACTTCTATATTTGCAATAAAATCAGCATGATTTAGTTCATAGAGGAAGGTACTGTATAAAGTGGTAGTTCATGTTGACTTGAAAGAGTTCAGCTTCCGGGGCACCTGGGTGGCTCAGTGGGTTAAAGCCTCTGCCTTTGGCTCAGGTCATGATCCCAGGGTCCTGGGATCGAGCCCCACATCGGGCTCTCTGCTCAGCGGGGAGCCTGCTTCCTTCTCTCTCTCTGCCTGCCTCTCTGCCTCCTTGTGATTTCTCTCTCTCTCTTTCTCTCTCTGTGTCAAATAAATAAATAAAATCTTTAAGAAAAAAAAAAAGAGTTCAGCTTCCAAACTTTTCATGGAGCATCACATAATTTATAGATTCTTTAATGTATTGAAATTTCTCAATGACTTTTAGTACAGACTGAAACGTAGCATGTTTAGTATATGTTTGAAAACATACATTTATTATGTAAACCATAATAAAATTTGGCTGACAAAAATCAAATATCCTTTCAATATTACCTAAAATGAATGAAACTTATTTTCATGATGTACAGATTTATGGTTCAAAATTAGGAAGAATTTGTATATTCCACTTTTGAGATTGCAGTCTATAACTATAAACATTACAAGTAAAAGAACATCAATTTTTATAGCACTTCAACATTTTCTTTCCATTTAAAACATAAAACAAAGCCATATAATATTAAGAGTGAAAATCTGATAAGCAGCAGGTTTACATTTTAAAGAACTACTTGAGACACTTTAATATTTTAGTTTTCCTGATTACACATTTTACATAGAATATCTATTATGAAATATTTGAACAAAAAAATCACTTTCATACAAACATCATAAATACTCTGCATTTCAAAGGTATTGTGTAGAGCCCAATGCAGGGCTTGAACTCAGCAATCCTGAGATCAAGACCTGAGTTGACATCAAGAGTTGGATGCTTAATCAACTGAGCCACCAAGGTGTCCCTCAAGTGTATTAATCTTTAAAAATTACTTTCATACATTTTAGGTTGTATTTCATTATAATACCCAATGTTTTAGGGGCACATAGCAGCTATATCATTTGATATTTAGATTAAATCTTTAAAAATGCCAAATTTCTCAGATTTATAAATATGTTGGGGAAAATAATTTTACAATGGAGTATAGTATTATATAGGCTAGGGCTAATGAGGATTCTGGTTACTATGGCACAGTGAGCTGAATTAAAAGGAATGGTTCTCTTATTAAAACGTATGAAATGCTGGATACTTGCTAATACTACATTTTAAGTAATGTAGAAGAAGAAAAAACAACCAAGAACACCCCGTCAGATGAGCACAAACTGAACTTGAGTAGCTCACAAGATACTAAAAGGCAATAAGACATTGATTGTGGAGTTGATCTTTTAATTGCAATGGATGGCAGGAAATAATTCCTAGATTCTTGCCATATGGGAAAGCTGAAACTGAGCTTGCAACTGAGCTAATTGTATAAAGTAGATTTGCAAATCTCTGTCACGTCTGTGAAATGGATTATAAATTCTCCACCCACCACTCTTAGGAAGCCTCAAATAATCTTGTTCTTGATCTGTAGCTCAGAGGAGGCTGGGAATAGGCTTCAAAAAGTGAATACAGAACAGATTTCAGTAGACATATACATTGGGTCCCAAATCTCACTAAATGCTTGGCTCAGTAATTCTAACTTAAGACATTATTCTTATAACTGCATCAAGACTAGGTATCTCATATATGTCTACACCAAAGAAGATAGATGAATCTTTCATCAACCCAACTGAAGTTGAGTTGAGGGGAAAAAACAATTATAGATGAAGCAACAAAAACTTCAGAAGATGAGATCAGCTGACCTAGAGTTTGGATAACTTCTTTACCAAACACAAGAAACAATATAAAAAAAAAAAATTGAAATAAATAAGATCATCTCCAAAATAAAACATCTAAAATGTAAATAAAACAAAGTAAGTAGTAGAAACCATAAGGTAAGTGCATGGCAGTATGAGAAAAGTATCTTTAAAGTATTAACAGGCATATTGGAATTTTTAAAAAAATTCTATAAGTGGAAAATTGCCATAGACATATTAGCACTTAGACAAAATATATCGGAAAAGACAATTTGTTTTAGAAGATAGATCAAAGAAAAATACACATATAAGAGGCAGGAGTACTACAGGTATAAATTATGAAAGAGATATAGTGAAGCATAAAATTTTAAAAAAGTGTCAGATGTCCAGTAGTTTTTTTTTTTAAAGATAAATTAAAAATGGAGAAAAACAATATTTAAAATATAATAGTAAATTAGATCCTATGATTCAAAGAAAATTATGACTCTCTTTAAAGGATTCAAATGCATAATAATAAGAATGAGCATGAATAAAAAGATGCATGATAGTTAAGATGCATAATAGTAAAGGGGCTCCTGGATTGCTCCACTGGTTAACTGTCAGACTTGGTTTTGGCTCAGGTCATGATCTCATGGTTGTGAGATCAAGCCCCACATCAGGCTCTGGAGTCATTGAGCAGTCTGCTTGAAATTCTCTCTTTCCCTCTTCCCCTTTTCCCACTCTCACTCTTGCTCTCTTTCTAAATTAAATAAATAAAATCTCAAAAAAAGATGCATAATAGTAAAAATGCATATCACTTCCCACAAAAAATAGTCTTAACAGCTATAAGAAAAGCAAAGCAAAACAAAATGGATTACTCATGAAAGAATGACTTCTCATTAGCAACATTATTACTGTAAGTTCATGGGAGAATTTTTCTAAATTACTATTATCCAAATAGCATTAATGAAACAGGGTGAAATAACATTCTCAGATTTGAAAACTCAAACTAACAATTGACCAACCCATGATATTATTGAAAATAAATTCTATGACTGTTCATGTATAAATGTTGTATAAAAACCATATATTAATGATTAACATTTAAAATTCCAGCAGTAACATAGAATATGAGAAGGTAGAGACTAAAGTTAAACAATTTTACAGATTTTTAAATATTTGAGTTATAAGAATAAAATGATTTTTTTGTGAAACATTTATGATATTAACTAAAAAAAGGAAAGAATGTCAATTTCAAATCAAGTAGAGGAAAAAAATCAAAAAGGGAAAAAGAACTAAAGCCTTTAAATATAGAGAAAGAAAGAAGAAAAAGTGAAAAAAAAAAGTACAACCAATAAAATATTCAAACATACAAGTCTATCAGTCATCAAAATATGAAAGTTAATATTAAAAGATAGCAAAGAAGAAATATTCCATCTTAAATTCCTATAAAAACATATTTTAAAGAAAATGTTTGATATTTTTAAGTACATCTCTAAATATATGAGAAAATAAACACAAGTTAAAACCAATGGAAAAGTACACTTTTGAGAGAAAAAATAGTTTTCTGTGTTGGAAGAGAACAGGGGATGAGAAGAGAAGGGGATGGAAGAGAAGAGGGGATGTTTAAAAGCCTTATAAAGAATTGTTAAACTTGGGGTCAGTTCTCTTTCAGGGAACCCCATGAATCCCTTGAAATTAAACACGAATGTAATTTTTAAGAATATGTTAGGAATACCTTTATTTGTTTATTTTCGAGTGTGAATCCACAGCTTTTGTCAGGTTGTTTTGAGAACTGTGGACTTCAACAAGAAAGGAAATGATTGCTATAAATGCATTATTTGAGGAAAGACAACAACAACAACAACAAAAAGCAGTGGTTAATCTGAGACATAATATTTAACTAAAAGGAGATGAGGCAGTTCATTTCCAAACTAGAGTATTGCATACCAATGTTTCTCAAATGTTAAGGACTTGGAATATTCATGTTTATTTTGTTTCTTAGTTATAATTATTCAAGTTTTTGCAGACCAAACTTTAAGCACACTGTTTTACAGTCATGGAGACATAATTGGTTATTATTTGGTATAATTAATTTGCCAGAAGATTCTTACAATAGGTTAGGGTGGCGGGTAACAAGGGTGACAAAGAATTCCACAAAAAGTAGAGCAATAAGCAAGACAGAGTCTATTCACTCTCCAAGGGAGGAGAGGGTCCTGACATCAAAAGAGATGTCGGTCACCAGTTTCTGTCTGGTTAGGCCTTATTAAAGGATATTGAGGGTTGTGAGAGGGTTGCAGCTGTGTGGGGGGTGTGGGAAGGTCAATTCTTGGCCAGGTGGAGCAGGAAGTGGTAGGTTTTTCCAGTGGCTCTGTCCAGGGCTTGTCTGGAATGTGGGTTGTGGTCAGGCTAGAGAAGAATATGTTCATTTGGTAGTTGAGGTCTACTTTCTGACAATGGAAGGCACTGTGACCTAGAAAAACAAAGCGTTAAGACCAAGTGAAGACACCTATGTGTTTTATCTGTAAGTGTGGCTGGGTGGGAAGGGTTTAAATAGATTCCTTTCACAATAGTTTCACACAAATTCTATGACAGTCGAAAAAGGGGGGGATAAAAACAATTGTTAGAGTAAGGGAATTCTGATTTTAGTTTTTGCTGTTCTCCAGCTGTTAGATGAGCAACCAAAGAAGAAGAAAAGAAGAGATAGCTACAAGCCTATCATATTCATTTACTTTGTTATTTATGTGTCTAGTTATTAAACCTTTATTGGGACACTTCTACCAGGCACTCTGAGGTAGATGTAAATAAATAAAATCTTAAGCTTCCCTGTTTATATTGGAATATACTGAGATGAGACAGATACTACATTTTTAAGTCTATTAACTGTACCTGCTTAATCATCTAAAGCATGGTTTATTGCATGGTTAAAGTATTATTATTACTACTTGGAGTTGTAAGTTTCAAACTTATTTTTCCTGGGCTAATGTCTCAATTTATAAACATAATTTTCTTCTCACAATTCTGAACAAATCTGGGGTTATTTGGGTGGTTTTTTTTTGGTGGGTTTTTTTGTTGTTTGTTTTGTTGTTTGTTTTTGGTTGTTTGTTTGTTTGTTTGTTTTTCTCACACCAGGATGCAGAACTGAATGGGAGGATTCACTTGGGAGAAAGTGGGATGAGGAATTTTCTTTGATTCAGAAAATAACATTAATAGATGTCACTGACATTTGTTAATTACTTAGCGAATGTCAGGCACAGAACTGAATGCCACACATATATCATGAGAGAGATACAGGTTAGTAACCACCCAGTGTCTCAAGAAAGGAAGGAGACACCTGGGATCTGAACTTTAGAAATTGACTCCAGGGCCTTTGTACCTCAGAACTCTACAAGACTGAAAGGCAAATTAACCAGTGAACAGCTGCCTTATAAATAGCAAGCTACTGTTGCTGTTGTAAATTTATAATTTACTGATGATGAGTAGATACTTCTGTAAAATTAAAGTAAAAGTAAGCTAATAGGAACACAAAACTGAAAATACACAAAATAGAAGCCCAATATGTTTTATATTTATCAGAAAAACTTTTACTCTATCAGAAAGCTATAGAAATAAATCATAATTTCCCTGCATTTTTGCAATGATATGAAATTTTGAGACATCTTGTCAAGGACTTGTCACAATTTGCAAATCAACACCAGTGAAAGACCTACCTTTGAGTAGCACTCCATTAAATCCATCCCATGTAGTGGGTATTATCTCCAATGGGAAAAGCTGAGTGGTGAGAATCCGAAAAAACATATGTAAAATTGCTTGAGCCTTAACATAAAAAGATATTTTGCTAAGTGTAAAGAATTGGCATTTTCTGCAATGATTTCCATCTGATCTCGCTTAGACCTAAATAATGATAAGTTGGGAAAAGACAACACTGAGCTAAAAGAATAAAGGAAAAGGTTATCTTTAGTGTTCTTTTAGGCCAGTTCCTAAATACACCTACACTTGAGGCAAAGTTATAAGAGCTAAGAAACTTATTCTTCTAATCGACAGTGTGGTGGGAGAGGCAAATCCAAAGGAATATTCCAAGTGAAAAGTCCAGTTCAGAGAAGCTACCATTTTGAATTTTTTAGCCTGTCACCTTTGCTTTATGGAGAAAAGTGTGTTTGATTTCAACAAGTGTAGACAATCACTTGCAATACATTTATAATATATCATGTTTTTTTTAATCCATGGCTGTGGAATGTCATCTTTAGTGGTCTTCTGGATAGCCTTCGTCACCAACAGTGGGAACTACAGTGACATGAAAACACAACTTTTGTTCTCTATTATCAAACATCATTTATCAAACAGTCTATTTCATGCCTATCGCTGTATTAAAATGTTTAAGTTTATTTTAATGTTGGGGAAAGTATGCCCTAATATGTTGATAATTAAAAAATAAGAGTAGCTACATAGGAGTGCAATAAGATAACCTTATAGGAGGCAAGCATTTTTCTAAATTGACATTTCATACATAGCTTAGTAGAAGAGAAGACTTACAAGTTGTCCTTGAAAAAAGAATTCAGATTTTATCAATCTATAATTTGTAGACAGAAACTCACTGAAGATAACATAGTTTCTTTCAAAGCTGCTGAGACAATAGGTAATTCTGATTAAAAAAAAAGTTAATTCATATAAGGTAAACTTTAGAGGGAACTTTTTAAATGGAACACAAGAAAAAGTGTATTTTACTAGCATAATAAAAGGGAATATGGAATACAACTTTTAAAGTTTTTTTAGTTATGCTATTAATATTTTTATGCAATGTATTTTATATTTTATCTAAGTATAATTTAATCCCAAATGATATAAAACAAACATTGAGGATACATCTGATACTGCTTTGAGGAAATGAATGATAAAAGTAGTGACATGAAACTTTGGGGTAATGTAAAATATTGTTATGATTCAAAAAAATAGATTTTATTTTTTAAAGAATTAAGCTTACAGAAAAACTGAATAAAATGTAGAGTTTTCTCAATTTCCCAGTCCCCTCACCACCCACAGTTTCTTCTGTTATTAATATATTGCATTTGTGTGGTGTATTTCTTAAAATCAGTGAATCAGTATAGGGTACGTTATTTCTAACTAAATGTCCTAGTTTACATGTCTATATCCTGTGTTGTATAATTTTGTGGGACATCTTGTATACATCATTATGGTATCATATAGAATAGATTCTCTGCCCTAAAAATCCCATGTGCTCTACCTATTTATCCCTGACCTTTTCACAAATCTTTCCACAGCCCTGGCAACTACTGGTCTTTCTCTAGAACTACTGATCTATCTATAGTGTTGCCTTTTCCACAATGTCATATAGTTGGAATTGACCAACACTTCCTTAATGTTCCCCTCAGCATAACTAAATTTTAGACAGGTTTCTTTCTATAACTCCTATCCTTCCTTTTCTTAGAGCACTTACTTTAGAAAACTTGTTAATTCTTTCTCTGCTGCTTTGAAATGTGTGTACATCTTCTCCAGCCCCTAGCCCGTTTTGTAACCTTTTATTAACAATCTGGTAATCATATCTTTGAAATGTATGTGTGGAAGGAGATAGCAACCCTATCTTCCTGTGCCAAAGTAGGAGCCTAACTTCCAAGGGCACTGATTGGCAAACACCGATGGCCCACTTATGGAGAAAAACTTTTGACCAGGAATAACATTTACTCAGGAGTAACTAATGTTTTACACACATCTCACTAAGCTGCCTCCTCTCTGACTTCCTCCAGTATATTTCCACTAGACAGCCCCTGTGCTTAAAAACCCTTCTGACTTGCTTCAGTTGGAGTCGAGTTCAGCCTCTCTCTTCTACTCCAGTGGTCTTGAATACAGTCTTTCCTGCCTGTTTTACTTTGAGCAGTGCAAATATTATATCGACAAAAACAGAGTTATACAGCTTTTCAGACTTTTTTCCTTCACCTAGCAATATGTGTTTAAATTTCCTCCATGTCTTTTTGTGTCTTAATGATTTCCTTTTATTATACTATTCCTTTGTATGCATGCATCATGATTTGTTCTCTCACCTATTGAAGGACATCTTGGTTGTCTCCAATTTTTGGCATGTAAGAATAAAGCTGCTATAAACATTCATAAGTAGGCTGGGGTTAATGATTTACCTTCCCAAGGTTGATTCTCCTGTGGTAAAACCCACATCAATTAAATTAAACTCAGGCAAAATAGTTTTCTTGAAGGAAGATTTTTGTTAGGAGAACAAGCTCTCTAGGCTTTTTTCAAAATGGTTAGTTCTCCACCCTCCCTCCTGAAAGTATGAGGAGAATTTTTTCTGCTTTTTACCCTGAGAATTTGATTGGGTTTCTAGTAGTAAAACTCCCAAAAGTGTGGAGACACCCCTTCCAAGGTAGCACGCCCCCCAGGAGGTTTAATCTTTTAAGCTAGGCAGTACTTAGTTTCTGTCTAGCATTTACTCAATTACCCTGTTTAACTGTTCCTACCAGTTTCCAGTTTCTGGCCCTGGTGAGCTATTATTCTTTATATTATAGTTGTAGTTTATATTTCAAATTTTTCAGGGTAGCAGCTTGCACTGTGGCTTTAATTCTCTGATGAATCTAAATAGAGTTGATTTTCTTTCTTTTTTTTTTTTTTTTAAAGATTTTATTTACTTATTTGAGGGAGAATGAGTGAGAGAGAGCATGAGAGAGGAGAAGGTCAGAGGGAGAAGCAGACTCCCCAAGGAGCTGGGAGCCTGATGCGGGACTCAATCCTGGAAGTCCGGGATCATGACTTGAGCCGAAGGCAGTTGCTCAACAAACTGAGCCACCCAGGCACCCTAAAGAGAGTTGATTTTCAATGTGTTCAGAATTTTACTTGTTGGGAGGAAGGAAGTGATTACTTTCAAGTTTGTTACATGTCTGACCAGAAACTGGAGATCCTATGATATATTTTTAAAAATATTTTATTTATTTGTTCATTTATTTATTTGAAAGAGAGAGAGCGAGCTCGCACAAGCCAGCGGAGAGGCAGAGGGAGAGGGAGAAGGAGACTCTTCACTGAGCATGGAGCCTGATGTGGGGCTGGAATCATGACCTGAGCCAAAGGAAGACACTTAACTGACTGAGCCATCTAAAGATGTTTTTTAAATAAAAATACTATTAAAAATTACTTAAACTTATCCTGTATCCCTTATATATTAACATGTAAATGAAATAAATTCATAATATAAAATGTTACTCTGAATGATTTGTCAAGTTTTTCTTAAGAATACATGAATCAAATACAAGGAATATTTCTAAACTGAAAATATGCTTTCATAGAAATCAAGACATCTCATTATTTATCAATCTGCCAAGGAACTAGTTACGTGAGCTTTAGGTCTCTGAGCGTGGTGATTGTTGTTTTTTCCCTATAAAATTAAGGGAAGAATTTAGACTACAATTTTCTAAAGATATGCAAATGATAGGGATCCATAATTCTGCAAGTAATATTCCCATATGCTATCATTTCAGAGGACAGGCTTTCTATGAATTTGCTCTGTTTCACTACTAAATACTGTTTTAAGAATAACTCCAAAGAGTTAAAATTATTTCCTTGATTTTCAGGTCCATTTTCTTTTGAGGTAGTTCAGTCAGCACTTTTACTATTTACAGACCAAACTAAATATAGATGGATAAAAAGGTTAACACAGAAAAGCAAAACATTTGGAAGAAAAATAGACGAGACATTTAAATTCATAGCTAAGGAAACTACATGAAGCCCTTGGGTTATATGAATTGGGAAGAAAAAAAAAGAGCACCATGGATCACATAACTACAATGTTTTTAAACCCTGGATGTTTCCTCTAGGGAATAATAGGAATAAATATATTCATAATTTTAATAGCTTTATATATCACCAGTAACATGATTCAAAAACATTTAAACCATAGTTTTTGTAGAATCTACTTCCCTGAGGGGATTAATGGCAGAAAATCGTATGTACTGACTCCCTCTTATAGGAATAGGTCTACTCTCAAAATACATTTTGTCTCAGTCAGTTTCTTCTTCTTTCTTTTTCTTTGTTTATTTGTTTTAGGTTTCGGCTATTTGGGAAGGGGGCACTGTTATTTAGACCATTTTGGAAATTGCTGATAAGCTTAGTGATAATAGAATCTTAAATCAAATACTATCTGTAGAAAGATGAACAGCTTTGAGACTCCTCTTGCATATCAAATATTACAAACTGTATGTTGCATTTCGATTTCATATACAAATCCTAAAATATAAAATTCAAATTCACACTTCCAATACAAATATTAGAAAAACATTTTTTTTCAGATTATACAATCCACTAACAGGCTTTTCTGTGTAATCTGCATACTTTAGGCAGTTAGTAAATAACAAACATGGTATTTATTGTCTTTGGCAAATATTACTCAAGGGATTAGAAAAATTCAGCATCTTAAAGGATTAACCATTTTTCATCTTGAGTCAGACTGTTTTCTCTTGATCTAAATGTCACTTCTATTGAGAAGAGAATTATTAACTGCCATTCTTATATAAAAACAAAACAGTAATGATTTAGGGAAATGAGTAGTAAATATACCTTATAAATTGTGATTTAATGTTAAATGGTGCATAGGATAGGACATTTCAAGTCCAGCTAAAAATAATTCTTTACTAAGACTTCATTTTATAGTAATGGAGATGGCTAACTATGGCCTACACACCGGTGACATCAAAATCTTAACTGTACATCATTAGTTGAGTACATACGTCTTTGAGTTCATGTATCTTTCCTTAACAATGTTTGAAGGGATTTGTTAACTTGTTACTTATTAATTTGTTAACTTGTTGCAGTATGGATTTGGGGCCACGTTGCAAAACCAAATAAAACAAGCAAAGCAATATACTAACATGTGTTATATTGTTAATTAGAATTTTGGAATAAATTACATATAATGTGCTAAATAGTAAATTTAAATACTAATATTTAGATATAGTGAACAGAATACTGACATACATAAAAACTTATTTTAAAAAACCATGGTACTCTACTATCTTCTTTACTTTCAGCATCTCTTTTAAGGCACATTAGTCAGCTTTTGCTCCAATAGGAAAACAAACAAACAAAAAACCCTCAGTGGCTTAAAAGAATACATTTTATTCCTTGAATTTATTATATGAGTTTGGCCACAGCTCCACTGGACTTGACTAGGGAATTTTTGGCCACAATGTCTGGACCTGACTCATCTGCATGTCTTTTTATCGTATTGTTATACCAGAAAGTCAACCCTCAAGGATGGATTCAGGTGGCAGTGCTTTATCAAACCATGCAATGACATCTGAAATTATAGCCTAAACATGTCATATATCACATCCATGTGCATGCCATTGGCCAAAGCCAATTGTGTGACTAGCTCAGAATTAATGGGTTGGGGAAATACATTTTCCTTGAGAAAGACATGGTTGTGGTGGGTAGGGAACTTATAAATATAAACAAAGCATGAACAAGAATTAGTGCAATCATAGTTTTGTATAAGGCAGATCTTATTTGGATACAATATTGGTATTAAATGATGCAGTGTTTTTCTCTTACAAGTTATTCTATTTTATGTAAAAATGGGTTGTTGTCTATTAGTATGGACCATTGTGTTTTTGTAATCCAAATAGCAGAGTTCTTAGTTCCTCAACTAGTTCTATTTTCTTTGATTGTACATATGAAACTCTCTCTAATCCTGTCTCTAATGTGTTCAGACATTCATATGTGCATGTGTCCTTACACAGGTGCACACATACATAAAACACATACGATTCTGGAACTTAAAGTAATTTGATCTTTTAAAAAATTCTCTGTGAAAATATTCCTATCCTTGCACCAGAGAATGATTTTTCTAATTCTCTATCAGTGTTTCTATGCTGATACTTTCTGTTCTCTCTGAGGTGTCCACAACACTGACAAAAGTTGTATAATCTATCCTTGGGGGGGACAGATAAAAAAGTATGAGAATATGACAAGAAAAAATTTCTCCACTCTACAGGACTCTTTATTATATTACCTTTAGCATAATGTTATATATTTCCTTTGATTTTAGTTTCCTGTTTAACTATTTAATAATCATTGTGATTTTTATTTTAAAAAGTGACCAGTTTTATCTAGGTATAGCACTGCAGAACCAGAGTGTTAGGTGGCTAAAGTAAGATCCAGGAATGATTAGTGAACTGAAAATAAGCATCCATTGGAGAGGTCCATGACACTTGGGTAGGATGAATTGTTAAAATATAGTACATTGTGCAGTCAGGTAGAACAGGGGCTTAACCTATTGTAACATGCACATTCAGGTTAATGTGACCTCATTAAGTCACATTAACTATGTATCCTAAGTATGTCACAGCCCGCTGAGTTTCATTATACTAGATATTCAAGGTAAATGCCAATATGTTGTTCTTAAAAACATTATGAATTTACTATTTTTGCCCAGGGATTGCTTTTCGAGAGAAGACATAAAGCTATTCCATGCACATAGCATTTTATATTTGGCCTTTTATGGATCTTTAGCTTATTTGCTTTTTTCACTTTGTAGAAATATCTAGTATATCTAATTATCCATTCATGTAGTATAAATATGTATCCACATATATGTATATACATATACCATTCTTGGTTTTCATTAACAACAAGATACTATATCATGATCTTAATTTGCATCTTGTTGCATATTCATATAGTTAGAAACTTACTAGTCTGAATGTTTGCTTCCCCCCAAAATCCATATGTTGAATCCTAACACTCAATGTGATGGTATTAGGAAGTCAGGGTCTTTGGGACATGCTTATTAGGTCATGAGAATGGAACCTTCATGAATGGGTTTTGTGTTCTTATAAAAAAGATTCCACAGAGCTCCCTAAGCTCTTCCACCATGGGAGAACACAGCAAGAAGGCACTGGCTATGAACCAGGAAGAGGGCCCTCACACAACAATGCTGGCTTCTTATAGCAGCCCTAATGGATTAAGACTACCAGCTAAATAACCTTAGGGGTAGTGAAATAATTGATGAAAAGCAGATAGTTACTCAAAGATGAACTGCATTCAGTTTCACTAGATAAATAGTAACTATTTATCTTAATACATAGATATATGCTTGTGGAGCCTTACACATTCCATGACAGTGAGCAACAGGATATTGCTTGGACCTTTGCTAGATAATGATTATTTATCTCCTAAAAGAAATAATTATTAAACCAATATTAGATAAGCATGACACAAATACAAGGTTTGAGTCTTTTCATTACCATGAGATCTTTTATTTAAATATCCAAAAATGAGAGAGACAGACAGACGGAGAGAATAAAGTGCTTCTGTCTCATTGTATCTTTGTGTTTTTTTTGGAATTATAGCTTTATTGTGGTAAAATTGGAAACCAATAAATGCCACATATTTTAAGTGTGCAGTTTGATATTGACATATGTATATATTTGTGAAACCATCGCCACAACCAAGATAAAAAAACATATAACCATCATCCCCACAGGTTTTCTTGTGCATCTTTGTACTCTTTCTCTCTCATCCCTCCCTAAGACCCTGCCCTGTCCATAAACAACCATTGACCTAACCATAGATTAGTTTTCATTTTCTAGAAATGTATGTAAATGGAATAATCTGTTCTTTGACTTCTCCCACCTAGCATATTTATTTAGAAATCCATCCATCTACTTAGTATCTCTATATTCATTTATTTTCATTGCTGAGTTATTTTTCTTTGTATGGTTTATATAAACATCTATTCCCTATTTGGGAATAGATTCCAGTAATTGACTATCACAAAGAAAGTTGCTATAAATATCACGTGTAAGTCTTTGGACAAATGTTTTCATTTATTTTTGCTAAACCCCAAGTACTATAGTAATTAGATAATACAGTAAATATATATTTAACTTTTTAAGAAGGTGTCAACTACTTTCCAAAGAAATTATACCATTTTGCATTACTGCCAGTAGTGTTGCTCCACATCCTTGACAACACTTGCTATGGGTATTTGAATTTTAGTCATTCTAATAGGTGTTTAGAGATCTCTCATTTTGGTTTCAGTTTATACTTCCCAAATATTTAGTGATGTTGAGTATCTTTTCATATGATTATTTCCCCTCTCTATACGTTCTTTGGTGATTTGTCTATCCAATTCCTATACCATTTAAGAAAATAAAAGATTATTTTCTTATTATTAAGTTTTGGGTGCTCTTTATGGATGCATTCCTTTATTTTCTCTAAGTCTGTAGGTTAGTTCTTCCTTTCTTTAACAGTGTTATAAAAAGAGTTCTTCATTTTGATGATATTTAATTTATCACTTTTTTTCTTTAATGGGTTGTGCTTTATGTGTGCTTGCTTATTTTTATAACTCAGAAATCTTTGTCAAATTTAAGGTCATTAAGATTTTTTTTATCTTCCAGAAATTTATAGTTTCAGCTATTATATTTAGGTATATAATAAATACCAAGCCACTCCTTTTATACTGTGGAATATAAAGAGAAAAAGTTACTATTATTATCTTTCATATTGCTATTCATTTGTTCCAGCACCAGTACATTATCTTGGCATGTTTTTCCAAATAAACTGAATATTTATGTATGGTGGGTCTACATCAGGATTTACATTCTCTTTGATTCTTGATAATAGTAATTTCTGACTTTTTCTCTCCCTAATTCTGGCTGTGGTTCTATTCATTACAATAATCTCCTGAAATACCCAAATTTTTATTTTATAAATTTTCTATATTATTCTATTTCTCTATTTTCTATTTCATTACTTTCCATTTTTATTTTTTATTATTTCATATTAACTACTTACTTCTGCATTTTTTTTTCCTTTTTGACTTTTTTTTTTCTTAAAGATTTTATTTATTTATTTGACAGACAGAGATCATAAGCAGGCAGAGAGGCAGGCAGAGAGAGAGGAGGAAGCAGGCTCCCCGCTGAGCAGAGAGCCCAATGCGGGGCTCGATTCCAGGACCCTGAGATCATGACCTGAGCTGAAGGCAGAGGCTTAACCCACTGAGCCACCCAGGCACCCCTGAATTAGACATTTTAATGCTTCCTGCAACCTTATATTGTATCTACATAAATTTTCTTTAAATCTATTTGAAAATACAAAAATTCTTGTTTTCATTTTCAATGCTAAAATCCTTGCATCTCGATTTTGTTTTATTTATTTATTTATTTTTTTATTTGACAGACAGAGATCACAAGTAGGCAGAGAAGCAGGCAGAGAGAGAGGAGGAAGCAGGCTCCCTGCTGAGCAGAGAGCCCGATGTGGGGCTCCATCCCAGGACCCTGGGATCACGACCCGAGCAGAAGGCAGAGGTTTTAACCCACTGAGCCACCCAGGCGCCCCCCCCCCCCCGCTTTTTGAGTTTCTTAATATACAATCGAAGGGCATTGTTCTAAGAACTTTCTTATATTTAATAAAATTGTTTATTGCTATAAGCATATCAATAGATACTGCTTTAGCTGCATTCCCAAATTATAATATATTGTATTTTATTTTAATTCAATTTAATAATTGCTCAAAATATTTTATTTTTCTCCTTTTTAAATTTGGTCCATGAATTAATTACTTATTCTATTTATTTTCAATACAATAAGGATTTTCCAGGCTTCCATTACTTATATCTCATCAGTTCTATTGTGATTAGCGAACATATTGTGTGACTTGAATATTTGTTAAAAAGTTATCAAAGCTTGTTTTGTGGCCCATATCATGGTATTTGGTGAATGTTATGTGTGTACCTGAAAAGAATGTGCATTCTGCTGTTTTGGGTGGAATCTCCTATAAATGTTAAATTAATCAGGTCAAGTTGATGGATAGTCATCTTCTACATTCTTTTATAATTTCTTTTTAATTATTATATTGCCTATGGAAAGGAGATATTAAATCTAGCTATAATTGTGGGATTATCTGTTTTTCTTTGTAGTTCTATCAGTTTTTACTTCACAAACTATGTCCTCCTAAGGAATAAATAACTGTATCTTTATGAAATTACTTTTTAATTTATCATAATAATCTTTGGTATGGAAACTATTATGGCTGATGTACATATAATTCCTTTAGTTTTTTTTTTATTTATATTAGTATGTTATATTTTTTCCCACCCTTTCTTTGAAAATATATTTTTCTTTATATTTAAAGAGAATTTATTAGGTAATATATAGTGATTTTTTTCCCCAGTGTTATCATCCCTGCCTTTTATTGTGATATTTACATCATTTATATTTAATTTCACTATTAATATTATTTGTATTTCAGCCTTTGGGATGATTGCCTGTTATATTACTATTATATTCTTTTTTAGCTTATTAGATAACAGTTTAGTTTTGTTTTATTATTTTTTTAGGTAAAACTTGATTTTATATATGTTGAATGTATGTATAGGCATATGAAATTTGATTATATAATTTTCATCATATTTCTTATATATAGATTTCATTGACATTCTTGTATCAATCAGTTTATAGTTTTCATCAAATTTGAAATGTTTTTAGGCTTTATTTCCTTACATTTTTTTTTTCCCTCTCCTCTCCTTTGGGGACTCAATTTACCTTAGATTAGACTGCTTGAAATTTTCCCACAGCTGAAGGATGCTTTGTTCTTTATTTTTTAGGCTTATTTTATTTTTTGGTGTATTTATTTTGGGAAATTTCTTACTGTGGTATTTTCAAATTCACTAACATTTTATTCATCATTGTCCAGTGTATCCTTTCTTTCTGTCTTGCATTGCATTATGTTAATTTTTATGCACTTGCTGCTTGTAATGCATCTGTTGAAAATAAAGTTCACATATAGATACCACAAATAAGAAAATAAGAATATCATCATTATTATTACTGAACGCTATAGTTTCTAAATATTTGAAGATAATTACTCACAAAAGAAGAAACTACTCCAAAACAGATTCTTAGTGTTTGATGAGGGAGACTTTTTTGTCTTCTTCTTATGAGAAAATGTTGAAAAGAGGAAGAAAAATAATTTCTACTTACACTCAGAATTGTAAATATCTCAAGAATGGACTCATGTCCACATCAAAAATTTTGCATTTTATCTGATTATTTTTAATATTATAAATTGAAATATTTCAGACTTAGTTTTTTTCTTGGACATTTGTGTCTTTCACTCACTGCTTTATAAAACATTAACTCATAATTATCTTAAGACCTGAGAAGACTAAAGACTACTCATTTATCATGGCCATATAAATAATTTAAAAAGTAAGTTTTTAAAAATCAAATTGATAGCAGTTGGGATTTTTACTCCACAACACTTGAATAAGGAAAAAAAGTCACTTGGGAAATGAAACTCACCACATGCTTTGAGAAGCCATCTAATTCAAAGTATTTACAGCCAAACACAAAAATACAATCCAGAATTATAAAATTGAAGAATCCAAAAAAAACTGGAAATGCTAAAATAATCGGATTCAGAGTATAGCTATTCATGTTTAATGTAATTAAACACATGTAGAATGGTGTCAAATTTTTTTTAAAAGGACAAGAGTTTTTCAGAAATGATATGTGGAGTTTTTAAAATGGCCAAATTGGGAAAAAAAAGATAATTTGCATTAGAAATTTAATTAATGGTTTAATTAAGATCAAACATATCAAGAGAAAAGTGGTGAAGTGGAAGATTATCCTGAAAGGAAGTAGTTAGGATGAAGGATATAAATGTAAAATAAAGGAAAATAAAAGGAATTTATCAGACACATGGATGGAAAAGAACCTGACTAAGCAGTTTTGGAGAATTGTGTTTTGACTGGCAATGGTAATGTGAAAGCCAAAAAAAATTGTTAGTATGTTTTACATATAGACATGGGTTAGCCATTCTAAAACTACTTGAGATGTATATAAGATTGAACAAATAAGTAAATCAATTGCAGGTGACAGTCTTGTTTTTCACTCTCAGAGAAAGAAATTACAAATAGCAATGGGAGGGAGAAGGCTTAAATAAACCTTGTGGTAAATTATAGTTGAACATAAACATGTAGGCATAGCAATATATACATAGCAACATAAATATAACTGTTTGTCTAACTATCCATGTCTATCTGTCCATCTATCTATCATCTATTCATCCGTCATCTATCAGTCTACCTTGACTACCCATGAGTTCACACCAGCACCTCTAATTTCAATCTAACATTGAAGGAGTTTATTGTTTGTATTATATTCTGTTTTTCCTAGTTTTCATCTTTTTTTATATACTTATAAAACCTTTCCCCAACAATGAGAAAATTGATTTCTATTATCTCCAATATATTTCTTTATTTGCTAAATAACCTTATATGTCGTAACCAAGCTAGTCACTTCTTGATTTCTGGCCCCACCTTTGATTTATTGATGCCTCTCCGATGTGGCCTCTTCTGTGGCCCTACCATTTCTTTTGCTGCCATCTTCAAGGGAGAAGAAAAAAAGGACATTAAGGAAATAAATAGATGGGGAAGCCAGAAAGCATATCCAGAGTTGACATACCTATAATTTTTTTAAAAAACACTTTATTTTTCCAAGTTTAACAATCTGTTCTGGCCCTGCATTAATATGTCTGACAGAAACTTAAGCTTCATTATAATTGGAAAGATTTAGCTCATTCTCCATAAAAAAGTGAAATGTTCCAAGGAATCTTACATAGTCTGGAAAATGCAAACACTATTCTCTATCTTTAGTCTATACTAGTTTTGATGAAATGGCATCTGCATAAGCATACTTGGTATTTTAAAGGCAGAGGGCTGTGCTTTTCTTCTTTCAAGTGTTTCAGGTCTGTGGATGACCTATGCAGTAAATTCATTTAAGGTTCTATTGAACGGATCTACAAATAACTATTTTCTTCCTCATTACTGCAAATTTTCAAAAACTTTTCTCATTATCATATATCTTTTGCTTTTATTTTTGAGGACTTTCCCAGTATCAACTAATCATTATTTTCGCTCTATGAACCAACAAATTCCAAAATAAATCTTTTGATGGGAATTTTTTTTTCTAAGAGCCTAGAAACCTCTACTTTAAGCTCTTAATAACAGTAACAACGTCAGCCATTCGTGGTAGTGAAGTTGTAGAAAGCATTGGCAACTTGCTTGAAATCAGAAGTCATTAAGTGTTCCAGAACACATTTATCTTTTACAGAATAATGGAAATTAGTAACTAAATGCTAATCTAAATTAATATTAGTATCTAAATTAGTATCTAAATATTAATTTTATAGTTCTAGATTTTTTTTTTTACATTTCTTTCTTAACTTTTTTTTTAGGGAAGTGAATATTAGTGACAGTCCAGGTATTATAGGTTGTTCTTTCAATTTGAGACAGAATAATCACTCAGTGGAAAAGACTGTTCGCTATATAAGGCAGACAAGCTTGCTATAGAAACCAGGTATAAGGACCAGCTATTTATATAAAATACCTGAAATTAATCTTAAAATATGCCAGAGATGTAATAGCAGACAGGAGCAGTGAATAGAGTTTAAAAAATAGAAAGTTGTTATTAGTAAAATCTTAGTAATTCTACCTTACATTCATTCATTCACATTTTAGTTTAATTCTAGACTTTCCTTTCCATTTGAAAAAGGGTTTCCTTTGGTAATAATTTTAAAAATGCTGTAAAACTCACATAAATTGCTGTTTTAGAAACCTTCTAAAATGATGGGAAATTTTATTGGTTATGCTATGCAGAGTGATGAAGACCCCATAATAGTACAATATAATAATTTATATAAGTTCTCAATATTAGTAAAATAATCAGCTTTTGTGTGTTTTTCATAATTAGTTTGCATATGCTTGATTATTTTATTTTAAAATTATTAACATGTTTTGAAGTGGGTAACACTCAGGATTTGATATTTTTTGGACTCCAATTATTTTAGTACATTAAAAAATATAACTTTGGTTTTATATGACCATTGAGACAGATTTTGAGGAAAAATGATGAACCAGATGCAGTTATAGTTAGCTGAAAGTATACTTTTAAACTCTTTTATGTATAAGAAAGCAATCAGATGATACATTCATGAAATTAAAATAGATTTTTAAATATATGTTATATTACAAATGAAATTTTATTGCAGATGCATCAAACTGTATATATAGTGAAATCATATATAAAGTTTGCTATTTTATTTTCAGTTAAATCCCAGGATTTCTGATAACATCCATATATATAATTCTGTTTAGTTAGATATTATATATGGAATGATGACTTCATTTTAATTTTACTTTGATTAATATTTCAAGATTTTTAAAGGGGTTCCTGGGCTTGAAGTTGTAATAAAAGACCAAATTACTTGTAATAAATCAACATATTTAAGGCCTTTTGTAAGTCGATACAACTTATATATACTAAATATATTTTTCAGCAACTTTGTTTTCAGATCACTGGAGTATTATCTCTTAGCTACTATGTTGTGCACAATAAGATATTTCAAACTCAATTTGTTCTTTTCCTGACACTGACTTAAATCAATCATTTCTCTAAGAGCTCTGGGTTCTGTTTTATTTTTTGAAGAGGATGGCATTTGATAACTAAGTTCTAGGCTCTAGGTGTGATATTGCAGTTTGCAGGCTCTCTGATACTGGACAGAAGCTATACACATGTTATATGAATTCATTCTATTACTTCTAAATATAATCCAAAATTAATCAGGTTTCATTTAGTTTTTCCTTTCCACAGTTTTACCTCCCTTGTCTGACAGTTAGAAACTTGGTTCCAATTATCCTTAATTTTACTTATTCAACTAGTAGGTGGGACTGTCACGACAAAATACCACACTCTGGGTGGCTTAAACAACAGAAATATATTTCCCACAGTTTTGAAGGCTAAAAGTCTGAGATCAAAATGTTTAGCAGGGCTGGTTTCTTGTAAGGGCCATGAGGGAAGAATCTTCTTCAGGTCTCTCTCCTTGGCTTACAGATGGCTGTTTTCCTCCCTGAGTCTTCACAATGTATCGTCTCTTTATATGTTTGGGTCCAAATTTCCTCTTCTTGGGACATTACTCATATTAGATTAGGTCCCACCCCAATGACTTCATTTTAACTGAATCACTCTCTAAAGACCCTATTGCTACATTTTGAAGTACTGGGGGGTTTTGACTTTAACATATTAATGGGGGGGCATACAGTACAGCTCATAACACCTCCTAAGTGTAACCAGTTTCTCATTGTCATCACCACCCCCTTTTCTGTCTGCCCACCCTCCTCACCTCTCTTGAACTGAGAGCCTATGCTGGACTGCCATCCCACCTCATGGACACCTTCACTATGAGTATGCTCTGACACCCTGTACAGATCAGCCTTTTACATGTAGACTTTCTAAATTGTCTGAGCTCTAACATTCTGTAATAGGCTGTATCTTGTTTTGAATCCCTTCTTTATCCCACTTCAGGCGTAGGGCCCAATATATAATTAACTTTTATATCCCTTCAGATTTGACACCTGTGCAAGGTAATTCTTTAAGTGTTGCCAAAGAAATGCCAAGGTTGACTAACAATACCCTTTTGACTACTGAACTGCTCAAGTCAGCCAAATATCCCTGACTTCTCACCATACTTGAGAAGTGAGTATCCAAAGACATACAGGCTCCAAAAATACAATTCTCTCAATCCCAAAGCAGATGTGTTAATGGGGGAAAAATGAATATAATATCCCTTCCCAGATTTTCAAACCAGAGGCTGTGAAATGAAGTAGCTGATCAAGGAAAAATTATCTACTATCAGGTCAGGTTTTCCTTGCTATTTCTTTCCCTCAGGAAATTATATGAGCTTGCGTAGCATATGTTTATTACACACACCTACACTAAAAACTCTTGAATGGATAATTCCACCTTTTTAGTTTTTTCCTTCTGTTCTCCAAGTAAGATATGTTATTGTAATTGCCAGGTTGTCTGTTGTAAGTAAATAAATTTTCTTTTGCATGTAGGTCACCATACTATATATTCTAGAACCTGGATTTGGAGCTAGAAGCAATAACTGGAATTACAGTTTGGGTAGAAGTGATCAATTCTGAGAATGCATGCACAGAAATGCCAAAGTGGGCCCCATTTGCAAGAGGCCTTTCCATCTGACTCTGTAAATGAGAAAGTATAGAAATCAAAAGAATTTGAATGGCCAGTAAAATATTCTGCCGTCAAGTAAGTAAACCATGAAAACTTCATGACCTATTGACTCTTGATTATGTATTTGTTTCCTTATTGTACCTTAAGGTTTATATTATTAACTGATTGCAGATATCTTGACAATATTGTAATCTTTAAGAAAATATAGCCATAAGTGAACAAAACTCACACAAATAATACAGCTTGTCAGCTGCTTTTAGTATCTCCTGCTTTTAAAAAAATTTAAATATTTTTGTGACCTATAACACACACACAAATGTGCAAAAGATTTAATAGTGTAGTTTATCAATTTTTCTTAACTTTTGACACACTATGGTGTAAGTTTGCATTTTTGGATATTATATGTAGAGTCATGCTGGTGTATACTCTGGTGTCTATTTTCAGCTGACCAGTTGTTTGTGATACCTATACACGTGATTACATGCATTTTTAGTTAACTCATTTTTATTGTATAATTGCACCAGAATTTCTTCTTTTGTGTATGATGGACATTCGAGTTGTGTGCCATTTTAGGTTTTAACAGATGTGATTTTGTTCATATCTTCTGGTATAAGTATACCATGTTCTATTGGAAATATACCCTAGAAGAAGTAACTGGATGAGAACATATACATATTTTCAACTTGTTTTCAATGAGATTTACTAGAACTTTACTTTGTTTTGTTTGTTTGTTTTTCTGGGAAAAGGATCTCTGGCAAGAAACCCTGAGAAGCACAGAATCACAATGAAGAGCTCATTAAGATGACTTTTTTGGAGTCTTAGTATATCAGATTGTGGGGATGTGTGCATAGGCACACTGCAGGTGGTAAGGGCAAAAAAGAAGTTCTGAAGCATGATGATACATATTGTAGTAGTGGATTGGCACTTAGCTATTTAAGCCATCTTTAATTTTATAATTTTCATTTCAGTAAGCTTCAGCTGCTTCTTCTGTCCGTAAGACACACACAAAAAATGAAAAATGTATCTGGCAATATTTAAATTTAAAGAGCTAGACTTTGGATCCCTTGATTCATTTTTATGTCCTTTTACAGGTGACACTGAACCCTAAGAGGTAAATATAAATCTTGCAGGATAACACGAGGTTTAAATCACTTCAATTTCTGTGTCCTTTTAAATGAATTTGTACAACTTTTAGAACATATTTCATATTGTATTGAAATGGCAACTGGGATGTGTATCTAAAAGGAAATGCTCAATCTGGAAAACCAAATTAAATACCATTATAGTTCAATGCCATTGACCAACATTTTTCATGTTCTAAGATCAGAATGAAATATGAAAAATTCCCCTTTCACCTCATGTCTTTTGAAAATACTGATTTTATGTAAATAGTCATAGCAAATTAAAGAAATTAACTTGTGGCTATGATTTAAGTCATTTGACTAGAGATGTATATGGGTAGAATATTCTCATTCTCATTCTCATTCTCATTGATGCAAGATACTATGTTAAAAACATACCATGAAATTAAAATTTAATAGCAGAAACTACAACCAGATTAGTCTTTAAAAGAAAACTTATCCCTTGCATAAAATCAGTATTTAACTTGAGACATTGATGTCATTCAATTGGCCTGTGGTAATTTTTCAAAATTGATTTAGTTCTATACTTTTTATCTTAATGTGAAAGAGAAACTATAAATAAAATGAATCAGGCACTGTTATATTGCACATATGTTTTAGACATTTGGAAACTTTAGAAATCTATATACTTGTAAGCACCTCCAATTATCAAAAGGCCAGATAAAATTTATCTGAGAGATGGAAGACTTACCTGTGCCATTCTAAAACTATTTAACATCTTTTGAAAGTGTAATTATATTTGGGGTAATGATAAACAATAAAGTAAAAAGGGAAGAGTTTGATATAGAGTCAGTAATGAATACTCTAGGATTAAGAAAACCTTTATTTTAACTACTCATTTCTTATCTTACATGTCTTGAGACTGTGGATACTATGTTTTAATAGTTCTGTTCCGTAATGTCCCTATTTCCAAAATAAGATTTTTGATCTTTTAGCTACAGAATGGTAGCAACTGTTAAGAAAAATCTACCAATAGATCTTGACAGATTTTGGACATTATTTTTAGCCTCAAGATAGTCATGGCTTCAGTCTTTCACACATTCATTCACAAATATTAATTATAAATTTATTAAATGCAAAACTCAGTGAAATCTTCAAAATATGCAAAGCTTGAGAAAGACAACTTCCTGCCTCCAACAGCACATGGTCTGTTGAAGGAAATCAACAAAAGTTTAAGAAATATTCATTAATAATATTATACAAGCATATTGAGCAAATATAGATTATGAGGTCCATGAACATGGCATGCCTGTGTTAAATATCTTGATATCTTCCCTGATAATAAAACTAGTGCATATATATTGACCCATATAGAATATCATGTTGCACAGTGCTTGACACAGAGTAAGAAAGTGATGATTTTTGTTGAAAGAATAAACTTTAGTTAACATTTATTACTATGTTCACCTTAATATTTTAAGACACTTCATACATATTAGTTTATTTTATTCCTACAACATTCTTTTTTAAAAATATTTTATTTATTTAAAATAAATAAAGAGCATGAGAAGGTCTAAGCGGGAGCAGAGAGGAAAGGGCAGAGTGAGAGGGAGAAGCAGGCACCCCGCTGAGCAGAGACCCCCCCTAATAAGGGATCATGACCTGAGCTGAAATCAGACACTTAACAAACTGAGCCATCCAGATGCCTCTGTTCCTACAACATTCATATGAAACTCTTTACATTTTACAGTTGATGAAACTGATTCATAAGGATAATAAGCTTTGCATTTGGTAAGTGAAAAAGGAATAGAAATGAAGCAAATTAATTATATAATGTGATGTTTAAAAAGCTCTCTAAAACTTAGCATGTTCAAACAGCCATCACTGGAGAAGATCCTGAGCTCACCTTCTCCCACAGATACAACTAGATAATACCTAGATAACAGTTATGTCAGTTTAAATAACCCAGAAAATGACCCGAAGACTGGCAGGACAGACTCTCCACACGTAAATGTAAAGAAGAGGCCATAAAGTAGAGGGTAGGAAGGGTAGAGATGTGTTCTGGAGCTATAGAGACCCGTGGAACTGTCTGCAGGATGGAGGGATGCCACAAGTGCAGACAGGGAAGAGAAACAAATTCTCATACCAGCACCACAGACATGGGGAACCTGCACAGGGAAGACAAATCCCCATAACATTTGGCTTTGAAGACCAAAAGGGCCTAATTTTGTGAGTTCTTAACAATGAATGGGGCTTAACACCTGGAACTGTAAAAATCAACAGGGTTGGCACTGGGAGAGCCAAGAAGGCAATAAGAAACTGAGTACTTGCCCTTAAAGAGACAGCACAACAAACAGTTCCACAAAGATATAGCATAGAAGCAGTGGTTTGAAAAACACCTGGGTTATACAGGAAGGACATTTATTTACTAATCTCAGAGCATGTGCTGAAGGGGCAGGGATCTTTAGGAGACTTCTGCAAACAAAGGTGCTGCCAGGCACCATTTCCCTCTCCTACTCCTAGCTTAGACAAAAGGACACCTGCTAAAACCAGCCCAGCACCAACACTATCCATCTAACTTGCTAATAACAAGTTCACTCCCACATTCTTCTGTGGACATGCCAGTTCCATCCAAGACTGGGCTCCAAGTTTCCTCCCATAGCAGATCCACACAAACCGTTCCAATCCTGCACATCCTGCCTTCCTACACTCTTCTACAGATCCATCCCAACTCAGGCAGCAAAAAAAAAAAAAAAATAAAAATATATATATATATATATATATATATAGAGAGAGAGAGAGAGAGAGAGAGAGAGAGAGAGATGATAGATAGATATATGTATATAACTTTGAATCTTTGAATTCTGGAATTTCACAAAATCTTAAATCTAGGGTTCACCTTTAAATTCCCTTTACCCATTGTCGATCAATGAATGCCTTGCCATTTCTTGGGGAAATACTACCTGCTGGCTATTAGCTTACTTTGCTTAGCTTTTACGTGTTTTTCTGTATAACAGTGTTATTAAATTGTTTTTAACATAATAGTACATCTTTTTAAATTTTATATTTCATGACTTCTAAATCTAAAATTGAATAATAAAATTGTTGCTTCTAGTGATAGGAAGTATTAGATTTCACAAATCCATATAGAAACAAAATCTTTAGATATATTGGATTCTAAATTTGGAGTCAATCACATGCTTAGATGTTCTAAATAACAGTGTGTTCAATTTTGAAGAAAAATAACAAATTAAAGAACAATATGTTTCGAAACATTTTATTGAAGTTCATGTTTGAAAAGTGAAGTAATAACGCTCTCTGCAAATCAAACCCCTACTTTACTAATGTCATGTTTTGGTTCAACTTTCACACATTCATGTTTATACACATTTGCGAAGTGAATTACATACAAAAATAGGAAAGTACACTTCAACCTATCTGAGAGATGCTTTTTAAAAGTCAAGAAAATTAAATGAAAAATATTTTGTATCTAGTAGAAACAAAAAACCTGAAAGAAATAACAGGACCAAACACCTGTCCTTTTTCATATTTCTTTTTGCCTTCATTGGGTCAAAAAATGGTGAAGATTTGCAGGATATGTAACTGAGCCCTTGTGACCCTGGGTGACTAAGCTGATGTTGCATGTTGAAAAATGTAGTTTTAAACTATCTTAGCCTGAAAAAATCAACTGCTTCAGGAATACTCTTTAATTTATAAAACACAAATGCTTAGTTGGTGATCTCCTTTTCTAAATACCTCTGCTTTCTCCTGCCATTCTTTTCCTGCCAGCATCACAGATTTGTAAACCGCCTAATGTGCTTTATTAAAATAACTTTGCAAATCCCCCTCCTCTTACACTACTTCTCTTACATAACTCCATAACTTTAACCACACCCAACTTTAACCACACTTCAACTGACTTTTGAATGGATTACTTTATACTTTATACTTCTTAATACACATTTCCAAAGCATTTGCAGCTATAAAGAAATTCAGGTGCACATTTTTCCATATGGTAAGAACAATGAGAATATATTATTGTAACAATAGTATGTATCATCATAGATTTATAGGAATGCAATTAGTATAAGGGATATTTTATTAACTGCAGATATCCTGATAAAAAGCATATTCCCAATTATTTTCCTCTATTTTATCCATACAATAAGTACTGTTGTTTTAAATATTTCAAGCAATACACGGTTATACAAAGTAAAACTAAATATTATTTTATTTTCACACTTTCAACAGTGTGATATTCTGATCTTTTAAATGTACATGTATATTTTATTTTGTTTTACATAAATAAGATATATCTACAAATTTGTATGTTTTATCTATATATCCATGAATATATCCAAATTACCTTATTTTTCTTACAATAAATATTACATCTGATTTCATTTTTTCTCCTTTATTTCCTGATTATACTTTTTTTTGTTGTTTCTCTAGTATTTACAGTATGCATTATTAAATAATCATGACCTAGCTTCTAATAAAGCAATGTATCTTAACTATACTGGAATTAAAATTAAAAACTTAGTAAAAGGGCACCTGGTGGCTCAGTTGGTTAAGCAACTGCCTTCAGCTCAGGTCATGAACTAGGAGTCCTGGGATCGAGTCCCACATCGGGCTCCCAGTTCCATGGGGAGTCTGCTTTTCCCTCTGACCTTCTCAGCCCTCATGCCCTCTCTCACTCTATCTCTTTCAAATGGATAAATAAAATCTTAAAAAAAAACCTTAATAGAAATAATATAAACTTCCACATATAGTATAAAACTATGCGCCTACTTATGTTCATTTCTCCCCTCCTACTAATTGTGCTCTTATTTGTAATTTTACTTCTGTATATATAATAAACATTACAATAGAATGTTACTGTTTTTAGTCAATCTAATAACCACTTGAAAATATTAAAATCATGAAAACATATTTACATTTACCCACATATTTAATATTTCCAGGTTTCAGCGTTCCTTCTATCTGATATCCTTTTTCATTGCCTGAAATACTTCCTTTAATGTATATTACAGTCCTAGTTTGCTAACAATGGTTTTTCACAACTGAAAAAAAGCTTTTATTTTGTCTTCATTCTTGAATTACAGTTTTTTCTCTTTAGGTAAAAGATTTTAACTTGTCAAATTTGTTATCAGCTTGTGGTTGTTTATCTCTATGCAATACCTGCTTTTAAGATATTATTTTTAGCATTTATTTTAAAAATTCTTATTATAATGTCTTTTGGTATATTTCTTTTCATCTTTTCTCTATTATGGATTCATTGAACTTTTTTTTCCCTTATTTCTTTTTTTTTTATTGAACAAAATAGACATTCAATATTATGTGGAACAGGAGGATTAAGAGTGGATATACATGCCTGGCTATTGAAACCTAAGGCACTGAGTATCTAACCATCACATATGATATTAGCTATAGGTTCACTGTGCATACCATTTAATAAAATTCCCTACTCCTAGTTTTTGCATAAATACATGTTAAACTGTTAACTGTTTTGTTTCAATCAAGATGATCAAATGATCTTGTAATTTTACCTGACAATATTATGGACTACATAAATTGGTTTATGAATGTTAAGTCAGCTTTATATTCCTGGAATGAGCCCTACTTGTTTGACACATTTATTTTACACATTGCTGGATTTGCTAATATTTTCTTTAAGAATTTTATGTTGGTGTTCATGAGAAATATATTTCTGTAGTTTTCTTTTCCTACAATGGTCTTTATTTTGGTAGTAGAGTAATACTGGATTCATAAAAAGTGTTGGAAACTATTACCTCATTTTCTGTTTTCTAGAAAGATTTTGTAGAATTGCTATTATTGGTACTATGCCATCCTTATGTATTTGGTCAAATTCACCAATTAAAACATCTGTCATAATTTGTCTTTATTGGAATGAGTGTAGTTAATAATTTGATTTCCTTTTTAGAGACAGAACTACTCAGATTAGCTGCTTCTTCTTAAGTAAATTTATGTGGCATATGTTTATGAAATTTGTTCATTTCACCTACAATATCACATTTCTGGGCATAGAGTTGTTTGTGGTATTGACCTCTTATTTATTAATGTCTGTGAGATCATTAGCACTTACTCAATTTTTTAAAAAATGTATTAAATTACATGTATAAAAATTTCGATCTTAACCATTTTAAACATACAGTTCAGTGGCATTAAGTACATTCATTTTGTTGTGGAAGCATCACCACCGTTCATCACTTTTCATTTTGCAAAAGTGAAATTCTATACCTATTTAACAACTCCCCAATTTCTTCTCCCTCATCCCGTATAACCACTATTCTACTTTCTGTTCCTATGAATTTTCCATTAAATATCTCAATAAGGGGACGCCTGGGTGGCTCAGTTGGTTAAGCGGCTGCCTTCAGCTCAGGTCATGATCCCAGTGTCCTGGGACTGAGTCCCACATCGGGCTCCTTGTTCGGCAGGGAGCCTGCTTCTCTCTCTGCCTACCACTCTGTCTGCCTGTGCTCACTTGTGCTCTCTCTCTCTCTCTCTCTCTAACAAATAAATAAATTTAAAACAATCTTAAAAAAAATCTCAATAAGTGGAATTATATAATATTTATCACTCTGTAAATTTCTATTATTTTAAATATTCTTAAGTTGTGTTGTAAGGTCCATAATGTGGTCTAGCTTGGTAAATGTTCCAAATGTGCTTGAGAAGAATCTGTATTCTATTGTTTTTCAATAGAGTATTTTACCAATGCTAACTACACTGAGTTTATTGATAATACTGTTCATGTAATCTACATCCTTGTACAAATTTTTTGTCTGCTTGAGTTATCAATTACTGGGAGAGTTATGTTGTTTTTAAAAATAATAAGTTTGTCTATTTCTTCTCTCAATTCTATCAGTTTTTGCCTTACATGTTGATGCTTCATTGTTAGATCCATGTATATTTAAGATTGTTATGTCTTCTTGGAGATTTGAGTTCTTTATCATTGTGCAATTTACTTACTTATCTCTGATATTTCTTCTTGTCCTGAAGTCACTTTGTCTAAAATTGATATAGCTTTTCCAGTTTTTTTTTGAATGGGGATAGCATAGTATATATTTCACCCTCTCTTTATTTCTTACCTATTTGAGTCTTTATATTTAATGTTGTTTCTTCCAAATAACATAAAGTGGGTCTTTCCTTCTTAAATCCATTATGATAATATCTGTCTTTTAACTCATATTTATACCATTCATACTTAAGGAATTATAAATATAGTTGGAGTAAAATCTGTCATCTTTGTAACTGTTTTCTATTAATTGCATGTGTTCTTTTTTCTACCCACTTTTATGTGTACTCTGACTTTAATTAAGCATTTTATTTGATTCCACTTTATTTCCTCCTTGATATTTATACTTCTTTTTTAAAATTAGTATTTGTTTTAGGATTTACTCTGTAAATTTGGAAATAAAGCCACCTTCAGATAACACCATACTGTTTCATTTGTAGTTCAGGTACTTTATAAGAATTACCACTGTTGTGTCTGTTGTGTGTTTTATAAGATTTAAAGATTAATTTCATGGTGAAATATAATATGACACTTGAATAGATGAAAGACTGAATTATTTGTTGCATACATCTCCCAACCATGAAAGGCTGCCTCTCAGGATCACACAGGGTTTTTTAAATAAGGACAATGTAACTATCAAGCGTGAGCTGTAGGGGGCAGTACATGGATGGATGCATAAATGGATAGATAGATGATAGATAGATAGATAGATAGATAGAAAGACAGACAGACAAATGAGTAGATCAAAAGTTGGGTAGGGGTAGCTACGTTGTGTCAGACCTTCTGATGACTGACTAATTTACTATTTCATGATCTCCAAGGTAGAATGTCTGCCCTTAATTTGTTTTTTATATATTTTTTATTTTTTTTATAAACATATAATGTATTATTAGCCCCAAGGGTTCAGGTCTGTGAATCACCAGGTTTACACACTTCACAGCACTCACCATAGTACATACCCTCCCTGATGTCCATAACCCCACCACACTCTCCCACTCTCCCTTCCACTCTCCCCCCAGTACCCTCAGATTGTTTTGTGACATTAAGAGTCTTTTATGGTTTGTTTCCCTCCCGATCCCATCTTGCTTCATTTATTCTTTTCCTACCTCCCCACCCCCCCAATGTTGCATCTCCACTTCCTCATATCAGGGAGATCATATGATAGTTGTCTTTCTCCAACTGACATATTTTGCTAAAGCATAATACCCTCTAGTTCCATCCATGTCGTTGCAAATGGCAAGATTTCATTTCTTTTGATGGCTGCATAGTATTCCCTTGTGTATATATACCACATCTTCTTTATCCATTCGTCTGTTGATGGACATCTAGGTTCTTTCCATAGTTTGGCTATTCTAGACATTGCTGCTATAAACATTCAGGTGCACGTGCCCCTTTGGATCACTACGTTTGTATCTTTAGGGTAAATATCTAGTAGTGCAATTGCTGGGTCGTAGGGTAACTCTATTTTCAACATTTTGAGGAACCTCCATGCTGTTTTCCAGAGTGGTTGCACCAGCTTGCATTCCCACCAACAGTGTAGGAGGGTTCCCCTTTCTCCGCATCCGCATCCTCGCCAGCATCTGTCATTTCCTGACTTGTTAATTTTAGCCATTCTGACTGGTGTGAGGTGGTATCTTATTGTGGTTTTGATTTGTATTTCCCTGATGCTGAGTGATGTGGAGCATTTTTTCATGTGTCTGTTGGCCATCTGGATGTCTTCTTTCTAGAAATGTCTGTTCATGTCTTCTGCCCATTTCTTGAATGGAATTTTTGTTCTTTGGGTGTTTAGTTTGCTAAGCTCTTTATAGATTTTGGATACTAGGCCTTTATCTGATATGTCGTTTGCAAATATCTTCTCCCATTCTGTCAGTTGTCTTTTGGTTTTGTTAACTGTTGCCTTTGCTGTGCAAAAGCTTTTGATCTTGATGAAGTCCCAATAGTTCATTTTTGCCCTTGCTTCCCTTGCCTTTTGCAATGTTCCTAGGAAGATGTTGCTGCAGCTGAGGTCGAAGAGTTGCTGTCTGAGTTCTCCTCAAGGATTTTGATGGATTCCTTTCTCACACTGAGGTCCTTCATCCATTTTGAGTCTATTTTCGTATGGTGTAAGGAAATGGTCCAATTTCATTTTTCTGCATGTGGCTGTCCAATTTTCCCAACACAATTTGTTGAAGAGAATGTCTTTTTTCCACTGGACATTCTTTCCTGCTTTGTCGAAGATTAGTTGACCATAGAGTTGAGGGTCTATTTCTGGGCTCTCTATTCTGTTTCATTGATCTATGTGTCTGTTTTAGTGCCAGTACCATACTATCTTGATGATGACAGCTTTGTAATAGAGCCTGAAGTCGGGAATTATGATGCCACCAACTTTGGCTTTCTTTTTCAATATTCCTTTGGCTATTTGAGGTCTTTTCTGGTTCCATATAAATTTTAGGATTATTTGTTCCATTTCTTTGAAAAAAAAAATGGATGGGATTTTGATAGGGATTGCATTAAATGTGTAGATTGCTTTAGGTAGCATAGACATTTTCACAATATTTATTCTTCCAATCCATGAGCATGGAACATTTTTCCATTTCTTTGTGTCTTCCTCAATTTCTTTCATGAGTACTTTACAGTTTTCTGAGTACGGATTCTTTGCCTCTTTGGTTAGGTTTATTCCTAGGTATCTTATGGTTTTGGGTGCAATTGTAAATGGGATTGACTCCTTAATTTCTCTTTCTTCTGTCTTGTTGTTGGTGTAAAGAAATGCAACTGATTTCTGTGCATTGATTTTATATCCTGACACTTTACTGAATTCCTGTACAAGTTCTAGCAGATTTGGAGTGGAGTCTTTTGGGTTTTCCACATATAGTATCATATCATCTGCAAAGAGTGATAGTTTACCTTCTTCTTTGCTGATTTGGATGCCTTTTATTTCTCTCTGTTGTCTGATTGCTGAGACTGGGACTTCCAGTAATATGTTGAATAGCAGTGGTGATAATGGACATCCCTGCCGTGTTCCTGACCTTAGCGGAAAAGCTTTCAGTTTTTCTCCATTGAGAATGATATTTGTGGTGGGTTTTTCATAGATAGCTTTGATAATATTGAGGTATGTGCCTTCTATCCCTACACTTTGAAGAGTTTTGATCAGGAAGGGATGCTGTACTTTGTCAAATGCTTTTTTAGCATCTATTGAGAGTAATATATGGTTCTTGTTCTTTCTTTTATTAATGTATTGTATCATATTGATTGATTTGTGGATGTTGAACCAACCTTGCAGCCCTGGAATAAATCCCACTTGGTCATGGTGAATAATCCTTTTAATGGACTGTTGGATCTTATTTCCTAGTATTTTGGTGAGAATTTTTGCATCTGTGTTCATCAAGGATATTGGTCTGTAATTCTCTTTTTTGATGGGATCCTTGTCTGGTTTTGGGATCAAGGTAATACTGGCCTCATAAAATGAGTTTGAAAGTTTTCCTTCCATTTCTATTTTTTGAACAGTTTTGGGAGAATAGGTATTAATTCTTCTTTAAATGTTTGGTAGAATTCCCCTGGGAAAATATCTGGCCCTGGGCTTTTGTTTGTTTGGAGATTTTTGATGACTGTTTCAATCTCCTTACTGGTTATGGGTCTGTTCAGGTTTTCTATTTCTTCCTGGTTCAGTTGTGGTAGTTTATATGTCTCTAGGAATGCATCCATTTCTTCCAGATTGCCAAATTTGTTGGCATAGAGTTGCTCATAATATGTTCTTGTAATTGTTATATCTCTTTGGTGTTGGTTGTGATCTCTCCTCTTTCATTCATGATTTTACTTATTTGGGTCCTTTCTCTTTTCTTTTTGATAAATCTGGCCAGGGGTTTATCAATCTTATTAATTCCTTCAAGGAACCACCTCCTAGTTTGGTTGATTTGTTCTTTTTTTTTTTTTTTTTGGTTTCTATTTCATTGATTTCTGCTCTGATCTTTAAGATTTCTCTTCTCCTGCTGGGTTTAGGCTTTCTTTATTGTTCTTTCACCAGATCCTTTAGGTGTAGGGTTAAGTTGTGTATTTGAGACCAAGTTTCTTGTTTCTTGAGATAGGCTTGTGTCACTCTATATTTTCCTCTCAGGACTGCCTTTGCTGTGTCCCACAGATTTTAAACTGTGTTTTCATTATCATTTGTTTCCATGAATTTTTTCAATTTTTCTTTAATTTCCTGGTTCACCCATTCATTCTTTAGAAGGATGCTCTTTAGTCTCCATGTATTTGGGTTCTTTCCAAATTTCCTCTTGTGATTGAGTTCTAGCTTCAGAGAATTGTGGTCTGAAAATATGCAGGGAATGATCCCAAACTTTCGATACCAGTTGAGGCTGGATTTATGACCCAGAATGTGATCTATTCTGGAGAATGTTCCATGTGCACTAGAGAAGAATGTGTATTCTGTTGCTTTGGGATGGAATGTTCTGAATATATCTGTGATGTCCACGTGGTCCAGTGTGTCATTTAAGGCCTTTATTTCCTTGTTGATCTTTTGCTTGGATGATCTGTCCATTTCAGTGAGGGGAGTGTTAAAGTCCCCTACTATTATTGTATTACTGCCAATGTATTTCTTTGATTCTGTTATTAATTGGTTTATATAGTTGGCTGCTCCCATGTTAGGAGCATAGATATTTAAAATTGTTAGATCTTCTTGTTGGACAGACCCTTTGAGTATGATATAGTGTCCTTCCTCATCTCTTATTATAGTCTTTGGCTTAAAATCTAATTGATCTGATATAAGGATTGCCCCAGAGCTTTCTTTTGATGTCTGTTAGCATGGTAAATTGTTTTCCAGCCCCCACTTTAAATCTGGAGGTGTCTTTGGGTCTAAAATGAGTTTCTTATAGGCAGCATATTGATGGCTTTTGTCTTTTTATCCATTCTGATACCCTGTGTCTTTTGATTGGGGCATTTAGCCTATTTACATTCAGGGTAACTATTGAGAGATATGAATTTAGTGCCATTGTATTGCCTGAAAGGTGACTGTTACTGTATATTGTCTCTGTTCCTTTCTGATCTACTACTTTTAGGATCTCTCTTTGCTTGGAGGACCCCTTTCAATATTTCCTGTAGAGCTCGTTTGGTGTTTGCAAATTTTTTCAGTTTTTGTTTGTCCTGGAAGCTTTATATCTCTCCTTCTATTTTCAATGATAGCCTAGCTGGGTATAGTATTCTTGGCTGCATGTTTTTCTCGTTTAGTGCTCTGAATATATCATGCCAGTTCTTTCTGGCCTGCCAGGTCTCTGTGGATAAGTCCACTGTCAATCTAATATTTTTACCATTGTATGTTACAGACTTCTTTTCCCTGGCTGCTTTCAGGATTTTCTCTTTGTCGCTAAGACTTGTAAATTTCACTATTAGATGACGGGGTGTGGACCTATTCTTACTGATTTTGAGGGGAGTTCTCTGTACCTCCTGGATTTTGATGCTTGTTCCCTTTGCCATATTATGGAAATTCTTTACAATAATTCTTTCCAATATACCTTCTGCTCCCCTCTCTCTTTCTTCTTCTTCTGGAATCCCAATTATTCTAACATTGTTTCATCTCATGGTATCACATATCTCTCGAATTCTCCCCTCATGGTCCAGTAGTTGTTTGTCTCTCTTTTGCTCAGCTTCTTTATTCTCTGTCATTTGGTCTTCTATATCACTAATTCTTTCTTCTGCCTCATTTATCCTAGCACTAAGAGCCTCCATTTTTGATTGCACCTCATTAATATCTTTTTTTATTTCAACTTGGTTAGATTTTTGTTCTTTTATTTCTACAGAAAGGGCTTTTATTTCTCCAGAAAGGGTTTCTCTAATATCTTCCATGCCTTTTTCGAGCCAGGCTAGAACCTTAAGAATCATCATTCTGAACTCTAGATCTGACATATTATCAATGTCTGTATTGATTAGGTCCCTAGCCTTCGGTACTGCCTCTTGTTCTTTTTTCGTGTGGTGAGTTTTTCCACCTTATCATTTTATCCATATAAGAATATATGAAGGAGCAAATAAAATACTAAAAGGGTGGCAAAGACCCCAGTAAAATGTGCTTTAACCAAATCAGAAGAGACCCCAAATTGTGGGGGGGAGGAAGGAGGTAAAAAGTTCAGGAAAAAAAAATTTAAAATAGAAAACAAATAAAGAAAAAATATAAAAAAGAAAAAATATATATATTAGACTGGTGACTAGGACAGGATCACCCACTTAATTTTGGGAGTATTTTGGATTCTTAGAAGAAACTACCTCCCAAAATTTTAAAGAATGAAAAACATATATAAGGGTAAACACAATGAATGAATGGAATATGACTACAAAATGGAAAAAAGTTTTTTTTTTAATTTCTGAAAAAGGAGTTGATAAGATAAGTTGGTTGGGAGAATAAAGAAAAGAAAGTGGAGAGGATTTGCTCGGGCTGGAGACTAGAACAAGCCCAGTGCTTGATTTAGGGTCTATTTTGAACTATTAGAAGAAGTTGTACCCCAAATTTTTAGAAGGAAAAAAACCTTATGTGTATACAAAAAATAAAGTTAGATACAATGAAGGATAAAATATGACTGTAATAATGAATGTTCAAAAAGATTACTTTTTTATGAAATGTATTTTTAAGATAAACTAGTAAAAAACATTAAAAGAAGAAAGGGTAAAAGTTAAAAAAAATTAGCAGAAGAAAAAATAAAAAAAATTATTTAACTTTGCAAGGCTAAAGAATCATGGGGAGAAAGCCATGAATTCCATGCTTTGCTTTCTCCTCCTCTGGAATTCTGCTGTTCTCCTTGGTAAGTGATCTTGGTCTTGGCTGCATTTCCTGTTGATCATCTGGGGGAGGGACCTGTTGTAGTGATTCTCAAGTGTCTTTACCCAGGGCAGAATTGCACCGCCCTTACCAGGGGCCAGGCTAAGTAATCCACTCGGGTTTGCTTTCAGGGCTTTTTTTTTCCCCTGAACACTTTCCATAGAGTTCTGGAGGATGGAAATGAAAATGGCAGCCTCCCAATCCCCCGCCCAGAAGAGCCAAGAGCTCTGGGCCCCACTCCTCAGTGCACCCTTAGAGAAAAGCACTCAATCACTCCTGTCTCCCTGGCCTCCAGCTGTACTCTCAGCTCACCCAACCTGTGACTAAGTGTCTCTGTCTCTGGCACACAGCTCTGCCTGGAGTGTCCAAATGCTGCAGATCCCTGAGCTCTTCCAGGGGGGTTCTCCCTGGATCTTTTGGGGACCCCACTCACAGAGCAGTGGCCTGTGCCACGGATTACAGTTCAAGGTAACCGGGAGTTGAGAGCTCACTCCTCAGCTCTGTCTCTGTAGCTGGCTTCTCCGCTCTAATACCTGCAAGCTCTGCAACACTCATACACCCCCGATCCTTCTGTGACCCCGCGGGACCTGAGGCCACGCTGTCCCCACAAGGGCTTCACCCCAGTTTAGCCTCTGGAGCGATGTCCCTCAGTGGAGCAGACTTTTAAAAGTCCTGATTTTGTGCTCCCTTGCTCTGCTGCTTGCTGGGAGCCGGCCCCTCTCTCTGTGGTCTATCTTCCCATTGCTTTGGATTCACTTCTCAGCTGGTCTTACCTTTCAGAAAGTGGTCAATTTTCTGTTTCTAGAATTGTTGCTGTTCTTCTCTTCGATCTCCTTTTGGATTTGTAGGTGTTTGGAATGGTTTGGTATGCTACCTAGCTTACCTCCTACTACCTGATGTCATCTCAGCCTGCTACTTCTCTGCCATCTCGACTCCTCCCCCCATCCTTAATTCTTTACTACCCAGTCTCAAAATAGGAGTTTATAATAAGTGAGTCAGTTAGTGAATGTGCATAGTGACCCAAAGAGTAGAAGCCTCATAAGGGAAATGTTTGGAATGGAGATTTAGCCAACTGTCTGTGAAGGTGAGTTAGAAGTTTTTAACCATAACTTCAAAACTGGGTCATGACAGTACTTTTGAAATATATTACAATTGACACCTTGATGTCTTGACACAATAAGTCACTTTTGAGCTTGATTATTTGGGGTATTTGATTGGCCTGAATAGTAGAGTAGATTCCCAGAGAGTAGGGCATGAGTTGCCCTAAACAGTATAGGAACATTTTATGACAGTAAAAAGAAACCAAACAGAAGCATGGAGTCCATGAGGGCTAGTTAGTAGCCAGAGTCCTCTGGTATTAATCAGGAGAAAAAATTCAATAATGATATAGACCTTTAGTAATATTTTAGTTGAAATAGGGAATATGCTAAAGGTATATGTTATTTCTTATTTTTTAGAATAATAATTTAAAGCTTATTTATTTTACTAATAGTGCATATTTGCTTATTTGTTTTTATTCATTATGTCTTTATATTTTATTTAAATTATTGGGTCAATTTACATTTAATGTAATTATTACTAAATTCTTCCTTAAATATACTATACTATAATTTGATTTCTATTCAAACTAATTGATGAAAGATTTTGAAATGTGTCTAGAGGAATGAACTTTATATATAAGCAACACATTATTTCTATTAATTGAGATAAAGAATTTTGAGTTCAAAATATGAGAAAAAAATGGAGGACAATCCAGCCAAACACAAAAATACAATCCAGAAATATAACATTGAGAAATATAACATTGAGAAATATAAAATTGAGAAACACAGAAACTGGAGATGCTAAAATAACCTTGTTCAGAGTATAGATGTTTAATGTAATTAAAGACATATAAAATGGTGACAAAATATTTTGAGAGGTCAAGAGTTTTTCAGAAATGATATGTGGAGTTTTTAAAACAATCAAATTGAAAAAAAGAAAAGATAATTGGCATTAGAAATTTAATTAATGATTTAATTAAGATCAAACAGAAATTGAGAAGTGTGGGGTGCCTGGGTGGCTCAGTGGGTTAAGCCTCTGCCTTTGGTTCAGTTCATGATCTCAGGGTCCTGGGATCAAGCCCGGCATCATCAGGCTTTCTTCTCAGCAGGGAGCCTGCTTTCCCCCCTCTCTCTGCCTGCCTCTCTGCCTGCCTGTGATCTCTGTCTGTCAAATAAATAAGTAAAATCTTAAAAAAAAAAAAAAAAAGAAAAGAAAAGAAAAGAAAAAGAAATCAAGAAGTGGTACATGGCCATCAAAAGAAATGAAATCTTGCCATTTGCGATGACATGGATGGAACTAGAGGGTATTATGCTTAGTGAAATAAGTCAATTGGAGAAAGACAACTATCATATGATCTCCCTGATATGAGGAAGTGGAGATGCAACATGGGGTGTTTGGGGGGTAGGAAAAGAATAAATGAAACAAGATGGGATCGGAAGGGAGACAAACTTTAAAAGACTTTTAATGTCACAAAACAATCTGAGGGTGGCTGGGGGGAGGGGGGTAAGGAGAGGGTGGTGGGGTTATGGACATCAGGGAGGGTATGTGCTATGATGAGTGCTGTGAAGTGTGTAAACCTGGCGATTCACAGACCTGTACCCCTAGGGCTAATAATACATTATGTGTTTGTTTATTAAAAAATTATATATATATATATATATATATATATATATATAAGAAGTGGTGCATGTAAATTTTTTGTCTTCCTTTTCCTCTAATTTTGAGTTGATATAGTTTCCTTATTTTTAAAAAATTTACTCTAAATATTACAATAAACATTACTGACTAACTAAAGTCTAATATAAATCAGTACCTGTACTACTTCATGGATAATGCAAGAACTTTAAAACACAGTAAATCCATTTATTTCCCATCCCATCCCATGTTTGTATTATGTTGTTTTATATTTTTCCTCATTCCCTTCTCCTACCTTGAAGACATTTTATATCACTCTGTATCTTGGTTTATTCATCCTCTCTTTGGGAGTATTTAATTAAAAAATAATTTTTTTTTGTACATACATATATATGATTTTATTTATTCACTTGACACAGAGAGAGATAGTGAGTAGTGGGAGACAGATGACAGACCACAAGCAGGGGGAGTGGCAAGCAGGTGGAGGAAGAGGGAGAAGCAAGCTCACTACCAATCAAGGAGCCTGATATGGGAATTTATCCCAGGCCTCTGGGATTACGACCCAACTGACTGAGCCACCCAGACACCCCTGGAAGTGTCTATTTTTTTTTAATGGTTTAAGTGTTGTTGTTGTGTTTTTTCAAATTTTTATTTAAATTTTAGTTAGTTAATATACAATATAGTATTGGTTTTAGGAGTAGAATTTGTGATTCATCACTTACATACAACACCCATTGCTCATCATAATAAATACCTTTTTTTTTTTTTTTTTATATAATGTTCCAAGATTCATTGTTTGCATATTACACCTGGTGCTCCATATAATACATGCCCTCCATCACCGGGCCAACCCATCCTCCCCTTCTAAAATCCTCAGTTTGTTTCTGGGAGTCCACAGTCTCTCATGGTTTGTCTCCCCCTCTGACTTCCCCCAACTCATTTCTCCTCTCTATCGCTCAATGTCTTCTGTATTATTCCTTATGCTCCATAAGTAAGTGAAACCATACGATAATTCTCATCTTTTATAATTTTTGATCCAAGAATTTCTTTCCCTATTTCTTCTCCTCCTCCTCCTTCTCCTTCTTTCCATTATTATTTGTAGATCTCTGCTGAAATTCTCAGCTTGTCATATAATTTTTGGAACTCACAGATCACAGTTATTTTATTCTATTTATTATTATTTTTTTATTTTAAAGGCTTTTCTAATATCTCAGATATCTGTATCCCCAGTGGATCTTATTCTATTTTTTCTTCTTAATTTTTACATTTTATGCATTTGATTTTGTCTCCCGATATATTGAATACTGAATGCTATGTATTAAAAGTTGTAAAGGTATTTAAAAACTTAACTATGGTATTTTCTTCTCTAATCCAATCTGAGATTGTAGTCTTTTGACACTGGGTTTTAATTTTCAGAGGATTTTTCTAATTCTAGATTCTCTTATGTTTTCTTTCAGTAATTATAATAGAAAGACTGAATGTTTGTAATTCCCCTGTATCTTGGTCAACACATACCTCTAATTTTTATAGCCCCACCCCTGTGAGATTGCAAAAAGCTTATCATGGCTGCTCAACTTCTTGACTAATAATTTAATTAGGAATTTTAATCCAATCAGATGATCTATATGGGGGGGGTTCATCTTTCTAAGACCCAGTCTATTTTGAGATAGAATTTATTCCTGGACAGTAGTCTTTCAAGGACTCAAGTTGAAACTATTGGATATTTCACAGAACCCTTTCATGTTTGTGAATCTTGAACCTTACATTTTGTCTCCCTATTCCTTTATAAGTGTGATAATCTTTACTGAATTCTGTTCATTATAGAATTAAAAATTTTAGACACTACTCCAGAGAAGTTCAAAGAACTTCATTTCTGAAAACTTTAAAACTATACTTTTATAGATATGATACACCTTCTTTGTTTGAACAACTCATTGAAAGTTGAAATAGTTGTTTTAAAGAACCCATTCTTTATACTGCAAACAAACTTCTCCCCATCTGCTTACATTTGAATTAATATGATGCTATTCTTTGCCTCCTGCATACCTAGACTTGGTATTTCAAAAACAGTTTATTTTATTTCCCTTTCCACACACACAGATATATTTTTTATTTTTCCTTGCTTTTTTTATAACCTTGCGATATCTCTCAAAGTCATCTGTTCCTGTTTATTCTCTGACTACATATATTTAAGGCCAATTTCACTTGCCATGATATTTAAATAAGATCCTTAACCTGGTTTCCTGGGGACATACTTTTTCCCTTTCTAGCCCATTTTATAATACTTTTTATTCTTCGAGGACTGCTCCTCTAATGAGGCCACTTGTCAAAATTTCTGGGTTTCTTTGTAAATAATAATGTACACATTTCTTAGACGATCATTCAGTGCATACATAATTTCAATTTTGCGTTGTGTTTCTCACAATTCTTCAGGATAGTTACTGTTTAAAAATGTAAAACTAATAAATACTTTCGATTTATGTATGAAACTCAGATAATTTAGTATTTTGTTGGACTGTCTTTGTAAAAATGTCTTTATATCCAACCATGATTGTTCTTCCAGAACCTTAAAACACCAACTCTCATTTTTTCTTTCAAACCAATATATGCATCTATAGCATTTTTCTTCATATATTTTCTGGAATCCCTTTCTCTCTTATTATATAGTTATTTATTTATGTACTTTATGTCTTTAGCTAATATATATATTCTTCAGAGAGCAATCTTCATATTTGAATAACACTTATTTGTTCACAACAGTCAACATAGCACCTTAAATTTTGCTGGCACACAAAAACAATTGTTGAATGAATTTATTGAATTACAACAAACTTGGCAGCTTAAAATTATACTTAAAATTATACTTACTACTTAATAATTCAATAGGTCAGAAATCATTGCAAGCTCCACGGAGTCTCTGTTTAGGTTTTACAAGGCTTAAGTCAGGGTGTTGGCTAGGTGGGAATCATATATGGAATCTCTGGGGAAAGAATGTTTCTAAGGCCATTTGGATGGCTACCAGAATTCACTTCCATGATGTTTTAAGACAGAGGTTTCTGTTTTCTTATTTGCTATTATCCATGGGCTACTCTCAGCTTCTAGAAGATATCCAAATTTTTTGTCATATGTTCTGCCAATCCCCATGCCACCATCTTCAAGCCAGCCACAGTATGTCAAATTCTTCTCATGCTTTGATTCACTGTCACTTCCCTTTTCCAGTAACCACAGAAAACTCTCTTCTTCTACTGGGGTCACCTTATTGGCTCAGGTCTGATGAGACAATCTTTTTATCTTAATTTCAGTTAATTTGAGATCTTAGTCACATCTGTAGAATCCTTTTACCGTAGTACATAGATTAATATTTGAATAAATAATGAGGGAATTGACATCTCGACAGGTATAGCTTTAGAATTATGCCTACCTCAATAAATAAAAAAGATCTTCACCATTATGAATCACAGTCAAAATTTTCAATCCTTGACTATAAAGGATATTCTGCACTGAATTTTAGGAAAATTTTAAGCAGCATGATTGCAGTTCTTTCTTTAGAATTTTTATAATATATGTTCAATATTCAAAGTCTTTGCTTTATTAGAGTTTTATCTTACACTATGGATTCCAGTTTTTTTTTATTTAGCAAGAGTTTTCAAAGCCTTATATTTGACTTATGAATATTAATAATTAATTGAAAAGAATAAATTTTTATCTTCCTGGAAAATACATTTGTGGGAAATTACAAAATTCTCATTCCCAGTTATAGGGTGTGTTTGCTTCCTTGCTTTCCTTTTTTTTTTTTTTTTTTTTTTGATATATTTGGTTTCTTTAATGAGGTGTTACAAGTGATATACGATTATCAGTAAAATAATCATAGAATTTTACAAAGTGCTGCCAGATATAAGATTCTTTGAACAAAGCTTAAGAGAAAGTTTATTTGCATTCTACAGGATATAGAGTTGAAATTAATTGTCCTCAGCCATATCATAGTAAGTGCCATACTTAGGACTTGGAAACTAGATCTTATTCTACATTAAGTGTTCTTTCCACTGAATAACAACTATGAGGTATCACTTCATATAAACTTATATGACACAAATAGTTTTATTTCTTTGTAAGCCTGGTCCCCAAGGCATGTGCTTTGGGTTAAATTCTCAATGGAACAGCAGCTATTTTGGTATGCTTTTCTTCAATTTCTTACAGTGAAAGTTATCTTAAAGTTGTGAAATATATTCTGGCTATATGATATGTGTTAAAATTTATATTTTTAAAACTATTTATGTTTTTAAAACAATTATGTTGGAAGATGAAAGAACAATTGCATTTTAATTAGGTTATCGTGACTTTTAAAAGAGAGTAATGCTTTCAGGCCACTAAATATATGTATGGAAATACAAGAGACACTCAAGAATACAATTCATGTTCTTCAGTTTGGCTGAACTGTCTCTGCAATATTTTAGTGCTTAAAATGATTTATAATTTGGTCACCATTGTCACTGTTAACTCTGTAACAACTAGGAATCTCATAACAAGAAAACTAATGCCAACTTATTTCTTGCTTTCTCCAAAATTTAACACTAATTATTTTATATTTCCTTTAGTAATTTTGCACACAATGGAGTAAAAGTTTCTACTCTTTGAAAGTAATTTCAGTCTTCCAGCAGTATCTAAGTTTATCTCGTAGTCATCGTTTTCTTCCCATTTTCCTAGGCAACCATAACATTAACTAGGTGCATCCTCACTATATACCTCCCCTAGGACTTTAGTGATTATAGATTTCTTTTTCTTTTTTTCTTTAGTAAAGTATAGACACTTCTTCACAATAACTAAATGAATACAAAGGCCTTTCTAAAAGATAGTGTAGCCTATCTCTTGAGGTTTTACTCTAGTCTCTCACATCAGACATCTCCTTTCTTTCACACACTGCTACTTCTTCACTCCATGAACCATGGAGAATTAAAAGAAAGATGAAAATAGCACAAAAACACACTAAAGCCCTGGTTTTATACTTTCAAGACATTGATACAGTATTTGTTATTTGGAAAAATGAGCATTTAAAACCAGAATCATCATGGACATTAAGCATTCTTCCAGTTAACTTTAAATACATTTTTAATTTTTTTTATTATTATGTTCAATTAGCCAACATATATAGTAACATTATTAGTTTTTGATGTAGTGTTCAGTGATTCATTGGTTGCCTATAACACCCAGCACTCATCACATGTGCCCTCCTTAGTGCCCATCATCTGGTTACCCTATCTTCCCACTCCCCTCCCTTCTGTAACCTTCAGTTTGGTTCCCAGAGTCCAGAGTCTCTCATAGTCTGTCTCCCTATATGATTTCTTCCCATTCAGTTCTCTCACCTTTCCCCTGTGGTCCTCTACTCTATTCCTTATGTTCCACATATGGATGAAATCATATGATAATTGTCTTTCTCTGCTTAAATAATTTCACTTAGTATAATCCCCTCCAGTTCCATCCATGTCAGTGCAAATAGTGGGTATTCATCCTTTATGATGGCTGAGTAATATTCTGTTGTATATATGTACAACATCTTCTTTATCCATTCATCTGTTGAAGGTCCTTGGCTCCTTCCACAGTTTGGCTATTGTGGACATTGCTGCTAGGAACATTGGGGTGCATGCGCCCCTTCTTTTCACTATGTCTGTATCTTTGAGGTAAATACCTACTAGTGCACTTGCAGGGTCATAGCATAACTGTAATTTTAACGTCTTGAGGAACCCCATACTGTTTTCCAGAGTGGCTGTACCAACTTGCATTCCCACCAACAGTGTAAGAGGGTTCCCCTTTCTCCACATCCTTGCCAACACAGCAACCTCTTTCAAGACATGTCAATAAAGGCAAGGGAAACAAAAGCAAAAATGGGGACTTCATTAAGATAAAAACATTTTGCACAGCAAAGGAAACAGTCAACAAAACTAAGAGGCAACGCATGGAATGGGAGAAGATACTTGCAAATGACATTATGGATAAAGGGCGTGTATCCAAGATCTATAAGAACTTCTCAAATTCAATACACCCCAAAAAACACAAATAATCCAGTGAATATGGACAGAGGACATGAACAGACACTTCTCCAAAGAAGACATACAAATGGCTAACAGACATATGAACAAGTGTTCAACATCACTAGCCATCAGGGAAATACAAATCAAAACCACAATGAGATACCACCTTATACCAGTTAGAATGGCAAAAATTAACAAGATAGGGAATATGTTTAAATCCTTAAATCCTTAAGGTAACATTTAAACTACTAGTTTTATAACTAAGTGTATAAGGTTTGTCAAAAGTTACAAAAATTCTTTCAACTGCAGATGGAAACTTGCTCATATTTTTTAGTTGATAGCACATAGCACAATATCATCATTGGTCCTTGCAAGTTCCTTCTTTCATTTTATTATTTTTTATACATGCCATTTCATCCATATCTCATTCATATTCTTCACCCTAATAACAAATTTTGATTAAATGTGTTTTTCCAACATGTGTATCTTTGTTTGTGTTTAAATGTTTAAATGTTTTAAATGTGTTTAAATATTTAAATGACATACATTATATTAGGAAATATATGTGTGTGTGTGCGTGTGTGTGTGTATACTATGTGCTGGTAAATGTTTAACTACTCTCTGGGGAAAGAAAACAAAGACTTAATTTTCAGTGTTTATTGATTTCTACGGAATAGGCACACCTACTGTAGCTGGTTCGAGGTACCAACATGATGTCTCAGAATGCAGAGGTGATTAGCAATGTGCAATAACAAGCTTTGAATTTTTTTTTTTTTTTGTAAAGATTTTATTTATTTATTTGTCAGAGATCACAAGAAGGCAGAGAGGCAGGCAGAGAGAGAGGGAAGCAGGTTTCCTGCTGAGCAGAGAGCCCAATGCGGGGCTCGATGCCAGGACCTTGGGACCATGACCTGAGCCAAAGGCAAAGGCCTTAAACCACTGAGCCACCCAGGCGCCCCTGCAATAACAAGCTTTGTAGAGTATTTTCACCATACAGATATAATAAGTACAAACATATGTATAATTTATATGTGTAATTTATATAATATAAATGAATGTATGAGTATATAATATGAATATAAATATCTCAACAGCAGAAATAATAATAAAATGTAGTAAAATACTTACGTACTGTGAAATTTGAATATTTATTAGCTTTGTTTTGTCATAGTTTATTTTTTAGTAAATTATTGAAAATGTCACAATAAGCTCCCATTGACTCTCAGCTGGTTCTGGGACTAGAGACTTTTCCAGAAGGAGACATCTGAGCTTTTACTTCTTTACTTTTACTTCTTTTTAACTAGTTTAAATAATGAGACAATTGCCCAGAAATTTCCAATTCAGAGGAAGTTGAGAGATTATTTTAAGATTCATGAAATTAGTCATCCATATTATTGGTCTGGACATAAAATGAGAAAAATTTTCACCTTGAATGTCAATCATGACTTTAATTTTATTTTTATTTATTTTTTATTGTTTAGTTTTTTCTTTATATTTCTTTCTTTTTTTTTTTTTCAGTCCTAAGTCAGTATGCCTTTATCATCTTATAGTACATGGAATTACAGAAAATTTATAATAAACTTTACAAATAATCAACCTATATGGAGAAAGTGGTAACTAAAAAATAGAATAAAACTTGAGTACATAGATTTTTCTTGGGGCTATAAAGCTAAGATATAATAAGTGTTTCAAATATTTCTAAGTTCCAGTACCGTTTAAGTAATTCTTACCAAAATTCTGGATATGGCTTTTTATTTCTTTTTAAAGCTAATGGTGCTCTTTAAAGTTGATGGATATCTTGTTTAGATATTTTAATCATAATGATGAGATTATAAATAAGGTTCAAATTAAGGAAAGTCAATTTCATAATAAACATTATAATCTCTAAAATGTTCATGAAATTTGATAAAGTAATTCCACTTTCTTATGACCTTTTTAATAAAACAAAACTATTTTTAGATATGCACGTAATTTTAATTTATGGGGACACAGTGAGAATACTGCCAAGAAAATTGGGAATAAGATAGGAAGTTTTTGTTTATTATAGAAAGTACTTATTTAAACATAAAAATTGCTGTGTATCCATTAACATATTTTTTTTGAAATGGTGTAGCAACACGAGGCTGCATTTGTTAGTACATGTTTGCTCTCTAAGTAAGAGTAGCCTAGACACATTCTTTTGTTTCTTAATTATATGTCTATATCTGCCTATGTAACAAGGAAAACCAACAAATTATTTATTATAATTAACATTGAGTTAACTATTATAGGTGATTTATTTTAATTCTTTATACAACTACATTTTTCATTATTTCTACAGTTATGCAAACAACACATATAAATAGGAAATATAATATTTCATAAAATAGCCTGTACAACTATGTGATGATTAACTATACCACTAATAAGATCCATGAAATTTAGTGGAACATATTTGGAACTCTGGGTTTGAAAAACATCTGTTTTTGGAAAAGAACCAAAACCAAAAAAACCAAAAGAAAACCAAAAAAAAAAAAAAAAACCCCCCAAAACCCCCAAAAAACAAAGAAAACTTTCATTCAGTTACTTGCTCTGCTGTTTACAAGCTGTCTAAACTTAGGTGAGTCATTTTATTATCTTGAGTTTTTTCATACTTTGTAGATAATAGTACCAATATGAAAGGACTTGCGTAGGAATTACGAAAGAATTTATGTAAGAATTGCTTAAGAACTGCAATTTATATACGTATGCATATATATTTAGTGTGTCTATACACAAGACATCTGTGTATATGTATAACTTGACTTATTAATTGTGTGAACTACTATGTCCCCAAACTCTCCTAAGGAAGCTGCCTAATACAGATTTCCCCATGGAAAGTCCTTGATGACCATATTTTATAGCATACTTGCCTTCATTTGGGTCACTGCTGTTAGGCCTGGCTCAGAAATGTGCACTGAGCCAGTAGCTTCTCTTTAACAGGATTATGGACTGTGAAATAACTAGAGAATAAGGCATTTATACACCAAAACTAGAGAAAAAAGGATGCACAGAGAAAAACCATGTGAGTAATATGGTCAATAAGGTGATCACAGCAAGCCAAGTTTAGGAGAAAGCTGGCAATCTGAGCAAGCAGAGCCTATGAGATGGAAAAACAATAAACAAAAGATAAGAGTGAGCTGGTGGGGTAAGAGGTGTAAAGAGATATATGGGAACAAACATACAGAAAACTATTTCTATTGATGCCTGTCACTATAGTGCAGATACATGGGCCTATGATGTTAAGACCCCAGGGGCACCTGGGTGGCTCAGTGGGTTAAGCCTCTGCCTTCAGCTCAGGTCATGATCTCAGGGTCCTAGGATCGAGCCCTGCATCAGGCTCTCTGCTCAGCAGGGAATCTGCTTCCCCCTCTCTCTCTGCCTCTCTGCCTACTTGTGGTCTCTGCCAAATAAATAAATAAAATCTTAAAAAAAAAAAAAAAAAAGACCCCAGCAATTCCTTGCCTATTGAACTTAATGCAAGTAACACTGAGCACGTCTCAGTTGTTCCAGGGTTCTGAGGAAGAGATTGACATGGTAGCCAATCTCTTTTATTGGTCCATTTGTATCTTTTTATCTTTTTGTTCTGATACTATTAACAGTTTTTACAAAGCCACAATGATCTGATTCATTGCTATTGTTACTGCCCCCTGCAGGCTGCCTAAAATAACCTCCACAAGTGAGGTTATTTCTCTTGTCATTACATTTTACCTAAAAACTAAATACAGCTTTGAAATGTTTGAGGCGTTTGAATAGACCTAACAACCAATATTGTACTGCATTAAATTTCTTGTGTTTATTCAACAAATAATTACTGTAATAATATGTTTTGGATTATTTCTTAAATGTATTATATTATAGTGAAAATCCAAGATTTTCTTTACTGTACCATGATCTGTTACATCCAAAACTCTTTAAGTAAATGGGGTGTATATACAGAACTAAAAAAAAAAAATGTTTTTTTATCATACAGAAATTTGGCTTTTAAAATCATTTATTGTAAAGTGATCTAACCTTTGTTTCATTAATTTTATTCTGTGATTTACTCACATAAATGACTAAGATTTTTTTTTTTGTTTGCTGTTGTTGATTATGTGTAAATCCTAAGTGTAGTGATTAACAAGTAGGATATATGTAATCAGATGCAAGTTATGAAAAGAGAGTTACCTGGGATCATAAATACCTGGAGTTTGAACCAGTTGTTTGCCATTGACATACATTATTAACAGAAGGCTCTATAGAGGAAGCAAATTTACAGTTTGTCATTAAGGAGGATTTGGTGCTAAGTCCCATGTGCAACACCTTGGCATCTTAAGCAGAGCTGGGAAGATAACGTGGAGATCCCTTTGGCACTCATAGGCCTATTTTCACTGGGTCTCATCATAATTTTGTCCAATTAGTGTTTACACCCCAAAACGAGAACCGAAAAGGAAATAAACATGCAAGTATAATTTTACTCTGAAAAGAATGGAATTAGGTTTCTGTGCCTTGATCCTTCCCAAGGTGGGACCTAGTATCAGCTACAGCTAGATAAAGTGGATTTTAAAAGGTTTTAAAGGAGTTAAAAAGAGATAAAAGAGTTTAAAAAAAGGAGATCCTTTCCTGACACTGAAACCACCATGCACCAATAAGAATAAAACCAAAAGAAGTTAAATTGTAGATCAATACACGTAGGTAAGATCTTAAATAAAATCTCAACTCATTTTCTTTATTTAGCACACAAAGACACTGGAGATTAAAAAATAGACTAGGAACTAAGAATCTAAAATGATTTGTCTCAAGTATTTTAACATAGTTCAGAGGCAACATAGTGATGAGGCTGTTTAAAAGCATAGATTCTGGAACTAGAATACAGGTTTGATTTCTGGGCCTTTCACTACGCCTGCTGAACTGCTGTGGTAGTTACTTAATATCCTTTGGTGTCTATTTTTTTCATCCCTAAAATCATTGTCTACATCATGGGCTTGTTGTAAAGATTAAATGAATTAGTATTTTCAGAGCATTTAGAATACTTCCTAGACATCATAAACATAGAAATGCTCACTAAATAAATTTATGATATATATATTGATATATGCATTTATTGAATGTATGTCATCTGTCAAATATGTGAATCACAATACATTAATCATTCTTCCTTTTGCAATGTGAGTGTGTCTTGGATTATAGATAAACCTAGAATAAACTGTAATCAAAATCAGGTTAAAATAGCTCACTGCTATATGATAGACGTTGAACCTTATATTTTTAGATAAAACTAAAAAGAAATATAGCACAGAGAATCTATGTAGTCATCCCTGGAATAACAAAAATACACCTGTTTTAACTATTGAGTACATTGAATGAATATGCAGAGTCAAGCCAACTCAAAAATTATTTTAAGACTTTTTAAATCTAAGTCAATATTTGTGATTGAAAAATATTGATTTAGATTTTAAAAATATTTAAAAGATTGCCTACCAACTGAATGGTAGGCAAATTTTGTTTAGAATAAAATTATCTTATGATAGCTTTCTAGTAAACATTTACAAATGTCTATGATTCTCCCTTAGACACAATGGAAAGAATCATTAATGGCATAAATAGAAACATATATGTTTTATCATTCCAAAACTACATTTATTCACAATAAAAATTTTAAAAACTAAATTCAAATTAAAGTTTATTCCTTCTTATACTTATCAATATCTAAAAAGCAATCACATCACACAAAACCTGTTGCAAAATGAAGTAGGTTTCACAGATAAGATTGGTCCATCTGTTTAAGTGAAGTGGTTCCATATTCATAGAACAATTCAGGTCTTATGAATTACTAAGTGTTATGAATATTCTATTTTTATTTATTTTTTATTTTATTTTATTTTTTTAAGATTTTATTTATTTATTTGACGGAGAAAGAGATCACAAGTAGGCAGAGAGGCACGCAGGGAGAGAGGAGGAAGCAGGCTTCCCACTGAGCAGAGATCCCGAAGCGGGGCTTGATCCCAGGACCCTGAGATCATGACCTGAGCCGAAGGCAGAGGCTTTAAACCACTGAGCCACCCAGGCACCCCATGAATATTTTATTATTAAATGAACTACCTGTATTAGTGGCAAAGGAGATCTGGCCTATGCCCTTTATTCTTTACCAACTTTTCAAAAATGATCAAAATTTAATATCAGCCATATAGCTCATGGTAAGAATCCATCCACAAAACAGAAGATTCAGTTGCATTTTGCAGTTTCATAGTTCAGCTTAAGTCTGCACTGATTTAAGTGCTAACGAAACCATGACTAACTAAACATGAGAACCATGACTGATGGTGTAAGCCAACCCATGCTCACATAAAGACACAGAAATAGAAGTTAATGCTGGTCCAAGGAGAAGAAGAATGTTCTGTGCGACAGAATAGGTGCACCTAAAAGTTCAAGAATGGAAAAACGCACGGTATTCTCATGTGGGTACATACAGATTTTAGTGGTTTCGAAGTGTAATATAGCAAGTTTATATTATTTTTATTTAAGAATTTCCCTCTTTGGAAACACTTAATTTTTTGTTCAGTAGATTATATCTGTAGAGGAAATTGAAACTGAAAGACTACCGTTCAAATTTTATTCTATGTAAGCAGTAAAGGTTTGTTTATAAAAAAGGATTATAGGCCTTACTGCTTGCGTTTGAAAACTGCCACTTAAGAGTTGTGAATTTCTAGGCAAATTACCTACCTTCTTGGTGGCTTAATTCTCTTGTCTATAAATTGAGAAGAGGAATATCTAAATAACAGGATGTTTATGAGAAATAAATAACATCGATATATGTAAGGTTCATAGATGATATGTACTTTATAATGATATTATTGTTATTCTATATTCTGCATTTGCCATTATTTAATATACCCAGAAGGATTGTCTTCTGTAAGCTAAGAATTGTGCTGTGGTCTTGGGGCATGATGAGATTTATTGGTTGTCTACTAAGCTTTCAGCCTACCTTTCTACTGAGCCATATGATTTTAGTAGGGTTACCTCACCTCAAGAATAGCAGTGGACCTTGATTGGCTTTTAAAATCTCAGTTGCATGATCACAGCATTTTGTCAGCTTATTTGTAGTCTACCTTGGGTCCATGGGATGTGATATGTGTTCTCTGGTGGCTTCAGAGAATGAAGCTCAGTCTTTTTCTTCAGGTAGATGTAAATAGTCAAGCTGGTGGACCAATTTGCAATGAGTAGCCTTCATGTGATAACCAAGGGGTGAGGCTTCAAATGATAATGATGCTTTCATTGTGAAGGTCAGGAGGAGATAAAAGAAAAAAGCCCAACAACTTTATTTGCTAATACTGATAACATTCTTTGAACTTTTAAGTGACAAGAATAAAAGCAAACTTATTTAAAACGTTATTCAATTAAAATTAATAATTAAGCTACGCTGAAAATTTCAAGATATTGTGTGGTGGACAGTTTCTAGAGTCTTAGGCAGAAAGAATAGCATCCAAAGAAATCCAGTATTGGAACTGGACAGCAAAGTACTGGTAAATAAATAGAAAAGCCAACTTCATCATACTATTTGTTCTAGTTGCTTCCTTCTTCTCAACTTTCTCTGAAAACTCTCTCACTTGACTTCCAATTTTTTCTCTCTTTTAATGCTTGAGTTTTATTCTCTTAGCAAATTACAATCATATAATACAGTATTATTTATTATAATCTCCATGGTATGCATTAGTTCCTCAGACGTTATTCATTCTTTAACTGAAAGTTTGTACGCTTTCGCCGGCCTCTCCCTATTCCCCCATCCCTCAGTCATTGAAAACTACCATTCTATTCCGTTTCTTTTAGTTTGACTTTTTTTTTTTTTTTTAATTCAACAAGTAAGTGATACCATGCAGTATTTTTCTTTGGCTTATTTCACTTAACCATAATTCCTTCCAGGTGTATCCATGTTAGTGCAAACGGCAGGATTTCTTTGGTTTTGTGTGTATGTGTGTGTGTGTGTGTGTGTGTGTGTGTGTGTGTGTGTGGTGGTGTTGTTATTGTTTAATTGGAATAATACTCCTTTGCATATATACATACCACATCTTTTTCCATTCATCCTTCCATGGACGTTTAGTTTGCTTTCATACCTTGGCTATTGTGAATAATATTGCAGTGAACATGGGAGTACTTCTGTCTCTTCAAGATAGTGATTCATTTCCTTTTGGTATATATCCAGAAGAGAGAAAGCTGGATCATATAGTAGTATATTGTTAATTTTTTGAGGAATCCTCATACTGTGTTCCATAGTGGGTGTATCAGTTTATATTTCCACCTGGGCCGCTTTTCTTCACATCCTTGCCAGCATTTGTTATTATTTTTTTTTTTAATAATAGACATCTTAACAGGTATGAGGTGATATCTCATTTTAGTTTTGATTTGCATTGTTTTGTTCTAAAGTTTTCACCATTGAGTGTGATGTGAATAGTGGTTTATCACATATAACTTTAATTATGTTGAGGTACATACCTTCTATAACCAGTTTGTTCAGAGTTTTTATCATGAAAGTATGCTAAATTTTGTCAAATGCTTATTCTACATCTTTTGAGGTGGTCATATGATTTTTATTACTCATTTTTAATGCAGTATATCACATGTATTGGCTTTCATATGTTGAAACATACTTGTATCTGTGGAATAAATCCAAAATGATCAGACGTATGATCCTTTTAATGTATTATTGACTTTGGTTTGCTACTATTTTGTTGGGCATTTTTTGCATCTATGTTCTTTAGGGATATTGGCCTATAAATTTCTTTTTCTTTTCTTCTTTTTTTATAGTGTCTTTGTCTCATTTTGGTTTCAGTGAATGGAAGTATTCATCCTTTTTTTTTTTTTTTGGAGGGGTTTTGAAAAGGATTTGTATTAATTCTTCTTTAAATGTTTGGTAGACTTCACTAGGGAAAGTATCTGTTCTGAATGATCTCTCCATTAATGAAAGTGTCCATTGGCTTCCCTGGGTTCTAGGGAGGATCACAGCCAGCCCCTAGTTGCATGTTAAACTAGAAGCTGAACCTTTACACAGTAGCTTCTAAAGTACGCAGTGAGGCCTCTTTCAGGGAAATATTGAGAGATGGGTGTCTTTTGGCTTACTCCCTCTTCACTGAACCCTAGGGAGGGGCAGTTACAAAAAGGTCTCATTTGCTCATTAGGAACTGCTTCTTGTTTGCTGTAGTCTTATGGGTCTCATGTAGGCAAGCCCTGCAGGCTTTCAGAGCTAAGTGTGATAGGGGCTTGTCCCTCAGATGGAAATCTCAAAATTTGGGGTGATGAATATATGTTCCAAACCTTTTGCTCCTCAGAAAAAAACTGAGAGTTGGGGGTTTCCTTCTGATTATATGAAACTATGATGAGAGTAGTATTTATGGCAAAAGTGTGTCTCAACCGTTCTTACCTATTTGGATTTTGATATATTTCCCATTGCCTGAAGTATAGGAATCATTCAGACAGTTTCTAGATTTCTTTCAGAGGGAATTGCTGCATATGTAGTTGTACATTTTGTCCATCTGTGGGAGATGTTCATTATCCTTCAATGTCACCATTTTGCGCTATCCTCTTGACTTTCTAAACTCAAAATGAACTTTTAAAAATTTTCAAGACAATAGTGATTAATTTTTTAATAGTAATCAAAAGATCCAAACATAACATAGCATAACATGTGTGCCAAGGTAAACTTTATCTTTGTTCTCATATCTCTTAGAATCAAGTGAATGGAATATACATATTCCAAAATATATATAAAATATGTTTTATATGTAATATGAAAGTATATCATATTGATATGTATTATGTTTTGTATAGATATAAAAGGTAATTATTTTTTAAAGTAGTAATTAGCACTTATTGAGCACTTACTGTATGCTAGACCTGACTATAATCACTTTATATATATTACTTTCATAACTAACAACTGTATGACATAGATCTTATTAATGTATTCATGTTACAAATGTGGAAACAGAGAAGAAGAAATGAAGTGAATTGCTCAAGTTTATAGAGTTGGTGGCAGAACCAGGATTTGAACTAAGCTAGTTTAATTTCAGAGACTTTGCCCTTAAACTCTAAACTATGATTATCTTCAAACAAACATGGAATGGTACCTGTAGCAAGAGGGAATAGTTCTCATGGTCCCATGGAAGTTTATATTAGGGCCATATGTCATAAGAAGATCACTGTTTTCTTTCTGCCTTTTTTTCTCCTCCTAAGCTTAGATATTATTTTTTTAATGATGAAAATATTTCAGTTGCTTCATATATCTTTTTTGCTGACCAAATTCATGGTTCATTTTCTTGAACATTTTTTATTATTATTGTAAGAACACATCACATGAAATCTCTCAACAAAATTTTAAGTGCATAAAATGTTATTGTTAATTGTATGTATAAAATTATACAGCAGATCTCTAGAATTTTTTCATCTCGCATGAGTAAAACTCCTTACCTATTGAATAGCTACTTCCCAATTCTCCCTCCCCCAGGACTCCTGATAAACACCATTATATTTTAAATTTCTATGAGTTATATATGCACAATGGGATATTATTCAGCCATAAAAGAGGAAAGCTTGTCATATTCTACAACATAAATGATGAACCTTGAGGACATAGTAAGTGAAATTAGATAGTCATAGAGCATTATTCTACTTTTATGAGGTAAGCTAAGCGTTTTAGCAGCCAAACTCATAAAAGCGAGGTTTTATTTTTGAAGGAAGGGAAACATAAGCTGCAATCAGAAATATTAGTAGGAGATAACCTGAAAGAAAAATTCTTAAACTACTTTCCAAGTGGAGCATCTGTAAATCTTCTTGGAAAGAGCATGATCTGGATAAAAGAACGTTGGTTTGGCTAGAGCACTGATTCAAGGAGCACCCTGGTGGGAGATGAGCTAGGCACTAATCTACACAGATTAAAAAAAAAAAAAAAAAAAAGAAAGTTATGCCTTATTAAGGAATTACAGTTTTAGAAAATTAGGAAACTTTTAACTGTTTTTGAATATTTACTAAAAATTTATTGATTACATTATGCTTTGGAGTATTTAGTTGACTTTATTTTTTAATCATTATATCAATTATTTTGGGGAGGTAAAATATGTTGAATATATAAGAACTAAAAGAGCTATTCTTCAATATATTTTCATTGCAAACTGCAATAGATTTTCAGTTCTATTTTTTTAAGATTTTATTTATTTATTTGTCAGAGAGAGAGACTGAGCAAGCAGGGGGAGGAGCAGGGAGAGGGAGAAACAGGCTCCCTGCTGAGCAAGGAGCCTGATGTGGAACTTGATCCCAGGACCCCAGGATCATGACCTGAGCCAAAAGCAGACACTTAACCAACTGAGCCACAAAAGTGTCCTTCAATTTTTAATTCTGAGAATACTAATTAAAAAAAGTGTTAAATATCTCATTTCTTAAATTATCTTTTTTTTCCTCTTTAAAAAAAGTAGGGAATTATCATCCTTCTTTTTGGATATTTAACCTCTACAGCTCTTAAGTACCTGATTAATAGATTTTTTTTTTAATAAAGAAAATTATTGATGTGGGCGCCAAACTCCTTCAGTGAGTAGGTTATTAGCTCATTATTTTCTACAATTATTTTCTCTGAATGGTAAATTTGAGATAAGCTCTATGTAGATTACATGTGCTACGGAAAATTTTACTTTAGACTCTTTGAGAAAGAAGCAGTTTACCAGGCTGTCATCTGTTCCACTAGTCCTCTCTCCCTATCAAGCCGTAAGATAAAATAGGTTTTCACAGGTTTCTGTACATTACTTGAGGGTGAAGAAAAGAATCAGATTGAAAGGCTCACATTTCTTAACACAAATTTTTGAAATTTGTTTTCTGATAATTGCCTCAGAGTCAAAATAAGAACAGTGAAGCTACAGTGTTATATGGCCATCCGATATCTCCTATGATGATTTCTAGATCAAAGTATGAGGAGACACTCTGAGGTAGTACTATAGACTGAATATTTATATCCCTCCAAGATTAATATGTTGAAATCATAATCCCTAGTGTGATAATATTTGGAGGGGAGGCCTTTGGAAGATGATTAGGTCATGAATGTGGAGCCCTCGTGAATAGGATTAGTGCCTTATAAAAGATCCTCAAGAGCTGTCCCTTCTGTGTGAGTACACAGTAAAAGGACAGTTGTTTATGAGCCAGGAAGCAAGTTCGGCCGCCTCGCACTCCCACCAGACACAGAATCTGACAGTGCTTAAGTACTGGACTCCTAGCCTTCAGAACTGCATTTATTGTTAACAGGTATTTTTGTTATAGCAGTTGGAATGACTAAGACAGCTAGAAAGCCAAATATTCAAGGAATTAGGTGTATAGCCAGAGATTAAATATAAGACTTTGTTGGAAAAGACAATAACATAGGTGTAAGGTGAGATAAAAACAGTATGAATGTGCCATGAACAGTGGTAAGTTGTAGTACTCACCTCTAAAACAAGGTATACTGGAAAATTATTTCTGAGAAAAAAGACAATGAATTTATTTTATGCTGTGATCAGGGATGCTGTATGGCACTCAAAGGCCAAAAACCAGGATATATGTTTGTTGAACTTGAGAAATAGAGATGAGTTTGAAGTGTAGATTTGTGGTTATTAGCATATAGAAGGTAGATTCATGGAATGGATCACCCTGACAAGAAGGGTAGATGAAGAATGAAGAGAAATGAGATAAGGGAAAAGACCCTGGGAAAATCAACATTTAGCATTTTATTTTATTTTATTATTTTTTTAAGATTTTATTTATTTAGTTGACAGAGATCACAAGCAGGCAGAGAGGCAGGCAGAGAGAGAGGAGGAAGCAGGCTCCCTGCCGAGCAGAGAGCCAGATGTGGGGCTCGATCCCAGGACCCTGAGATCATGACCTGAGCTGAAGGCAGAGGCTTAACCCACTGAGCCACCCAGGCACCCCAACATTTAGCATTTTAGTGCAGCTTATGGCACTCAAGAAATACTGAGAAGAAAGCGCCAGAGAAATAGAATAGTGTCAAGAAAGCCAATAGAAAAGAAAACTCTGATGTGGGGAGGCAATACTAAACAATGAAAAATACTTCTGAGTTTCAATAAGAAAAGAAATATATGTTTACCATATTTACTAATATGAGTGTTATTAATGGCCTTGAAGTTCAGTAGATTAATAGAATTGAAGTATAAATCAATGAGTAAATAAATAGTGGGTGTTGAATACACAGTGACAGGAGGTGTAGAATTTGCTCTCTAAACTGTAGTTTGCTAACATGAAAGCACAGGAGCAAAACCAAGAGTTAGGACACATTAGAAGTGAAAAGATGCTTTGTTTTTTTTCTTATTTTTGTTTTCTGCTACTAAAGATATTTAAGTAAATATCTATAAAAGTGCTTTAGAGAGAATGTTCTTGAATATACTGAAGAGAGTGATGAAAACAGGAATAGGATATTTAGTCTATATAATAGATAGATCCATTTTAGAATGGAGTTGATACCTTTCAGTAGGTGCTTGGAAAATAAATCAGAGGGGAAAGGAAAGGGAGATCCACCAAAGTTTTCTAATTTATCAGTAAAAAATGTCATTAAATGTTATGTTATGACTGAGTAGATTAAAGGTTATATAATACATATCTTACTTTAGTCAATTTCTATCTATAGAAATAATTTGTATTATCTTTTTAAATTTGTATTATCTTAATGTAAATTTTATTTGCATTAGTACTTTTATTAATACAAATTCTATTTATATTATTATAGTAATTATAAATATATGACATATGTAATATAGGTATTCTGTAACTAAAAGCACATTTGGATAAACAAGGCACTCCGTCTCCTGACATGACTACATAACTGATACAACAAAACCAGCTTATTTCTCTTTTCTTCTTCCTTTTTTTTTTCTCCCAACAAATCGAACTATTAAACTACAGCAGTTGGCTTAAAGAAGTTCAGGTCAGAGGAAAGTGGATTGCTGATGTTTCACAAGTTTTATTCAGTCTTTGAGAAATAAGGAAATGATCTCAAATAAAACTTTTCACTACCCTATTGTACTTTCTTTATCTTCTAAGTAGAGCCCCTTGTCAGCCTTTGATCCTACTCCACTAAAGTTTCCAGTAATTCCTCTGTCCCAGAGTGATACGTTCTATAGCATTTCTGTAATTGCAAGCCAGCTGGTAGAACTTCAAGAGACCAACGAAAAAATATCTTAAAAGGCTATTTTAAAAACTATTAGTTGCTAAATTGCACTCGTTTTCCTCACCATTTGAAGTATTGTGCACATAAAATATGCCTGGGATTGCCTAATTAAAATAGAGAAGAAAAATTTTTTGCAATTTACCTTTAAGCAAAAGCATACTTTTATAATAAACTTGCAGCTGTATTTTTCTTTCTAGTGCCTTTTCCTAACAAAATGTATGCCATATTCAATAATCTGTTCACCTGTAGGTCTACTGGGTACTGCTAATAATAACTAGAACTTTACTATTTGTAGAGAAAGTAGCCCAGTGAAAATGGGGTCAGGAAAATCTCTTTTTCAATGAATGCACAACTTGCTATAGGAAAGGAAGGAAGGTGTATAAGGTTGTCTTCCCAGTCTATAGAAACATAATTTTTATTTTAATTCCATTTGATTATCTTTATAAAAATAGGTATGTCATGTAATTTGTAATTTCCTGATTCCATTATGCTCATGTTTCAAAGGGAATTATTCAGGTAGAAAGGCTTATGTAAAATATAATTGTCATAGTTTGTTTATCATCATCATGTAAATTATCTTTTATTTTTTATGTTTTTACTTAAATCATATTTCCCCCCAACCTGGTTGTAAAGTTTAAGTGAAAGTCAATGGCAATTAGAGATGGTATGACTGACCTGAAGGAGTGTGGGAGACAACTTGATATAATTTGATACTCTGTTGATACTATTCTATAAGTTTTCTGATGGTATGTTCATTTTTTAAATCTTTTTTACATTTTAAAGATTTCACAATGCAAATGTACTATACAGTGGTCCTGAAATTTGAATTATTAGGTCAGAACTGAAAGTGTACTGATCAAGTCTACTTCAGCTTCCCCCAAATAGGGTGAAAATGGTATCTTTTCCACTCTAGTCTGCTTTCTGAGCATGCTGTCAAAGGCCAGTTCCTCTGTGATGTAGTACATGGTTTTCCTTATATAGTCATTTAAATGTGTCTAAGGTTTCAGTGTATGTTGTATACTAACCAAAAATGAGTAACTCTACTTGGCCATCTACTCCACACTTGATTTTCCCCTAACTTTTTATTTTGAAATATTTCAAACATGCACCAAAGCTGAAAGAAGTGTATTAAGAATGCTCAAATGCCTATTATCTAGATTCAACAAATCCAAAGGTGATTTAATATTAAAAATCCCCAAAGTTTAGTTGTCTATGTTAGTCAGATTCTAAAGGGAAAAAAAAAAAGAAAAAGTATACATATAATTATTTAAATAGATGTAGAAAAATTATTTGATAAAATTCAGCAACCTCTCAGCAAATTAAGAATAGAAAGAAATTTCACATGCTGAAACATTATTTTCAAAATACCTTCAGAATACATCTTCTTAAAGGAGAAACATTGAATACTTTCCCATGAAATTAAGGACAAAACTAATATATTCACTATTATACTCCTATTTGGCAAGAAGAAAGAACTACAGATATAAAGATATGAAAGTATGATCCAAACTGCCATGACTAGCTGATATCATAATGTATACATGGAAAACCAAAACAATTTCTAAACATAATTAAATTAATAAGTGAATTTATGAAGGCTGCCATATAGTAAACAATTATCAATTCTATTTTTATATACATGCATCCAGCATTTGGGATTTTACATTGAGGTAGAATGTCATTTACAATAGGTCAAAAATTAAATACCTAGGAATAAACCTAATGAAGAATGTGGAAAACCACTACACTGATAACTACAAAATGAGGAAAATGACAGGAGAGCTTAAAGAATGAAGAGCAATACCATGTTTATACTTTGGAAGACTCAGTATTTTTGAGGTATCAGTTTTCTTAAAATTAGTTTATATATTCAATGTAATCCCAGTAAACTTGTATGTGTATCTATAAATTGACAAACATTTAATTTCAATTCTTATTGACGGGTTTAAGTAGACAATGCAAAACTTTCCACATCAATTTCAATAATTGCAAAGTCAAGAAGGATCTGGAAGTATTAAGTTCTCTAGAGGCATCTCTTTATGTTAACTCTAATTTTGCTTTGGATCTATGAATTTTATAAACTCCAAAAAGTATGAAGTTTTAAATGCCTGTGCCAAAGATACTCTGTCTCCAGAAATACAGGATGCTCAAGAAGGACTTGTGGTGGTTACTTACCTCATTGGGTGGCTTAGGCCTAAGAGCTAGGTTCAAATGGTAAACAAAACAAAAGAATACAATAGTAACGATAATAACAACAAAGACACAGCTAGGAAATGTTAAAGGGAAACATATATTTGTTATTTCTTTTGCTTCCAAGTAAGGGAATTCCAGTTAAAATAGCACTCCTGGTCCTATAAACCTCCTAACTTACTCTTCCAAAGACTATAATTTATGATCTAGATTTCATATAAACTTGCTAGAGAAATAGATTAATTCATTGCAAAACTCAACATTATTTGCCTGTATATCCAATCTATTTCTTACAGCTTAATTTGGTCAGCAATAAAGATGACACTTAGATTTCCATTTGCCTGATTTTTTTCTCAGTTTTGTTAATTGGTTCACAACTTAATGGATACAAGAGTTTTATTCTTTTACTTATCACCCAGAAACCATAACAGAATGTAACTAGAAAAGTGGGTATGGGAACCTGGAATGGGAAGCAGAAGCCTGGAATGAAGACATACATTTTTTTTTTTTTTGTAGTAATCACAGAATTATAATCAATATGAATCAATCAGAATGCAAAGGAAATGTTCAAAGTGAGGAATGAGGAAAGAGAAGTCTTGGATGATTCCAACTTCTAAATGACTTAGAAGGTAAATTCGATAAAGAGGAAATGGAACTACTACTTAAATAGTAGGCAGAAAAACAATACTGTTTCATCATCTCTCAATTGAGAGAATGTGGTGGTGTCAAGGAGGAAGAGAATATCGTGTTCATTCTACTGAGAGGTAAAGTACGATAGCTGAAAAATGTCTGCTGTCTGTAGGAAAGTGAACTTTACTGGCACATTTGTGAGTGCTCATTTGGACAAATGTTGCTAGTCATTGAGAGATTTGTTTGAAAAGTGTGAAATGAGAAGATGGAGATAGTCGATGTAGAAAATTCTCTTAAAAAGCATTACTGTAGGAGCGCCTGAGTGGCTCAGTCAGTTAAGCATCTGACTCTTGGTTTCTGCTCAGGTCATAATCTTAAGATTGTGAGATCAAACCCATTATCAGGCTCCATGCTGAGCGTGGAACCTGTTTAAGATTCTCTCTTTCCCTCTCCTTCTGTCCCTCCCCACCCTACTCACCTGCTCTCTCACTCATGTGCTCTCTCTCTCTCTCTCTCTCTCTCTGCAAAAAAAACAACAGCAAAAAAAGTGTTACTGTAAGGGGAGGAAAGAGCCAGACATTAAATGCAGTGGAATATGGTAACAAGTGATTGCATTTTTTTCTTTAAAGGGAAACATGAACATGTTTAATAATCAATGTAAAGGATATGATTGGAAAGAAATATTTGAATATACAAGATAAGAAAAAGGATAATTTAAGCAATAAGAGCAAGCTTGCCCTTAAGCTTCTCAGTATTTTTTTGTAAAGATTTTATTTATTTATTTGACAGAGATCACAAGTAGGTAGAGAGGCAGGCAGAGAGAGAGGGCAAAGCAGGCTCCCTGCTGAGCAGAGAGCGTGAAGTGGGGCTTGATCCCAGGACCCTGGGATCATGACCCGAGCCTAAGGCAGAGGCTTTAACCCCCTGGGCCACCCAGGCGCCCCAGCTTCTCAGTATTTTTAAATAAGTCTTATCAATACTACAGAAAAATGTAGGTATTATTTACCAGATATCTAAAACATTTTAGTCTTCTTAAAATACAAGATTGCTTTTTCATTAAAAGATTAGATATTTAAAAATATTTTAGAAATCCTTGAGATAAATACATGGATTTTCCCCTTGAGCCAGATAAAATTCTATAGTGTTGTTATTTATAGCATGGACTTTAGACTCAGACAGACCTGCATTTGATTCCTCCTGGTACTTAGTGGTTGCACGACCTTGAGGTCTTTACTTGTCTGTATCTGATACCATCAAGATGAACACTTCACTGTGAAGGAATGTACTTTTCCTTACTCATGTTATTTGTCCAATTTTATGTTATTTTTTCTTTTTATCTATTTGATTTAAAGAAAGTTATAAATAACATTTTCCCTATTATATCCTACCAGTCCACATTGCCTTGTATTTATTTGTTTGAAAAATATAATAAAACATTTTCATAGAAATGTCTGAACTGCTAATTATGACTTCTTGCTGTAATTTTATGCTTACAAAAACTTTCTAATCCCAGCAAATCTTTTATATGTTCTTGAAACAATTCTGTAAAATTCAGTGGTGGTATTCTGGCATACTCAAACCCCAGCTTAAACAAAACAACACATCCAACATCTTTGAAGTCCCTATGTACTCCTTTAGATACTATTATAATCTTTCTACCCTTAAAAATGTTTTGTACCCAGAATTTTGTGTAAAATTCCCACGCTACTCTTGACAGTTTTATAACCCAACTTTGTATCCCTAAATGTATGTACTTTGACATGGTTTTGCATTTTGAAAATGGAATGCACTATACAAATTTTTAATTCCTTTTGTTATTTACACATGGTATTACTAAGATTCAATTATGTAACTACATGAAGCAATCATTTTTTTTTTTACTTGTAGAAAGTGCTACTTTATGGTTATACTATATTCTGACTATACTGTAATTTATCAATCCATTGATTACCAATGAACATTGGTAGAAATTTTGGTTGTGCCTTTTTTCTCTCTCTCATGAAAAACACATATTCTATATGTTTGCTTTTACATATTTAGAGGTGAACATATAGAAGATATGCTGTAAGATACATACCTGGGAGTAAACTCCTAGGTTAGAATTGCCAACTTTATTAGATAAATCAATTTTTCCCAAGGTTGTACTCATTTATATTTTCACTGGCAGGGCTTTTAGAAATAGAAATATAAAGACATTTTTTAAAATTCTTTTAAGACAATTCTTTTATTTCTGTGGGGAAAAAAAGTGGAATAGATGCATGGTAGCAGCTCGGTGAAGAAACAAAATCATAAAAAGTTTTTATTATTTTTAAAAATTTGCTTAGAATTGGAGAAATAAGATCAAGTATATAAAGCAATGCCACCCCCACCACTAGATATTTAAACATGATGATAAAGGGACAAATGTAGAAGAATCACTAGTTTACACTCTTTTACAAATGAAAGGGCTATGGCTTAGTGAATACCTGATACGAGTAGCTCTAAATAACAATGTGGATAATTCAGCCTGGGTGATAGGCTGGAAAATGTAGGTGAGTGCAGATTCTGGATAGGTGGGTCAACATTATGGAAGGAGTGTGCAGAATTTAATTGGCTTTTCCCCTTCAGTTTCAGTTTAGTAGTAAGCAAGGTCATTGGCTGACATTATATGGAACTCTTTTCCTTAACTTAAAATGACTAACCTTGTTAACTTCAGCTGTGATCAGCTTTATGCCCAATCTCTCCCTCTTCAGTTTTTTAGAGATTATTACAAATGTAAGTTTGATTTCTATCATGCACCACTAAAAATGCATTATATATATATATATACATATATATATAAACAAGCAAGCAGAGATATGTGCCTCTCTACATAATATTCTTATATAATACTCTAAAACTTTTATAACTGACATTTTGTGAAGAACATTCCTCCTCTTACTAAGGTTATTTAACAATGTGTGTGTGTGTGTGTGTGTGTGTGTGCGTGTGCGTGTGCATGTGCGTGCATAATTGTTAAGAGCAATTAAGACCCAGACTGCCTGGGTTTGGATTTCAGTTCCAACTCGTACTAGTTCTGTGATCTTGGACACATTTTATAAATGTTTTCGCTGCAGTTTTCTCACCTTTAAGTGAAGACAAAGCTGTGCCTATCTTATAAGATTATCAGTATCATACAAGTTAATACTCGTAAAGCACTGAGAACACTCTCTAACAAATATTAGGTATCATTTAAGTAATTATTAAATAAATATATAAATGTATGGATATTGCTATAATAGTTCTTGGTTAATGAATAGGTTTATATTTGACCTTTCCCTTTTAGTGGGTATTCTGGTCACTTTTAACTATTTTTCTCTACAAACAAAAGTACATAAAAATTCCTTCTTTTTGTCCCTTTGTATACATATGCTAGTTTTTATTTAGGATCAAAACCAGAAACTGGAATGCTAAAGCAACTGCATTGTATGAATATTTCCAGATTTAAATTTGCTCTAGTAATGTATTTTCTTACAGTGTCTACCCTTTTTGTAACATACTCACCAACAGTTGATATTGTCACTTAACCTTTTGCTAGCCTATGCCAACTTAATTCTGATTACTTCTGATAGAGAATTTATTTATTTAATGAACATCTATATAGTCTGTACAATATGCCAGTCGTTGTCCCGGCACTGGTCATGCAGCAGTCATAGAGCTTCCTCTCTCTTTTTATTCCTTTTGATGGTGGCAGGGAGTTGAAACTGGTGATAATTTTATGACTGTGTGGGTGACTTTTTTATATATTTATTATCCATTTCCTCTTCCATGAATTATCTAATCATATACTTTACCATTTCCACTATTGATTTATTTTGATTTTTATTGATCTGTAGGATTTTTAAAATCTGGGAACTGTGTGCCAATGTTTTTTGCTCATTTTGATGAAAATGTTCTGATTTTGTTGTTTTATTCATTTTCACTTGTATTTTAGTTTTGCTTATGGTGCTTTTTAAAAACTTTTTGCTTTGAGATTATGGTAAATTCACATGAAACTGTAAAAAAATAGTAGATATTTCACCCAGGTACTTCCAATAGTAACATCTTGCATAATTGTAGTTCTGGAAATTAATACCGATATCGTTTACCAAACTTATTCACATATCATAGGTTTTATTTATTTATTTATTTATTTAATTTTTAAAAAAGATTTTATTTATTTATTTGACAGAGAGAGATCATAAGTAGGCAGAGAGGCAGGCAGAGAGAGAGAAAGGAGGAAGCAGGCTCCCTGTCTAGCAGAGACACCGATACGGGACTCAATCCCAGGACCCTGAGATTATGACCTGAGCCAAAGGCATAGGCTTAACCCACTGAGCCACCCAGACGCCCATATCACAGGTTTTAAATCAGCTCACTTGTTTGTGTGTGTGTTTGTACATATGCATATAATTCTATATAGTTTTATCATAGGAGTTTATTACTAGATGTGTACATTGCATGTATACTTAGCTTGTAAAAAAATAGTAAACATACACAACAGCTCCATCACAAGGATCCCATATAATCCCCTTTTCTAGTCATATCCACTTCCTTCTGTCTACTCTTCCTTAATCTTTACTCTTCCTTAACCTCTATGAATAACTACTCTAGTCTCCATCTCTATAATTTCATTTCAAAATGTTATAGAAAGAAACTCTTAACTTCTGAGATTGACTTTTTTCAAAATCAATATTTTGTTTTATTGATTTTCCCTTATTTTTATGTTTATGATTCCATTGATTTTTAAAATCTTATCCTTTTTCTTTCATTTTACTTGTTTTGCTTTTGTTTTTCTGTTCTTCCTTTTATTTTTTGAGGTTGGAAGTTTAACTACTGATTTGAGAACTTTCCTCTTTTTTAATATAAAAATTTAATGTAAATATTCCTCTTAGCATTGCTTTAAATCACATCACATATATTTTTGACATGTTACATTTTCACTTTTTAATTCTATGAATGTTTTATTTCCTTTCAAACTTCATCTTTGGTAGATTATTTAGAAGTATTGTTTTTAATTGCCAAATATTAGAGGTTTTACTTTATTTTATTGATTTCTAGTAGGTTCCATAAGGGTTAAAGATGTACTATTCTGGGGCGCCTGGGTGGCTCAGTGGGTTAAGCTGCTGCCTTCTGCTCGGGTCATGATCTCAGGGTCCTGGGATCGAGTCCCACATCGGGCTCTCTGCTCAGCAAGAAGCCTGCTTCCTCCTCTCTCTCTCTCTCTCTGCCTGCCTCTCTGTCTACTTGTGATCTCTCTCTCTGTCAAATAAATAAATAAAATCTTT
>NW_019154099.1:24845974-24940986 GCF_002288905.1 Enhydra lutris kenyoni
GGACATGATCTCAGGGTCCTGGGATCGAGTCCCACATCGGGCTCTCTGCTCAGCAAGAAGCCTGCTTCCTCCTCTCTCTCTCTCTCTCTGCCTGCCTCTCTGTCTACTTGTGATCTCTCTCTGTCAAATAAATAAATAAAATCTTTAAAAAAAAAAAAAGATGTACTATTCTATTTCTTTAAATTTGTTAAGGTTTATATTATTTCTAAGGATATGGAGTATTTTAACATTCTTTTAAAAAATGTATCCTACTCTTGGGTTGAGTGTTCTAGATATCAAAAATTACGATGTTGATAATATTGTTCAGATTTTCTATATTTTTGCTGATTTTCTGTCTCATAATTATATCAGTTGCTGAGAGTAGGATATGTAAGCCTTCATTATAATTGTGGATTTGTGTGTTGCTTCTTTCAACTTTGTCAGTTTTGCTTCATATATTTTGAGGCTCTGTTGTTTGCTGCTTTCCCATTTCAGATTATTATATGTTCCTGGTGCACTGATCCTTTAAATATTGTGTAATGTCCCTTTTTGCTTATAGTAATTTTCTTTGCTCTAAAGCCTACTTTATCTGATATTAATATGACACTCATGTTTTCCCTTTGCAATTAATGTTTTCATGATATATCATTTTTATTCTTTAATGTTAAATCTGTATCTCTGGCTGAATTTGAATTGTGCAACAAGATGACATACTTGTGGCTGCTTTTTGTAGCTTGGCTTCTTAGTTGATGTTTCTTGGTAGTATCCCTGGGCTTGCTAGAATACCTAATTCAACCTTATGGAGTAATTAGCCTAACTAGACCAACTTCTGTTGGAAGGTCAGGACTCAAGAGATGCTGGGCCTACAGCTTTTGAATGACAAGAGGCCTTGCCTGAATATTGCTCCTCCAGTCCTGGGGTTCCTAATCAATCTTTCTTTTTCATTCTACTTTTCAGAATACTCCTTTGGCTGCCTCTTGCATTGTTTCCATGGTTTGTAGAGGTTGTTGGTTGTGGAAGGGTGAATGATGACATGGATACATAAGTCTATGCCAGCTTGTCCAGATTGGCTATTTGATTAGAATTATTATAATTTAAAGTGTTAGAGTTTAAATGATTGAGCACCTACTCTGTATTTGGTTCTGTGGCCACTACTCCACATGTATTTGTACTTTAGCTTGGCTTATATATTTTATTTTATTTGTTTAAAGATTATTTATTTATTTGACAGAAAGAGATCACAAGTAGGCAGAGAGGCAGGCAGAGAGAGAGAGAGAAGCAGGCTCCTTGTCAAGCAGAGAGCCCGATGCGGGACTCGATTCCAGGACCCTGAGCTCATGACCTGAGCCGAAGGCAGAGACTTAACCCGCTGATCCACCCAGGTGCCCCAAAGATTTTACTTATTTGCCAGAGAGAAGAGGAGAGAGAGAGTGCGCAAGTGGTGGAGGGTGACATGTGGCAGGCAGAGGGAGACGCAGGCTTCCAACTGAACAAGGAGTCTGATGTGGGACTTGATCCCAGGACTCTGGGATCATGACCTGAGCCAAAGGCAGACGCTTAACCCAGGCGTTCCTGGCTTATATATTTTATATCACAGCAATATTTTGTGTAATTTTGAAAACATATGACATATTTTGACATTTGTTATTCTAAACCAGAGGGATAATTCCTTTACATTTCATGTCTCTTGCTATAATATTTACTAAAATGTATTCCTAATCATTTAGGTAACAGTGCAGGCTTCACATGATTTAATAGGCAAAATAACCATTGGCTTATGTGTTGCTCATTTAAAAACATAGAGCCTCATCTTCACTTGTTATATGTATCTTACCTTGCAAACATATCTCTAATTATGCCATAACATATTGCATTTAAATTACCTCATATCAAACTCTCATTTTTTTATATCTTTACTCAATAATTTTATTGATAAAATATAATTTTGGGGTGTCTTCTGCACTTTCTAAATATTTAACATTCTGGGTCATAAGATTGTCCTCTATGTAATTTATGAATCAGTTTGATGATCTGTTTATGCCTGGATTTATTACCTAACAGATGTCTGTGTAGTTAGAGACCCATATGAATACTGTATCCTGTGGCTTAAAATACATTTCAGGTGATCAATTATAACTGCAACTAAAAGACTTTGAATTTAGAAGTTAATAAAACCACTAAAAATGGCAAAACAATTGTTTTTTTTTAAATTTTTTTTTGTTATCATCATGAAATTGTGTGAAGGAGAAATATAGATTCTTCCAAAAAGTTATTTAGAATTAATGAGTAAAACAACTTGAAAACTACTGTTAGGTACATTGTATACTAAAAATGATTAACTGAGGAGGGACTACTGTGGTTTTGTACATTGATGAAAATATCCTAAAGATAGCATGAGATCAAATGGGAAAAAAATATGTGTTGGACTAATGTATGGAGGGAGATTTATACAAGAAGAAACAAAGTGCAAAATTGTGGAGATTAAAATAAACATGTTTAAGGAAACATTTAGTAGAATCTGTTTGCTCATATTGTGGTTGATTTATTGTTTTTGAGGGGCAGTGTGAGGATTATATCTGAACAATTATATGCTATGGAAGCTTTAAGGAAAGTGGAATCCCAGATTACTAATAAGTTAACATAAATTAATATTAAATTTTAAATGTCATATCAAATAAATTTTACATAACTTGTAAAATTTACTAAACTTTATTCTTAAGAATTAAATAATGATGTCTATCAAGAAAGACATGAATACATAGTATATATATATATATATATACTTTTTTTTAAAAATGTCTACCTGGGACATTATGAAGATGACAAATAGGAAGTCTCAGTTCCTCCTTCCTCCCATGGAAATAAAACATAAACTAGTTTTTTCCATGAAAAAAAAAATTCAGAATCTAATTAAGGGGCTCCAACACTTAAATTAAGTGCAAAACCAAATTCATTGAGCTGGTAAGAAAATTCATGGCACCTTCTCACCATAGTCCCTCCCACACAGCATAGTGCCATGTGATCAGGAAGAAATTCCACCTCTCAGTCTAACTCTGGAGTGGGAAATATACAATATTCTGACATTTCGGGGAGCTGCCTGAGGGACTGTTTCTGTTTCACCTGTTTCAGAGTGTGGGTGGGACCTAGCATACTCTAAATGCCTGGGAATCATTGAGAAGAAAAAAAGAGCTGGACAGCATATTACTCCTCCAGCAGACCTGCAGTAAAGCAGGCAAATAAAGCTTAAGGACCTCTCCTCCCAGAGGGAAAGAGAAGAATGGAACATATGTCCAATGTTCTAGCTTTTCAGGGGACTGCCTAAAAGACTAGTTTTTGGCTAGTCTGACTTTGGCATTGATGGGACTCAGTGTAATCTAGATGACTGGATGCCTAGATGCTACTGAGAACAAAAAAGGATCTGGGTAGTGTGCTGCTGCTTCAGAGTATCCATAGTACCTTAGACAAACATTAGAGGGATCAAGAGATTACAAGCTCCTGAAAAAAAGGGGGAGAGAAAGAGAAAGAAAAAGAAGGAAGGAAAGAGAGAAGGAAGGAGTCAGCCAATTCCTCTAATAAGAATCTATCTGCACAAGTCCAGAGGAGATACATCCATAGTTTGAGAGGCCTCCAGAATCTCTAGTTAAGCTGATTGGTGAAAGTCATTTCCTGTACCAAGGCAGTGGCTATTTTTTCAAATACATAGATACCGACACAAAATTATAAGGCATGTGAAGGAAAAAGGAGGAAATGGCCATATCAAAAGTACAATATAAATTTCCAGAAATCAATCTTAAAAAATATATACATATATTTTTATTATCTGAAAAATAATTTGAAATAACCATCACAAGATACTCAACAAGTTTGTGAAACCAATGGATAAATAAAATGAGAATTTCAACAAAAAAATAGAAAATATATAAAAAAAAAAAACCCAGTAAGTTTCTGGGACTAATAAAGAGATGAAATCAGTAATCCAAAATCCCCCAACAAAGAGCCCAAGTGCAGGTGGCTCTTTTTTTTTTTCTTGCAATTTAAGATAATTTATGATTAAAAAATATTTGTGGATGTTGTTGGAGTAGAGGAGGGTGGGAGGGATGGGGTGGGTGGCTGATGGACACTGGAGAGGACATGTTGTGGTGAGCGCTGTGTATTGTAAGACTGATGAATCGCAGACCTGTACCCCTTATAAATATCCAAAAATCCACAGTGGTGGTCAAACCTGGTGTACAGTTCGTTCAGCATGCTGATCACCTGCATGGGGGTACACTGGGCACAGATGGCCGTGAAGCCAACAATGTCCGAGAAGAGCATGGTGACATCGTCAAACTTCCTGGCCTGCACCTGCTGTCCTTGCCACAAGAGCTGGGCGACGTCACCAGGGAAAATAGAATATAGAAGGTCGACTGTTTTCTTTTTTTCTTCTTCCAGGGCCTGGTGAGTTCTTTCCAAAGTTGCCTTTAATTTATTCTGCCAAACTTTTAAAGAAGAATTAGCACCAGTTCTTCTCAAATGTTCCCAGAAAATTAAGAAAGGGGAACATTTCTGTTCTTTTTGTTCTCATTTTATAAAGCCCAAAATAACCCTGATTGAGAACCATCCCAAAAATCATTATAAAAAAACTACAGGTCAGTGTCCCTGCTGAACATACATGCAAAATCATTAGCAAAATACTAGCAAATTGAATTCAGTAGCACATTAAAAGGATCATACAGCTTGACTAAGTGGGATTTATACCTTGGATACAAGAATGATTCAACGTACCAAAATCATATAATATGATATACTACATCAGTAGAACAAAAGATAAAAATCACATGATCTCCTCATAGATGCAAACAAAGCATTTGACAAACTTAAAGACACTTTCATAATAAAAACACTCACCAAACTGGAATGAAAAGAAATGACCTTAATCTAATAAAGACTTTATATGACAAGCCCACAAAAATTGAGAGTTTTTCCTCAGACAACAGGAATAAGGTAAGAAAACCCACTTCACCACTTTTATTAAACATAGCACTGGAAGAGGTCAACTAGGAAGAAGGTGGAGTAGGAGCCCCCTAACTTTACCTCATCCCATGGATATAACTAGATAATATCTATATCAGCATAAATAACCTAGGAAATAACTTGAAGATTGGCAGAACAAACTCCACAGCAAAAAGCAAGGAAGAGGCCACATCGAAGAAGGTAGAATGTCAAAGACAGTGTCTGTGAGGAAAACAGACCATGGTTATCCACAATTGGGGAAGGAGCCAGCGGTATGGAGAAGGGCAGAGAATAGACTCTCATACCAGAGAGTCCATGAATGGGAAAGACAAATCTCTGTAATGTTTGCCTTGGAAAGTGAGGGTCTGGATTTCATGAGTTCTTAAAACCAGCAGGATTTAAAGCCTGGAATTTTAGAAATCAGTGAGTGGTCTCTGGGAGAACCAAGAGGGCATTAAGAAGTGGAGTTCCTGCAGTTAGAGAGACAGACAACGAACAGCTTATGCATATACAACATAGAAACAGCAGTTTGAAAAACACTGGGAGCAGATGGGAGGAAGAATGATTTGCTCACCTCAGAGCATAGCCTGGAGAGACAGGGCTCATGGGGTTGCCCCTCCAGGAACAAAGGAGCTAGCAGGTACCATTCTCCCTCCACCCTCCAGCAACTTGGAAGTAAAATGGGACCCATACTCCTCACCTAACTTGCTTGCACCAAGCTGGAGCCACCCTTCCCCGTCACGGGTATCTGAGTCCCAGCACTGCAGGCCCCCAAAGACAAGCACAAATCCTGCCAACAACTCATCATCTGACTCATGTATTTTGTGGGACCTCAGTTCTGAAAGTGGTAGGTGTAGGTCTCCCTTTGTAAGCAGACCAATGCACACATTGCTATCCACAATAGGCACAGAAACTCAGCAGACAGCTGGACCAAAGGAAAAGAAGGCCAAGACTCAAGAGAAGAGCACATACCACACCACACATGGGAGACACTCCCAGAAGTGCCAAGTCTTGGGGAACAGGGGACACTGCACTGAAAGGCACTACAGGACCTCTTCTTCATAAGATCATTATTGTTAAGAGCAAAAAAAGTAGCTGAATTTCATAACACGGAGAAAAAGAGGAAGTCAGACAAAATGAGTAGACAGAAACATCTTCCAAGTGAAAGAGCAGGCCCAAACCACAGTAAGAGACGAAAGTAAAATGGAAACAGGTAGTATGCCTGATAGAGAACTTAAAGTAATGATCAAAAAGACACTGGACTAGATGGGGTGCCTGGGTGGCTCAGCGGTTTAAGTCTCTGCCTTCAGCTCAGGTCATGGTCTCAGTGTCCTGGAATCAAGCCCCACATTGGGCTCTCTGCTCAGCAGGGATCCTGCTTCCTCTCTCTCTGCCTAGTTGTGATCTCTTTCTCTGTCAAATAAATACATAAAATCTTAAAAAAAAAAAGATACTGGACTAGAGAAAAGAGTGAAGGACATCAGTGAGACCCTTAACAGAGATGAAAAGAACCAATCAGAGATCAATAACACAATAAATGAAATAAAAAATCCACTTGACAGAATAAATAGCAAGCTCAGAAGGACAAATTAACAGACTGAAAGAGTAATGACCAAAGGGGAGGAAATAAGATTAAGGAAATTGATAATAGCCTTAGGGAACCAAATGATTCTATTATGGGTAATAATATTTACATTATAGGGATCTCAGAAGAAGAGAAAAGGGCCAGAAAATTTATTTGAAGAAATAATATCTGAAAACTTCCTTAATTTGAGAAAAGAAACAGAGATCCAGATCCAGGAGACAGACAGATCCCCCCCTGCCAAAATTCAATCCAAGGAAGTCCACACTGAGACACATAGTGATTAAAATAAAGCAGCAAAAGAAGACAGTTACATACAAGGAAAGCCCCATATGGCTATCAGCAGATTTTTTAGCAGAAACTTTGTAGGCCATAAGAAAGTGGCATCATATATTCCAATTGCTGAAAGGGAAAAATCTGCAGGTAATAATACTCCACCCAGCAAAGCTATCTTCAGAATAGAAGGAGAGATAAAGAGTTTATCAGACAAACAAAAACTAAAGGAGTTCATGATCACCAAACCAGCCCTACAAGAAATATTAAAGGGGACTTTAAGTGGAAAGAAAGACCATAAGTGAGAGTATGAAAATTAAAAAAAAAAAAAAAAGTAAAATAAATATTTTGGTAAAAATATTAATCAAGGGATTCATGTAATAAAAGGATGTAAAATGTGACACCATATACCTAAAATGTGGAAGGGAGAGGAGTAAAGAATGGGTCTAAACCTAAGTGACCATCAACTTAATATAGACTGCTATGTGCAGAAGACATTATGTACAAAACTAATGGTAACCACAAATCAAAAACCAACAATATATATACAAAGGAATCAAAGTATATCACTGAAGAAAGCCAACAAACCATTAAAGAGAGTAAAAGAAGAGAGGATCAGAGAAAATCTATAGAAGAAGCACAAAACAATTAGCAAGATGGGAATAAATACATATCTATCATAATTACTTTGAATGTAAATGAACTACATTCTCCAGTCAAAAGACATAGGGTGACAGAGTGTATAAAAAACAAAAACAAGACCCATTTACATGCTGCAAGAGACTCATTTCAGACCAAAAGACTCATGCAGATTGAAAGTGAGGGGATGGGAAAAAATGTATCATGCAAATGGATGCCAAAAGAAAGTTGGGGTAGCAGTAGTTATATTGGACAAAACAGACTGTAAAAAAAGACTGTAACAAGAGACAAAGAAGGACACTACATAATAAAGGGAACAATACAATAAGAAGTTATAACAATTGTAAATATGTATGCACCCAAAATGGGAATACCCAAATATATAAAAAGTTAATAACAAACAAAAGAAATTATTGACAGAAATATGATAATAGTAGGTGACTTTTAACACCCCACTTACATCAATGAACAGATCCCCCAAACAGAAAAACAAGGAAATAGTGGTTTGAATGACACACTGGACCACATGGATTTAACAGATATATTCAGAACATTTCATCCTAAGACCAAAGAATACACATTCTTTTCAAGTGCACACAGGACAGTTTCCAGAACAAATCACATATTAGGCCACAAAACATGGCTGAACAAATTTAAAAAGACTGATACCATAGCATGCATCTTTTCTGACTACAATGCTATGAAATTATGAATCAACCACAAGAAAACATCTGGAAAAAGCACAAACACTTGGATGTTATTTGAATGGGTCAGCCAAGAAATCAAAGAAATAAAAAATTGCATGGAAACAAAGAAAATGAAAACATGGTGGTCCAAAATCTTTGGGATGCAGCAAAGTTTTTTTTTTTTTTTTTTTTTTTTTTTTTTTTTTAATAGCAACACAGGCCTACATCAAGAGGCAAAACAAAACAAAACAAAACAAAAACAAAAAACAAACAAACTAAAAAACTCAAATAAATAACTTATCCATGCACCTAAAGGAGCTATAAAAAGAACAACAAACAAAAATCAAACCCAGAAAAAGGAAGGAATCAATAAAAACTAAAGCAGAAATAAATGATACAGAAAGTAAAACAAACTAACAAACAAAAAACAAAGCAAAATAAAACAATAAATCAATCAGGATCTGGTTTTTTTGAAAAATTCAACAAAATTGATAAACCTCTAGCAAGACTCATTAAAAGGGAGAGAGAGAGAGAGCTCAAACAAACAAAATTATTAATGAAAGAGAAGAAATGACAACCTACACCACACAAAAATACAATTTTAACAGAATATTATGAAAACCTATATGCCAATAAATTGGACAGTTTAGAAGAAATGGATATATTCCTTTAAAAATATAATCTACCTAAACTAAAGCAGGAAAAAATAGAAAATTTGAACAGACCAATCATCAGCAATGAAATTGAATCGGTAATCAAAAAACTCCCAGTGAACAGTATCAGATGGCTTCACAGGCAAATTCTAACAAGCAATTAAATAATTAATTCTTCTTAAATGATCCCAAAACATACAAGAGGAAGGAAGGCTTGTAAATTCATTTTATGGGTCTGGTATTGCCCTGCTACCAATACCAGGTAGAGATACTACAAAAAACAAACAAACAAAAAAACTACAGGCCAATGTCTCATGAATATAAATTCAAAAGTCCTCAAGAAAATATTAGCAAACTGAATGCGACAATATATTAAAAAAATCATACACCACAACACATGGGATTTATTCCCAGGATGCAAGGATAGTTTAATATTCACACAACAATCAATGTGATTCATCACTTCAAGAAGAGAAAGGATAAAAACCATATGATCATTTCAACAGGTGCAGAGAAGCATTTGACTAAATACAACATCCATTCATGAAAAATCCTCTGCAAAGTAGGTCTAAAGGGAACATATCTCAATATAATAAAGGCCATATATCAAAAAGCCACAGCCAACATCATACTCAATGGTCAAAAAATGGAGAACTTTTTCCCTAAGGTCAGGAACAAGATAAGGATGTCCACTCTCACCATTTTTATTCAAAATAGTACTGGAAGTCCTAGCTACAGCAATCAGACAACCCAAAGAAATAAAAGGCATCCAAATTGGTAAGGAAGAAATAAAGCTATCACTATTTACAAATGACAGGATATTATTTATAGAAAACACTGAAGACTCCACCAAAAAAAGTACTAAACTAATAAATGAATTCAACAAAGTCAAAGGATACAAAATCAATATACAGGAATCTGTCCCATTTCTATATGCTATTAATAAAGCAGTAGAAAATGAAATTAAGAAAACAATCCCACTCACAGTTGCACCAAAACAATAAAATATCTGGGAGTAAACTTAACCAAAAGGTAAAAGACCTATACTCTGAAAACCATAAAGCACTGATGACAGAAATTCAAGACAACACAAAAAAAATAGAAAGACATTCATTCTTATAGGTTGGAAGAACAGATATCATTACAATATCTATACTACCTAAAGCAATCTACAGATTTAATGCAATTCCTATCAAAATACCGACAACACTTATCACAGAACCAGAACAAATAATCCTAAAATTTGTAGGGAACCACAATAGACCTTGAGTAGTCAAACTTACGTTGAAAAAGAAAAACAAAACTGAAGGTATTGAAATCCAGATTTCAAGTTATATTTTAAAGAGGTATTGATTAAAACAATATGGTACTGGCATAAAAATAGACATAAACATTAGTGGAATAGAAAAGAAATTCTGGAAATAAACTGACAATTATATAGTCAATTAATCTTTGACAAAAGAATTAATATGCAGTGGGGAAATCTTGTCAACAAATGGTGCTGGGAAAAATGGACACATGCATACAAAAGAATGAAACTGGGCCCCTTTCTTTTACCATACATAAAATAAATTCAACATGGATGAAAGACTTAAAATGTGAGACCTAAAACTATAAAAGTCCTAGAAGAGAGCACAGGCAAGAGGCTCTCTGACACTGGCCATAGGAATATTTTTCTAGATATGTCTCCCAAAGCAAGGGAAACAAGAGAAAAATAAGCTATTAGGACTACACAAAAACAAAAAGTTTTTTGCACAGAAAAGGAAACAATCAACAAAACTAAAAGGAGACCTATGGAACGGGAAAAGTTATTTGCAAATGACAAATCTGATAAAGGGTTAGTATCCATGGTATACAAAGAACTGATACAATTCAATATCCAAAAAACCAATAATCCAATTAAAAGACAGGCAGAAGACACAGACATTTCTCCAGAGAAGACATCCAAGGGACCAAGAGATACACAAAAAGATGATCAACATCATTCATCATCAGGGAAATGCAAATCAAACCCACAATGAGATGTCACCTCACACCTATCAGAATGACTAAAATTAAAAGCACAAGAAACAATCAATGTTGGCAACAATGTAGACAAAAAGGAACCCTCATGCACTGTTGGTGGGAATGTAAATTGGTACAGCCATTGTGGAAAAGAGTGTGGATCTTCCTCAAAAAATTAAAAATAGAACTACCCTTTGGACCAGAAATGACACTACTGGGCATTTATCCCCAAAATATAAAAATACTAATTCAAAGGGATACATGTACACCTATGTTTATTGCAGTGTTATTTACAATAGCCAAACTTTGAGAACAGCTCAAGTGTCCATCTGTTGACGAATGGCTAAAGAAGAGGTGATATATGCATCACATATATAATATATATATTTCGTATATATTTGTGAATATATATTCATATGTATATACCACATAATATGTATAAATTATATATTCCTATATTTACACATAAGAATATAATTCAGCCATAAAAAAAAGAATGAAATCTTGCCATTTACAACATCATGGATAGAAATAGAAAGTATAATGTTCAGGTAAATAAGCAATACTGTACACTTAAATTAAATTTTTATTAAAATTGTAGGTTTCATGTTATGTGCTGCTTATTACAATAGTTTGAAATGTAGTGGTAGCTAGATTGAAGAAGGGAGTTGGGATAGTAGGACATACTAACATGGGGTACTTAGGATGATAGTAGGAAATGGAAGAAGGCTTAATTTAGGATGCTAACAAAGTTTTTTAGAAATTTATTTTTCTTAGTACTGAAAGAATAATTGCTGTTCTACCTTAAATGCATGATAGATGCAGAAAAAAATAAAATTAGAATACTAATAACAATATTTTCAGAATAAAGGAGGAATTAGGCAAATATGAAAATATGAGAGAAAAAATGAAGTATTTTGCCTGCTTTTGCCATCTATTGCTTACTGCAATTTGACAATCATATTATTTGGCACTTTAAAGATAGGTAACATTTGGCAAATAATAAGTATTTCTTTTTATATATGCATTTTAAGAAATACTACTATAAGATATTAGGGAATTTTGGAAGTGTTCATTTATTTGAGGAATTTAAGACACTTATTTTTAAAAGTAGAATATAGTATTTATCTTTTGTTCTCTCTTTGTTCTCTAATCCCTTCTCCCTTTTTTTCCTCTAAAACACAAAGAAATAAAAATAAATAGTACCAAAGTATAGAGAAGGGTCTTTTAAAAAATCAGCCCAAAGAGAAAAACAGAAAGTCTGAACAGACCCTTTATTAAAAAAAAAAAAAAAAATTAAGAATCAGTATATCAAAGGGACACAAAAATTGGTCAACATGATTTTCCTTAAGGAAATGTTAAAAAAAAATTAAGAAATTCCCACTAGTTACCTACTAGAATGGCTAAAACCCTAAACACTGAAAATATCAAAGGTTGGCGAAGGTGTGTCACAACAGGAACTCTCATTCATCGTATGTAAGAATGCATATTGGACAGCCACTTTGGAAGACAGTTCGGTAATTTCTTATCAAGTTAAACATAGAAACATCATAGGATCCAGCAGTCACCTTCCCAATAATTTAGGTAGTCACTTCCCTAAATGGTGCTTTTAAGCTAAAATAGTGTTTTAAAAATATCCTGAATTGGAAAAACTAGATAGGGGTACTATTATATCTGCCCATCAATAAGTCACTGGAAGAAGTGTGGCCCTGGATATTGGCCATGGTCTTAGGGGAAGTAGCCCCTATGGTAGACAGTAAAATCCCAGAAAAAATACGTAGTTGCAAACCATAAGCTGTCAAACTTCCTAGATATTTGTTAAATAAATTCTTTGGTCATTAAGGTGATCTATCTTGGGGCACACCAGCATATCAACTAAGTCTTGTTTTCCTCTTTAGTGTGGTTGGTCTATTCCCTGAATTAGAATTGTAGGTAGATTTGTAGGTTTTGTCAGAGATTTTGTAGGCTTTTATTCCACTTTTTTTCTAATCAATTATTGATGCTGTGAATGTGCATGTATATATGTATAGCAGCATTTTATGTATTTCTTAGTAAAATAATGATATTAACTTCATTTTTTAAAAAGACTTTATTTATTTATTTGACAGACAGAGATCACAGGTAGATAGAGAGGCAGGCAGAGAGAGAGAAAGGGAAGAAGGCTCCGTGCTGAGCAGAAAGCCTGATGCGGGGCTCGATCCCAAGACCCTGGGATCATGACCTGAGACGAAGGCAGAGGCTGGAACCCACTGAGCCACCCAGGTGCCCCATGATATTAACTTTTTTTTTTTGTTAAGTCATGGTTCCAAGTAGGTGATTGAAGTAAGGTGTATTTTAAGGGAATTCTAGCAACTTGCAAGGAAGTTCAATGATTTTAGACAATTTTATTTAGAAGCTCTACCTGCCAATTCTGGTTATTAAATTTCTTAAATCTCTTTCTAGGTTTCAATTTGCCCCTCTACAAATTCCCCTGTGTCCTTCATATTACTTTCTTTTTTTTTAAATTTTTTTTTTTTTAAGATTGTATTTATTTATTTGACAGAGAGAGATCACAAGTAGGCAGAGAGGCAGGCAGAGAGAGAGAAAGAGAGAGAGGAGGAAGCAGACTCCCTGCTGAGCAGAGATCCCGATGCGGGGCTCGATCCCATGACCTGAGCTGAAGGCAGAGGCTTAACCCACTGAGCCACCCAGGCGCCCCTTCATATTACTTTCTTGTCAACTTTATCTCTTTTAAATCATATCTTGAATTGTTGGTGGCAAATGGGAAAAGGAAATATTTGACAATTCACTCATACCCCCCCCTTTTTAAAAGATTTTTTATTTTTTATTTGACAGAGATCACAAGTAGGCAGAGAGGCAGGCAGAGAGAGGGGAAGGAGGCTCCCCACTGAGCAGAGAACCCAATGTGGGGCTTGATACCAGGACCCTGAGATCAAGACCTGAGCGGAAGGCAGAGGCTTTAACCCACTGAGCCACCCAGGTGCCCCTATACCCTTTTACAATCTAATGCGAAAAGTATGTTTTCCATTGGTTTGACAACATACATATGTTATGTGTTCCTTCTATAATTACAAGGATTCCCTTTTTGTGATCATTTATGGGAAAACATAGTTCCAAGTGAATGATGTCACTTATTGCTCCTGCTGCCGTGAGCATCCAAAATTTATGTGACTCAATTCAGGATAGCAAGGGAACTTGCTTTAAGGCTGAATGTCCATATTCTTGGATTAAACTATGAATTGCACAATGAAAACCAGTATGTCCAACTTCTGGTGGGTTTTTTTTCTCCCCATAGTTATATTCCTTAGGCTATTTCAGTGAGATTTTGGGTAGAAAGAACATCTTGAAATGAAACAATGTTTTATATACAATGTTTTAAAAACATGGTATTTCCCAAATAAACAAGTTTTGAAAATACATTGACAGTTTATGTGCAAAAATGTGGATTTTTAAGTATTCAAAATGGCAAACATATTATAGTGATACTCAAATATATTTTGATACAATTTCCCTTGATTATTACTGTTCAACGTTGTTTTTCTAAGCATGCATACTCATGGCATGTATCTTGTAAATATAATTTAATTCACATTAATTTAATTCAGTTTAACTCACAGCCACTATTAAGGTTTCAGCTACTTTAAGGCTGTAATTTTGGTTTAGTTTGCAATTTACAGAATATGCAAGCTTGAATGTATGGTATGCTATCAAGCTATGAAAAATCAAATAAACATTGCAAGAATCCTCAGAGATTTACCCTTTCAGACGAAAGATTAGATTTAGAAATGTACTATTAATAAAAAAGGGAAAAGAAAACAATTCTACATAATTATCTAATGGATTAAAATGACTTTAAAGTGACTGAAAAATAATCTTGTAAGATTTAGTCACATAAACTTTGTCCTTTAAAATTTATAAATACTGTATTATTCTATAAGATTTATAAAAGTCCTTGATTAAAAGCTCTCAAATTGTATGTTCTTACCCAATAACAGTTTATACATCTCTTTCTTTTTAAAATTCAAGGAAGTGGGCGCCTGGGTGGCTCAGTGGGTTAAAGCCTCTGCCTTCGGCTCAGGTCGTGGTCTCAGGGTCCTGAGATCGAGTCCCGCATCCGGCTCTCTGCTCGGCGGGGACCCCGCTTCCTCCTCTCCCTCTCTCTGCCTGCCTCTCTGCCTTCTTGTGATCTCTCTCTGTCAAATAAATAAAATCTTTAAAAAAAAAAAAAATTCAAGGAAGTAAAAATGATATATGATTGTTTGGGTTTTATTTTAGGTTGTAAAAATTCTCTCTTATTTAAAAGGGTATTCATATAATAAAATAAGAAAGTCATACTTCTTACATGAGTATACATCAGTCTATTTATTAATATGCTTATATAATGATAAATTATGCAAAATTTTATTTATGATAATCTCTATTTCTTAAGAAAAGATAGAGGTTTGGTATAGAAAAATATGCTTAATAACTATTGATTTCAATATCTGATTTAAGCATTCTTCTATGTGATATAGTTCATAGCATTAAATATTTAAAAAGAAAAAGAATAAATAAATAATACAAGAACACAGAAGCATTGTAGAAGTCTCTTCTGATCCCCATCTATTGTTAGAAATATGATATTCAGCCAAAGACATTGCACTTAAAATGAATTCATAGTCTTAACATTGACCTGTAAGTATTCAATATTCCCTGGTCTGTATGCAGATTTTATTTATATATCTTGACATTTTATAGCTTATCTTTTCTAAAGTAATCTTTGTTCTTCACTTTCCCATTTGCTAATCTCCTTTACATCTCTAATAGGAGCTAAACTACTTGCCATGTATAAATTAGGCAATTTGGGATATCTGAAAGTAAAGTTTTAGTCATGTCTCCAAGAAATATTAAAGTTTGTTGATCATAAAGATGAGGGCATACAAAAAAAATAAGCATTCAAGTTCCAAATATTCTTGCTTGCTCCTTGATGTATATGAGAAGATGAGGGTCAGTGAGAATTTTAGCCTAGATTATAGTGTATATCTTTAAATGAACTTGGGATGTCATATTAATCCCTTCTGTTTTAGCCCTTATCTTCAACTTATTGCTAACCAGTTAGGTTAGGAAGTGATACAAAGGAGATCTCAGTTTCTTGAAGGAGGTAAATAAGTACAGTAAGTATACTATAGTAATAAGCATTAATATTACATTACATAAGTATTACATATATGAAATATATATCATCAACAAATATATAGATATGTCAAATGTGTACAGTTCCAAGTCAAACATGTATCTATGTTTTTTTTTTTAGGGACTGATTTTCTAATTTTCTGTTTGAGATGTGAAACATAAATAGATTTATTCACACATTAAGTAGAGTCGTTTAACAACAGATAATCACTTCTAGAAAATCCAATAAACGATGTATATCACTTATTTATTGAATACTACATATATTAGTTTCAAAATGATACACATAAATGAATTTGGGGCAAAGCGATCAGACTTAAAATAATATTTAAGGGAAAGAAATCAAAATTTTTAAAAATGATAAAACAATAATTCTATATTTTTAAGAAAGCTCTACATATTTTCTAGCTTATGTAATTCCAGTGATTTTAGAAAATATATTTTCCTTATAAACAGATAAAGTGTTATCAATATTGGCAGGTGTATTATAAAAATTATGGTACAATAGGTAGTGTGAATTCAGTAATACCATAAGGAAATAGGCTTGGGTTAATTTAGGTTGTGCAGAATTTTTAGTGTCTTCAAAATGCTGACAAAAGCAAACAGCTTGTCTTTGACCTTCTTTACTCATGCAACACAATTAATTGCATTTCTGCATGATGGACTGTTACATTCCCTTTATTTATCTAAACATGAATTTGCTTTATAGTTCATTTGACTTTGAAAATTTTTTTGACACTTATATACTAAAAATTTAGTGTCATACTGGTACTTTATTATCAGTCTGAGGGACATAATTAGAAGCACAATGGACGAAACTAAAGGCTTTGAATACTTTATAGAATTGATCATTTGAGTCAACATATTTGAGATAGTCCTGCTTTTTGCTTTTTACATTACACACTATTATACTATTCACGCGTGTGTGTGTGTGTCTGTGTGTGTGTGAGAGAGAGAGAGAGAGAGAGAAACAGAAATAGAGATAGCTGGAGAGAGGGAGCAAGAGAGAAACTTTGGGGGCACCTGGGTGGCTCAGTGGGTTAAGCCGCTGCCTTCTGCTCAGGTCATGATCCCAGGGTCCTGGAATCGAGCCCCGCATCGGGCTCTCTGCTCAGCGGGGAGCCTGCTTCCTCCTCTCTCTCTGCCTGCCTCTCTGCCTACTTGTGATCTCTGTCTGTCAAATAAATAAATAAATAAATAAATAAATCTTTAAAAAAAAGAGAGAGAGAGAGCGAGAAACTTTGTGGGGAAAAAGAAAGACTTTGACTTTCAAGTTAGATTTAAATGATTTTTTGGTGAGTGCTTGCTTGAAAAGTGTCATAACACTTTCCTAGTTCTACTGCTTTATTTATACAGTTATGGTACCTGGTAGAAATTAGACTATATATTTGAAGTTATAACTCATAAATCACTGATGTGATATATTACTAGTGTTCTAAGAGCAATAAATGATAAGGAATATCTTTTCCATACCTTAGAAAAAATTGATAGAATTCAATTTTTTGAATTGAAAATGTCAGCTAACCTGGTCAAACACAACAGTTTTCCCAGTAACTCACTGTAGGACATAGCAAATAAAGAAAAATGCTTAAGCTAACTACTTAGCTACAGAAAATATTCTGAAGAAAAAAAATTGGTGATAGAGAAAGTCTTTCAGATTTTCACACTCGGATGAAGAGTTTAGGCTTTCATACTTTCAACACCCTCTGGATTTAATTTTCTTCAAATGCTACTTTGCCAAGATCTCCAAATATGCATCAGTTTTTAAAAAGAGAAAGGAAAACAATATAAGATGTATTTATAGAATATATATATTTTCCACATATTTCTTCAAAGTTTGTGTTTAGATTGTTTCACCAAAGAATCATTTCAAACTGACTCAGTAGAGAGAGGAAATGTGAAGCTAGTTTCATATACTGAAAGGGATTTCATATCATAGTTCAACAGCATGAAATAAAGTTTCAGGCTACACACACACACACACACACACACACACACACATGTATACATACATACCCACATATATCTGTACATCTGGAAAATATTACTATATTACAGGCTATATGTATAGGTATCTGGAAAATATTACTGACATTGGTTCTGTATTCGGTTTCTTTAAAACTCTTGGGACTCAGTTGTACAAGAACCCTCTGTTGCTTTTAGTAGAAAAAAAATGCATTTGTAGTGATATTTGTCATGTACTAGCAATTTACATTTACGGTAATAATAATGGTGCCTTCAAATATCATTGAATATGTAATATGCTATGCAATGTGGGCTAAACACTTCACATGCATGCCTTATGTCATTTAATCCTCCCAACTATACATGTGAGGAAGCTGAAGTGTTGAAGAGTTAAATAATTTAACAGAAGTCTCACAGTTAGGAAATGGTTTATTTGAAGCTTGAAGCAAGCTTCATTGAACTTGAAGTTCGTGCTCTTAACAATTGTTATTTAACAGTGACTGAACTCTAAATATCTGTGAACACAGGTATAAAATCATTTATTTGGAAAGTTCAAATTTTAAAAAAGACAATGCTCTAATTAATATTGGGTTTTTAATAGATGTCTTTACAATAAAATATCACATCACTTTTTTTTTCACATCACTTTTTAATCACAAATGCAATGCTGGAAGCTATGTAACTATAACTTTCTTAAAGGGGGTAATGTTATATAAATATCAAATCCCTTCAGTAAGCCTTTTTTAAATAAATTATCAGATTGTTTACATTTTATTTTCAAATATTATAGAACAGCTTGGTTTAAAAACAGGATGGAAGGCATATGATAATTTGTCTCCTACTGTAAATATGTGAATATAAGGAAAATGAATTTCATGGAGTAGAATACAAAGTCAAAAATCATTGGCATTTCAGAAATAATAATTGCTAACTTTGTTGTGGTTTGCTATATGCAAAAAAAGCATACCATTCATATCATTGAAAAATATTGCAAACAGTAATAGACTCTATAGACTTAGAGTTCCCTAATGAATAAGCTGAATATTTTTTTCTAACAATAGCTTAGTAGATAGAAAAGTTGCATTATTTTCTTTTTTTTTAAAGATTTTATTTTTATTTATTTGACAGACAGAGATCACAAGTAGGCAGAGAGGCAGGCAGAGAGAGAGAGGAAAGGAAGCAGGCTTGCTGCCGAGCAGAGAACCCGATGAGGGGCTGGATCCCAGGACCTTGGGATCATGACCTTTAACCCACTGAGCCACCCAGGTGCCCCAGAAAAGTTGCATTATTTTCAATTAATCACCTATGTGCAACCATCTTATTAGGAATGCCTCTTTCCTTTCTATTTACTTCATGCAAGAATAGTTATTTATGAAAGAGAGTGATTCCAATCAGTGGGAATAGCTGAAGGTCCATTGAAGAACACTGGCAACTGGGAATACTTGCCAGGCCTTTACCAAGTGAGAATTTTATGTAACGTCTTCACCCTGGAGATTCCACAAGGCAGGACAGAATTTTTGTTGAAAGTCTTGTGTTGTTAAATACACAATGAAAGAATGTTCTCTGTGAAGACTGTCTGCTGAAATACAGATGATTCTCCAGTTATTTGACTGTTGGAGTTGCGTTTTCTTCTTTTCTCTCCATGTCTTTCTCTCCTTATGTTTCTGTCTCTCCTTCTTTCACGTTCCTCTTTGCCTCTTGCTCATTCTCTGTTGGTATCACCTTCATAAATTCACATCGTTCATTTTATATATTAAATGAACCTTTGTGTATCAAGAGATAGTGAATACTGTAAAAGATGAAAAGATGCTCAACATCACTGGTCATCAGGGAAACACAAATCAAAACTACAATATCACCCCCACACCTGTCAGAATGGGTAAAAGCAACAACACAAGAAATAAGTGCTGACAAGAAAGTGGAGAAAGGGGAACTTTTTTGCACTGTTGGTGGGAATGCAAACTGGCGCCGCCACTCTGGAAAACAGTTTGAAGTTTCCTTAAAAAGTTAAAAATATTTTTACTTTTTTCTCCTACTGTTTCTCTTCTTGATAATAAAGATGTTCTACATTTTAATGCAAAAAAAAAAAAAAGTTAAAAATAGAACTACCAGCAATTGCACTACTAGGTATTTACCCAAAGTATACAAAATTACTAATTTAAATGGATACATGCACCCCTATGGTTATAGCATGTTATCTACAATAGCCAAAATATGGAAACAGACCAAGTGTCTATTGACTGATAAATGGTTAAAGAAGATATGGTATATAAGTACAATGGAATATTACTCAGCCATAAAAAGAACGGAATCTTGCCATTTGCAATGACATGGGTGGAGCTGAGAATACTATGCTAAGTGAAATAAATCAGTCAGAGAAAGAAAATTACCATATGATTTCATGCATATATGGAATTTAAGAAACAAAACAGACGAGCAAAGGGGAAAGGAAAGAGAGAGGCAAACCAAGAAATAGATTCTTAACTATAGAAAAAAAAAACTGATGAGTTACTGAATGGGCGGTGGATGGGGGAATGGGTGAAATAGGTGACCGGGATTAAGGAGTACATTTGCTGTGAGAAGCACCTGATGTTGTATTGAAGTGCTGAGTCACTATATTGTACACCTTAAACTAATATTATACTGTATGTTAACTAAGTAGAATTTAAATAAAAACTTTTTTCAAAAAGTGTGAAGGAAAGAAAGTCATATTAGTCAGATGCCCAAGATAATGTCAAGATTGCCTCCAGGTAGGGATGCCTCAGTGGCTCAGTTGGTGAAGCATCTGCCCTCAACTGAGGTTATGATCCCAGGGTCCTGGGATCAAGTCCTGCATTGGGTTCCTTGCTCAGTGGAGAGCCTGTTTCTCCTTCTGTTTGCTGTTCCCCCTGCTTGTGCTCTCTCTCTGACAAATAAATAAATAAAATCTTAAAAAAAATATTGCCTCCATCTAAGCAAAAGTTTATCATAGTTGTTTTTCTTTTTATGTTTTTTAACATAGTGTACATGGCTAAATTCATTTCTTCCTTTTATTCCCCAAAGACCTATGATAGCTATTCAATCAGACAATGCTGACATTACCATTAAAAAAAATAGCAACATATATAGACGTGGTGAGATTTAAATATAAAATTCATGGTATAGAATGATTTAATAAATTGCAGATCCATAATTAATATATAATTGTGTTAAATCTTATGATGAGCATTTTATAATACTTCTGTTATCTTACAAACTTTAAACTTATGAACTTATAGCAAATATTTATAAAGATGATTGTAGACTTTGACACATTTCTCATTTTCAGAAAACAAAGCTTTTTTTTCTGTTCATTTTCCCCTATGATAATATCATTTGATTTCACTTATACTGAATATTTCTTCTCATTATATCCTTTTTTAGTAAATGTAAGATGTAAACTACATTTTCAGTGTTGAAAATTAGATATTTTAATTATAATTTCAAAATAAAGTTCATACACTAACAAGAGTAATTGTTTAAGTAATATAAAGTTACATATTCTAAAATTAATTAATTGGTACTAATAATGCCAGAAAAAAACAAAATATATAATTATGAATGTTATTGATTTTAAAATAACTTGTATCTAGGAGATAAGAAGAAAGCTCTTTTTTTAAATATCTCACATCAATGACATTTCTAGAAAAAAAAGAAGTTATTATTCTTCTATAAATCAGGGAACATATACATAGAAATCTTTCACTACTTGCAGACAAAGAGTGATAGGGTATGCCACCCCAAAATGTGCCATTTTGGTATGATTATTTTGAGTTAAAGGCACTCAAAAAACAGTGCATGTGAGAAAAATACTCTGACCTTTTTTCTTTTTCTTAGAAGCAGGAGATGAAATGCCCACATGAAAAATGCCCTCCTTGGGACGCCTGGGTGGCTCAGTTGGTTAAGCAGCTGCCTTCGGCTCAGCTCATGATCCCAGCGTCCTGGGATCGAGTCCCACATCGGGCTCCTTGCTCATCAGGGAGCCTGCTTCTCCCTCTGCCTCTGCCTGCCATTCTATCTGCCTGTGCTTGCTCTCTCTCCCTCTCTCTCTCTGACAAATAAATAAATAAAATCTTTAAAAAAAAAATAAAAAAATAAAAGAAAAAGAAAAATGCCCTCCTTGTACCAGAAGAAACTGACATTATTAACATCTAGTACAAGAAATTGAAACAGAGAGAATTATGTATAAATAATTTTATAAAAACAGAACTTGTTAAAATAATTATCTTCCTTTAGCCTCCCAACAGAGATGGTTACTTTTCTATAATTTCTTTTTGTTAAATCTACTATAAAAGCATATAGTTTCCACCATTCCTTTGGGTCTTCATTCCTTATGAGAACTCTTTGTCATTCAAAAGTTATATAAATTTGTATGCTTTTTACCTCCTGTTAACCTGTCTTACATCAATTTAATTCTCAAGCCCAGCTGGAAAACCCTAGGAGAGTAAAGGTAAAATTTTGCCTCCTCTACACTAATAAACTAATATTTTGTTGGTTATACATTAGTTTTTCTTGTATTAATATTTTCTAGTTTCCTTAAAATTCTTCCCCGATTTGGGAAAATAATAAATTAACTGAAGTTAACATTAAGCTAACAAATTGGGGGAAAATTATATTTTGTAGCACCATGTTTATAGAATATCTATGAAAAAGTAATAAAAAAAAATCCTAAAATGAGTGCTCACACATTGTTAAAATATTTAAGGCATATAAATCTTTATAAAATATTATCCTAACCCTACTGAAGTTAGTTTGAAATTGCCATAAAAATAGATTAGGAACAGACAAGGAATGGTGTGAAATCAAACATTAAAGACATAGCTGGTATAAGAGCTTTTTATTATACCTGGCAAAATCTAATAATATTTATTCAGAATACTTCATAATCTCATACTTTCATGTATAGGTATATCAATATTTACATTGACACACCACTCTATAAAGGAATAGCAATTGTTTTCTTACTAAAAATAAAATTAAGATAATTAAAATTAAAACTGTAACGGTTTTTTGGATGTTATGCTTGCTATAATTTGTTACATATAATGGACAATTAGCCAGTTTGGGTTTTTTTGTGAAGTGATACAAATATTTCTTTTTTTAATAGCAATTTTGATTCTTATTTTTACATTGTAATGAAAATTAAACTAAACTAAATAAAGGGATGACATAAAATTCTTTCTCATGTAAACATCATTAGAGAAATATTTTGTTATTCTACATTGCGAAGATAAAAACTCATAATTTGTTTGGTCAACTATCAGTTGCCAGAAAACATTTGCAGTTAAATATGTATGTTGTTATCTGTGTGGTGAAAAGTCCAATATTTGACATATTTATAGATGGATTTTTAGAATGCTTTTTATTGACTTCATATCCCAGATTTTTTTTTAAAGATTTTATTTATTTATTTGACAGATAGAGATCACAAGTAGGCAGAGAGGCAGGCAGAGAGAGAGAGGAGGAAACAGGCTCCCTGCCGAGCAGAGAGCCCGATGCGGGGCTCCATCCCAGCACTCTGGGATCATGACCTGAGCCAAAGGCAGGGGCTTTAACCCACTGAGCCACCCAGGAGCCCCATATCCCAGATTTTTAATTAAGCTAAAAACTTAACACTAGAAGAGAGATAGTATCTAGGAAGATAAACACAAAGAACTAATTAATAATATAAAAACATTTTTTATATTGAATAAAGCTAATTCTCACTCTAAGAGCATATGTTTTTCACTTGAAAAATAAAACTTGTGGAAAAGTTGCAAGATTAGTACAATAAACTCCTATATACCCTTCACCCAGATTCCCCAGTTTTCATTTTATTATTTATTTTTTCATTTTCCTCTTATCTACTATTATCTATCGTTTTATATGTATATCTATCTATCTCTATTTTTTTCCTAGCCATTTGTTTTGATCTCAAGTTTTTTCCATTCTTGTCCTTTTTTCTCTCTATGATCCCATCCAGGGCTCCATGTTGCCTCAAAGCATCAAGTTATCTCTGTCACCACTGGTCTATGAGAGTTTACTGGTCTTTTTCTTGTTTCTCATGACGTTGATAATTTAAAGAATTGGTCATGTGTTTTGTAGAATGTCCCTCAATATGGGCTTGTCTGTTGTGTTTTCATACTGAGACAGTGGTTATAGATTTTTAAAAAATAATACCACAGGAAGTCCAGTGTCACCACATTGTGTCAGTGTTTACATGACATAAGATAATTGATAATGTTGACCTTGGTCACTTGGTGAAAGTAGTATTTCCTAGGTTTCTCCACCAAAAAGCCACTATTTTTTCCATTTCTTTATTCTTTGAAATTCAGTCACTAGGTCAAGCCTGCATTCAAAGAAAAAGGTATAACTACATACATTATTTGAAATTCTTCTGTGAGGTTTGTTCCTATCTCTCTCATTTTCTATGCAATCCTGTATTTGTATTAGTATGGACTTTTGCTTATTTATTTATGCTTGCATTATAATCCAAAACTATACTGTTTATTGTTAGCTCAAATTCTGTCATGTTTAACCGTTGCATACTCTTAGAGTATGGCACCTGGGCCCCTTTGACATAACCCACATTTTTGTGTTTTGGCCTCTATGTTTATTTTTCCCCAGGTTTCATTGATGTACGAATGACAAATGAAGATTGTATATATTTAAGGTTGATAACATTTAAATTGATAACACTTCCTTATTTCAGACATGAAAAAAACTTCAAGATCATCTTTTGTTTTCCTTACTTCACCATAGAAGCAGTCATTTATGCAAGGGCCAACATATCTTGTTAGCTTATTCATTTTGAGCACACTTTCTGGAAAAAACTAATGTGAAATATGACAAGATCCATGGAAGCTGAAAATTGGATAATGACATTTATTTAGTATTTAGTGACTTTCATTCAATTACTCCCAAATTACTCAGAAAGTTTTCCTAAGTTTTTTTTTTTTATTAGTCATATCTTGTTCATTATTTAGAAGTCCAAAGAGACCCCTGCCTCTAGGAAAATATTATCTTCCCAAAGATTATCATAAGCAGAAGTGCAGAGTCCCACGTGATCAGTTAGAAGGATTTTCTTCTGTCTTGGAGATGCTTACTAGCAGATCCCATGGCTCTGTGCATTTCTGGTAAGACACCCAACCCTTTTCTCCCTGCATCACTCAAATTCTTTGCACTAATATCTGTTGGAAATCTCTCATTTGAAGTTTTCCACCATCACATACCAAGTCAATCATGATCACTGACAACTTTCCTGATTTTTCTGCCTAGGATATTTTATGTATCATTTCTGTCATTTTTAATCTTATATTTATTTGAGTTAATATTTTATGACTCCCTGTCAATATTCTCAAGCTGTGTGTGAAAGGGTTCATGGCTTGTTTGTTCACAGTAAGATCCTCAACTTACATTATAGTACCAGACACATATTAGAATCTTACCACATGTTTGTTGAATAAACAAACTTCACATGAGAGATTTCCAACACCATAAAATAAAGGTCTAGGAGGTGGGATGGGAAGAAGTATGGTAATTTTTACACGGACTAGGAAATCAGAGTACCTGGAGAGTATGGACATATGATGCTGCATAGCAGAGGAGAAGGAGGTTATGTTTTGCAGGATCTGGTCTCCATCTTAATGGAGATTGACTTTTCTTGATTCCATTTGATCTGGAGTGGAACAACCAATGGTTTTGAAAGACTAATTGCATATGTAGGTGACTGTATTTAGAGGAAATGGAGAGAAGATGGAATAAAACCAGGTAATAGGCAATTGCAGTAGTCTGAGGGATGATGGTAACTTAGATAAGTAATGTCAAGCAATCAGAATAAGTTGATAGCTTCAAAAAAGTTACATAGAAGGAGATCTGAATTTGGTGGCAGTTTCATTATGGGAATCTATGATATCAAGGATGATTCTTATGTTACTGCTTTTGACAATAGAAAGATACTGGTACCACCATTTTTTAAAAAAGCTACTTTATTTCATCACTTCTTTGCCTACTTGTGGCTGATAATAAAGCTAAAATCATTGCTTCTTGGATAGAGTTTTTGTCCCCTGTTATCTTAGAAGAGAACAGCATTTTTTTTTAAAGATTTTATTTATTTATTTGACAGAGAGAGATCACAAGTAGACAGAGAGGCAGGCAGAGAGAGAGAGAGAGAGGGAAGCAGGCTCCCTGCTGAGCAGAGAGCCCGATGTGGGACTCGATCCCAGGACCCTGAGATCATGACCTGAGCCGAAGGCAACGGCTTAACCCACTGAGCCACCCAGGGGCCCGAGAATAGCATTTTTTAAAAGATTTATTTGTTTATATATTTTTTTAGGGGGGGAGAGAAAGCACATGGGGGGTGCTGGGGAGCAGAGAGAAGGAATCTTAGGCAGGCTCTGCACTGAGCGTGGATCCCTTTGTGGGGCTTCGTTTCACAATCCATTAAGCATCTGCCTTTGACTCAGGCCATGATCCCAGGTCCTAGGATGGAGCCTTTTGCCGGGCTCCCTGCTCTGTAGAAAGCCTGCTTCTCCCTCTTCTATTTCCCTGCTTGTGTTCCCTCTCTCACTGTCTCTCTCTGTCAAATAAATAAATAAAATCTTTTTTAAAAAATAAAAAAAACCTTCCTAGAAAACCTTAATCAATATGTGCCCTTGACCAAATTTGGTAATTTACATGAGTCTGTGTCCTCATTTAAATGTATTTCCCAAATAATATTATTAGAAGGATTAGAATGATCAATGCAAATGGTCTATTCTTACGGTATTTTTGTCATGGAAAGTTATTAAAATGTTCCTATAATCTTGACATGACTAATATTTCCGTTGTGTATCTAAGTGTTGCATGCATGTGTTGCATCTGTGTCTACTGAATAAATCTTTAGTTTTAGATTAAATGATTTGAATCTAAGGTCTACCACATAATAGTTCTGTGACATAAACCCACTCTGCCTCAGTTCTCTCACTCACAAAATGGAGATAAAATTGTTCCCATCTCAACGATTATTGGTAGAGATTAAGGTGTTAAGGTATAAATGGCTATCCCAATTGGGGAGGATGTTTATATACTCGAGTTTATATAACTACTCAAATATATGAGAAGGATGAAAGAAACTCACAAGGGATACTATAGATCCTTAGGACAAGTGATAGCAGAGATGCCACTCCAAATATAAAGGACCAGGGGAATGTATAATTACTACAGTAACTTCTATAGAGAAAACTGTATAGACAAGCATCCTTGAGATGATCTGTGAATTAGGGGACCCGACAAGTCCAAAATAATCATACTAGAACAAAGCTACTGAAATAAATACCCTCCTCTTACTCTCATCACTTCTTTTTATATTGTGCCACACTTTCCCATTGCCTAAAACCCACTGGAAACCAAATATAAGTAAGCCCATAGGTGCAGTCCAAGAAGTTCAGGTTCCTAGGGGAAAGAAGAGATTGGAGAATTTCTGAAGTGTTTCCGTGGTAACTGGCATAAAAGTTATGTTTTAAAAGTTACTGAAAGTCATGCTCAGTATATAGTAAGTGATATAAGTGCTAGCCACTGTTTGCAACTGCCTAAACTAAAATTATAGACTTTTATAACTGCTCCGTCTTCTTTACACTGCCTCTATTCCAATGTACAGAAACATTCAGAGCACACATGATCAACTATGTTATAACATTTCACAACCAACTTTGGTAACAGTATGGATTCCAAATGAAATAATTTTCCCCTAGATGCTGCTAATTTAAAGATAATTAGCAATAAAAATGATGTAAGATTTCATTTGTGAGAAAGTCTAAACATTTTCAATTCAAAGAAAATGAGAATTTATTGAATTTCCATTTTTCCCTTCAGAAGTTATTAGTTGAAATATTTAGTATTATTGCATGTATAGAGAAATAACAAAATAAAATCAAAATGTCTATGCATTTAATATTTTCTCACTAATTAACTATGGCAGTACTTTTAGTTTAGAAGCTTTGGTTAGTTGTAAATCCAATATTTCCAATAATGGAAAAGGAATAGATATTCAGTTTGGGAAATGGATATATTTCTAGGAATTTTTCAAAATGAAAATTGTACTTATATTGTTTTATTCAGAATGACAATTAACTACATTTTTAACTGGCTAAGATAATTTAGATTCTAAATGACATATTTTAATATCAAGATAAGTAATTTAATATAATCAGTATTAAATTACTCCTAATTTTCACCATTGATAGATTGAAAATATAATAGCACAGGCAGTTATATTAGGTTCTCAAGCCAAACACCAAGCACTAAAATAGAAATTGCCATTAGGAGAAATTTTACTTTATAATTTTCTAAGGAAAGATTAACTTTTTGCTTCTCTTTTATTATTTTATTTTAGTGCATGTGAATGCATTCTCTAATTTTATGTAAATATTATGTGATTTACTTGTATATATTTAAGAGATATCAGCTCACAGGTGGTATTTACATAAATAGAAAATGTAGAGAGAAAAAAATATGAGCTTTTTTCTTTAATTTAATTTTATTTTTTCAGTGTTCTAAGAGAAAACATATGAACTTAGAGTACTGAGCCCTGAGGAGTACCATCCTTTACAGATTAGGTAGTGAAGGAGGCACAACTGAAGTATCCTGAGAAGGCTGGACTGTTTATGTATGGAAAGCAAACAACAAACTGCACATTAGAGAGTATTGTCAGAGTTGCCAAGAAATGAAGGTGGTTCATAAAAGATGGTGTGATGAACCATATTAAGTAACACTGACAGTATGAGTAAGAGATGACAGAGAGAGCCCATTGATTTTAAAACCTGGAAATTGCTGGTCACACTGATAAAAAGAGCATTAATGGATTAGTGGGTGCATTGTTTTTTGTTATATTGTTTTGTAAGATGAGTTGGAGTTTATGTTGTTTTTGTTTTGTAAGATGAGTTGGAGTTTAGAAAAAAAAACTGTACAACAATTTGTTACAGAATGAACTAAAAAAAAAGTTTGTAACTATGCAGAGGTGTAGAGCTAAGGTTTAAGAGAATTTGTTTTGTTTACCTTTATTATTATATCTGAGGATGATACAGTAGAAGAGGAAAATGTATGATACAGAGCATAGAAAAACTAACAGAGCAAAGTCCTTCAGAGACTGAGGAGGGTAAATTCCTGAGCATTAACTATTGGGTATGGTCTTTCCCTTGTCAGTGAAAGAGATAACTTCCTCCCTTGAAATAGGGCAGACAAGATAGAATATAGTCAGTGGGCTCGTAAGCTTGTTAGAAACAAAATGAGAGGGGCACCTGGGTGGCTCAGTGGGTTAAAGCCTCTGCCTTCGGCTCAGGTCATGATCTCAGGGTTCTGGAATGGAGCCCCACATGGGGCTCTCTGCTCAGCGGGGAGCCTGCTTCCCTTCCTCTCTCTCTGCCTGCCTCTCTGCCTACTTGTGATCTCTATCTGTCAAATAAATAAATAAAATCTTAAAAAAAAAAAAGATAGGACCTCAAAAAAAAAAAGTAGGACCTCCTTTAAAAAAAAAAAAAGAAAGAAAGGAAATGAGAATGGCCTGCTAATATTAAAATTTCAGATAATTTTTTAAATGTTAAAAAATTATCTAAAATTTTAGAGGTCTAAGGAACAGAGGTATAAAATGTCTTCCTCAGCTGGGAAAAAACAGAGACTAGATTTAATTGACTGAATACATCTGAGAGTCAATTTAAGTTTTGAGATCATGTATTTATACAATCTATTGACAATGTATACATATATTAAAACACCATGTCTTACACTTTAAATATATTACAATTTTATTTATCACTTATACTTCAGTAAAAGTGAAAAAAAAGGGCAACTGCAAGTTTCACAGTGATGTGACTGCTATTCTTTCCTTCTCATAACACTTTTAAATACACCAAGCTTGGGTCATGACCCTTGACATACACTAAGCCAATGATAACTTCTTAATACTCTTAGTGACTAACATAAGGAGTGTGTTAGTGACTAAAGTTTTAACAACATAAAAAGTTCCTGAGATTTTCTGAATCAGAAATGCAAATTTATTTTCTTTTTAACTTCTTCCTTATTTCCTTCTTGTCTCAAAGAAGGTATGTTGTATGTAAACTTGAAGAGTCCAGCAGTTACATTTATTTACACGTGATTTGAAAAAATTAAGCCAAAAGGCAGATAGGAGCAGAGAAGAAAAATAAAGATGGTACTTCAGACTTTGATTCAAATCATTCAGAAGCTAGTGACATTGTGCCTGTCTCTAATATTTGGGCAGGATTATTACATGTGCTATAAATTAGAACTATTATTGTTTACATTTTGTTTGTTTAAATTGCATTTCTGACTTTTAGGAAAAGTCTTGATACAGATGCTTATGTCTGGAGTGCAGCACTGTGAAAAATAGAGCTAAAATATGATATTGCCTGACTCAAGGTAGGATGGGCATAGTGGAAGATCTCTTCATGCCAGGCCAAATAAGCCTTTCCTATTAGGTCACAGTAAAGCGCACTTGGAGTTTTTGCCTGTTACCTTAGGATTCTGACCATGTTCTTACAATAGAAAAGGTTATAGACACAGGAAGATATTGACTACTTCTTACAGCAGTTAAGATGTAATACTAAAAAAAATTATTTGTTGAACTTGGCCCCTTGCTATTAATAAAAGAAAAAAAGGATATAACATTATTAGAAGAGAACTTTTCTGAATATAACCTTGATCCAAGACTAACAATATTCAAGAAACCAAGTGCTATGACTTTGCAAAAGGAAAATCTCTGTCCCTTGTTGAAGGGATTACACAAACTAGTAATGTCTAAAATAAATAGAAAAATGGAGGTGTGTGTGTGTATGTGTACATGCGCGCGCACGCGCCCCCATCCTAGTCCCTGTTTGGCATCCTGTTCCTGATGTTATCCATCATAAAGAAAAATCATATAGAACATAACCTGAGGCCAAAATTTGATATCTATAAAGGTGTAAGAAGGACATAAAATGAGGGCTAGTACAACTATAGTAAAGTTCTCACAGCTGAGGATAAAGAAAATGATTTCCAAGGACCAGGTCATTATTCAAAGGAAAAAAAAAAAACAGGTCCTAATAAATAAGATTCCAAAATTGGTACTAGTGAAGAGAGTCCTAATTTGGGAAATGAAAGAGCAGCTAAATGTATTAAGACAACTGCATTGTTGGAAATATCTCAATGAGCTAGTAATTTTTATATTGCTAAAGTAATTTCTGAAATGTTGCAAAGCAGGCCAACTTTTACAAAGTTCTCCCATAGTCTCTAGTCTCAGGTATCACCATGGAGAGCTATAAACAAGGAAATCTCTTGAAAGCATAATCAGGGTCAGTCAGATTTGCAATCCAAGAATTTTACTCCTCTACCAATGAATTAGTGTCTGTTACTTGATGCTTGTCAATTTTTTAAAAAAAATTTCAGGGAGCGCCTGGGTGGCTCAGTGGGTTAAAGCCTCTGCCTTCGGCTCAGATCATGATCCCAGGGTCCTGGGATCGAGCCCCACATTGGGCTCTCTGCTCAGCAGGGAGCCTGCTTCCTCCTCTCTCTCTGCCTGTCTCGCTGCCTACCTGTGATCTCTATCTGTCAAATAAATAAATAAAATCTTTAAAAAAAAAATTTCAACTATGAACTTTTTTAGTATTATGTAATTTTCCATCACCATTGCAATTTTTTTTTAGCTTGAAAGATACATATCACAAAAAAGTACATCAAAAATTGAGAAAAATGGTATCAGCTGGAGATCCTAGAACCAGGGAGTAATGGCTCCTGACATTGCTTTGAATTATATAGCTGAATATGAAATTAGCTGTCCCCTACTGGGAAATCTGTTGGTACATTTGCATATATGTACTTCATTGATTTATAATATTAAGACAGGGAAAGTTCTGAATTGCAGATATGAAAACAAGCTCATATATGAGACATATATGAGCTTATATGTGTAGCTGTGATTGGCAACCAATGTATGTGTGGAAAGGGGAAAGGGGAGGTCTGGTACTCAAAACAAATTAGTATGCTTAACATATTCACAATAGTTTTCCGCAGGCGCTATGCATGTGCAATTCTATACTTCTGTTTATATCTATCTATCTATCTATCTATCTATCCATCCATCCCAATATAGTCCCACCTCTGGTAGTATGATAACATGCTCAAGACTCTCTTAATGACTGCCCAGATAGATCCTGCTACCTTTATACCTTTCCAAAACTGACTTCTCATATGCAAAATTTATTACCCATTCCTCAAATCTTAATGCAATGTTTTAATACTCTAGAACGAGCTCTCTCACTTTCAGAAATGAACCTATTTGCTCAGTTTTTTTTAGTACCCTCTGTACATCCTTGTAAAAAAAAATGGTTGATTTATGGTTAAACCATTGTCTTGTGGGTTCCTGTTTAAACAGCATAAGCTTCTAAAGGACAGATTATATATTTTCATCTTGTATATTCAGTCAACACAAAGTCTGGCATAAAAGGCACTAAAAAATATCTGTTGTATCATTGGATGAATGTCTACATTTCCTATTAGTAAAGTGTTAGTGTCCTCCAAAGAGGATGAAAATATAAATACATAAAAATACACTGATCAAAATTAATTCTATTGCATTTTTCAACAGAAGTCATACATAATGCATTGATATTAGCACTGGCCTCAGAAATGAAATTATTTGTTACGTATATATAAAGAGAGAGAGAGATAATGCAAGTGATAATTTAAGAAATACAGATACAAAGATACATATATATCTATTTTCATTCAGCATATTGATTTATTCTAAAAAAAAAAAAAGGTACCTCAACTAAATTTACTAACTTGTAGTACTTATTATTTCAAGAATGCAATATTTGGAGAAAATATTTAGAATAGAAAATATTTTTACTAAATAATTTTTGAGATTTTTTTTGAGATGTCAGAAAGTTGAAAAAATGAAACTACTTTCCCAAGAAAAGATTATATGAATATAAAAAAATATCACTCAAATACATTTATCACTGTGGTACTACTCCAGATTAGAGATTTAAGGGGGAAAACAAGTCTCAACTAGTACCTTTGAAGCTTATTTACAACAAATCATTCCTCCTGGCATGAATTGATTCTAATTAATTGTGACATGGGTCAACAACTCCAGTGCTTTTATTAATATTTCTTCATATAAATGTGGTCTCTTTGTTCTTTTCTTAGTATGAAGGTATTAGCTATAAAATACATTCATGAATTTGATGTATATTTATTGGAAAAAAATAATTCTTAGGCACATCCAGGAGATGTTTGTTGTATTATCTGTTGCCACATTATAAATAGACTCTTGTAATGTTAAAGTCTTTTATTAGGATAGGGCAACTCTAGTACATTAAATCTGATATACATCCTGATAAAATAAAGAACCAACTGTATTAAATCATTTATGGAACAAGCCAGGGTATGCATAAATAAAATAAATAAAAATTACTGCATTTAAAGCACTTATTACAAATTGATTATATGTTCTGACAGGAACGACAATTACAAAGATAAAACAGTCATAGCATCACACTAATCACCTAAATAAATAAAATATTCCTATTAAATTTGAGTCAAATCCTTTAAAACGTGTGCCTCAAAATTTCAAACCCTTAAATTTTAGTATTATATACTAACCACATAGAAATACAACTTCAGTATAAAATGTTTCTTAGGATGATTGGTTTTTAAAAATAGTTTATTCACATAAAAGAGAGTTTGTATAGCTTAAGACCATAATAACATTAAGAAATATTTATTGAGGGACGCCTGGGTGGCTCAGTTGGTTAAGAGTCTGCCCATGGCTCAGATCATGATCTCAGGGTCCTGGGATTGAGCCACACGTCGGGCACTCTGCTCAGCTGGGAGTTTGCTTCTCCCTCTCATTCTCCATCTGTGCTTTCCCTCTCTCTCTCTCAAATAAATAAATTTAAAAAAATAAATATTATTGAACCACTACTATATGTAATGAACTCTCTTAAATGTTGTAGATATTTTATCATAGTCCTTTTGTTTTCATATCAGTAGCCTATTAATAGTCATTGCTCAGCATGTGCAAATCAGAATGTTTTACATGAATATTTATAAACAATGTTTAATGAGATCTTTAAATACACATTAGTCATAGTGAGTCACATATAAAGCTAATGCCAGTCAGTGTACTGCCTCATTTTAAGAATATGTTGTAGCTTATTCACATTTATTGACATTCTGATTTTTCTTTTAATCAAAAATGTGTTATCAGTAGCTAATATAGATATTATAGAAACATGGAAGTCACTAAGGGGGGTTTTAATTTATAATATATATTTATATATTAGCAAAACTTAATGCACATATTGAAAATCATTTGTATAGTATTTTCTTTATCTCTAATTAAAATGATAAAACTTCCTAAAAAGAAACTGTAATACTACACCTATTTCTATATTAAAACACTCAATGTCTCATGACTTTCAATAACTGTGTCCTGAATTATTCTGCTGTATTCACATAGAGTACAATCTAGGTGATTAAAAGCTCATTTTTAAACATTGTTTACAATGTGCTTAATTTTTTAAAGTGTTATTTCTTTGGTGTTGATAAGATGTTAATAGAAACCCCTGTGAAGAAAACTGATTGTAAAGACATTAATGATGATATATGCTTTAACAACAATCAGCACATAATTAGATGTTTAACCTCTAGGTTGAAAGATAGTATTAGTATTATAAGACTGACTTAGTACATGATGCCAAATTTGCCAGTTACCAAAGAGTCATGGTATTCCTTGAATTGTTATTTGATAACAAATAAATGATTTCCTTTCTGGTGCAGCATAGATGGTTTCAAAATAATCGCATTAGGGGCGCCTGGGTGGCTCAGTGGGTTAAGCCTCTGCCTTCAGCTTCGGTTGTGGTCTCATGGTCCAAGGATAGAGTCCCACATTGGGCTCTCTGCTCAGCGGGGAGCCTGCTTCCCCCTCTCTCTCTGCCTGCCTCTCTGCCTACTTGTGATCTCTCTCTCTTTGTGAAATAAATAAACAAAATATTTAAAAAAAAAATCACATTATATTGTGAAGTTTATCAACAAACACAAGTTAATTAAAGTAACAGAGTTAAATAAAAAGGTAATAGCTTAATTTTTTCAACAAACACAAACAGAAAGTTTATCAACAAACACAAGTTAATTAAAGTAACAGAGGTAAATAAAAAGGTAATAGCTTAAGAAATTTTTCAGTCTCCAGATATTATTTTTTTTAAATTGTAATTTTAAAAGAATTTTCAGTCAAATATAACATTTACAAGGGAGTGAACTTTCTATAATGTAGTATAGGACAATACTGGTAATTAATAAAGTATAACTGAAATAATTTATCTTCATTATGTAAGCTTTTATATATAAGCATTTTTTAAAATATTTTTATTTATTTATTTGACAGAGAGAGAGAGAGAGAGTGATCACAAGTAGGCAGAGAAGCAGGCAGAGAGAGAAGGGGAGTGGGCTCTCTGCTGAGCAGAGAGCCAGATGTGGGGCTCAATCCCAGGACTCTAGGATCATGACCTGAGCCAAACGCAGAGGCTTAACCCACTGAGCAACCCAGCAGCCCATATATATAAGCATTTTATTTTTAAAAAGTTAGACATTACTGGAATTTGAAATTTATTCTTGATTTCCCTTGTAATCAAACCTCTAATGAGAATCATTTTGCAGTAGCAAAGTCCTAAGGGCCTATTTCAATAAATAGTTATTCATAGTCATGAATAATTAAAAATGTTCACTTAAATATAGTTTTATGAAGAATAGGACATTAAATGATTGATTCACTGGATTTTAAAATTCTAATTTTTTTGACAATACCAGAATTATTATCTATATGAAATCTATTTTTGATACTAGTGAAGACATATAATCCCCATAATTTTGCAAATAAACATAAAAATAGTGAGACTATCAGACTAAATTAGTAAGGAGTTAAATCTGTTAAAAGATATGGATAAGTGTGTCTAATCTATGCATGTGTGTGTTCATCCTTAATTTCCTTTATTTAAATATATATATGTATATATAGGGGATTATTTAAAAATAATAAGAACATTTCTAAAAGGATTCTATGAATAATTAATAGGCCACTAATTTACTCATCATTGATGGTTATAAATATATTTGAACGGTTAATGTTGTATTATATATATGTACTTTACCATAATAATCCTTCCAGGGTGTTACAAAGACTAAACACTATTTTTGTTTAAAATTTATTTATTTATTTGTAAATAGCTACTTGCATATGGAACCAAATTCTAAAGTGAAAATATTATTTAGAAATATTACTAATTTATTGATGTAGTATTATTTTATAGGTAATTTTTAAAATTTAGAAGTCTCCACCCATTTTCTGTCCTTCAATTACCTATTTAACTTGCCTAAGAACAATAAATATAATCAGAAAACAAATGCCAGATTATGAATCAAGTGGATTTGCAGTATATGTTAATGAGATAGCAAACACCATACTCTGTCCATAATTAAAATAGCAGAGAAATTTTGCTTGTTTTGTTCTGTGTACCACTCACTATATGATATACTTGCCAATATCATTTCATATTAATTCCTCCCAAACAATCCCATGTCGTAAATACTTTCCTTAACATCAGCCCACACCTGAGGAAACTAAGGACACAAGAGTTTCTAGTTAATTTTCTGGTTACACAGGCCATGTAGTCAAAGTGACAAGTTAGTGTCTTCACCTAGTCAGCCCCACTTCAGAGGCTATGTTCTTAACTGTTGGGACATTCTTCCTCCCCTAGGGTATAGTCGTTAAAAGGAAGACCATGAAATATAATAAATATTAAATAATTAATCTCAGTAAACCATTTACTTACTATACATACATTTAGATGTTTTGGAAAAAAAAACAATTCAGAGAAGAAATCAGACATTAGAAGGTTGACCAAAAATTATTCAAGAAGCTAGAAAGTAGTGCCAGTAACTAAAGAACATAGCAGGACTTGGCACAAACTTTTATAATTGTGAGATTGACCCATATGAATAAAGATTGTACAAATAAGAGTTTTATTTTGTTCCACTTTGTTTTTAAAGAATCTCTCCTTAACTATAGCATTATGTTCAGGAATGTCAAGATAGCAACCTCAACTTGCTGATGCACTATGTGCTCAAGAGTAGTCTTCAGGAACACAAATTCATAGTGCATAATAGATGAGTGGAACACATACATTTATTGTGGCAGTCATTTTAGTACAGTTTAAGTAAAATAATATGAAAAAAACTATAAGTATAGCAACTTCATTATAATAGAATGCTATCATTAAACTAGTTAAATATTTAATAATTTAACATGCTAATACCATATACAATTTTAAGGGGTTACCATTTTTGGTACCGATAGAGTAAGATTTGGATTTTCTATCCCATTATAAACAGTAATTGAAAATTGAACAAAATATATGGGGCAGCTGTTTTCAGAGAGTGGATACAAGCAGAACTACGTTGTTGTAACTAAGTGAAGGGAAAAAAGTGAAGCAAGCTCCATAATGACCTTGGCTTTTTGCTTGGAGATTGTTTTGTAACAAGGATGAGGCACCCTAACATAGTCAGCAACTGAAGCAGAGCAGTGTCTTTCTGAAAATACATAGGTTTGGAGAGGTGAAGCTGACTGGAATTTGGAAACAGTATGATTATGGAAAAACCTATGCAAGAATGATAGGAAGTAACCTGCATAAGTAAGTAGTCCATATAACTATTTGGTGAATACAAAGTCATGATTATATGGGATGAAAGTCCCTGAAAATGGATAGTTGCAAACTACTTAGTTCCTTTTGGATTTTGATCATCCAGGGGGTAAAGTTCCTCATGACCCCTGGGCCATTCAGGAGAAACCCCAGTAGTCATAATAGTAGTATTAGCATTACTAGTAGTAATTGTAGTAATAGTAATGAACTAACCTCTGAATAAAGACTACACAAAACCCACTTTAATGAAATTTAGAACTTCTGAACGTTTTTTGTGATTTATTTTAATTTGAGTGTAGTTGACACACACTGTTACATTAGTTTTGTGTGTACACCATGGTGATTCAACACTTGTATATGTGATTTTATGCTCACAAGTATAGCTTCCATTTGTCACCATACAACGCTATTATAGTATCATTAACTATATTCTCTATGCTATAACTTTTATTCCCACAACTTATTTATTCCAGAACTAGAAGCATCTCCCACTTCCCTTTACCCAGTTTGCCCTTCCTGCCACTGCACCCTACCTTCTGGCAAACATCAGTTTGTTCTCTGTATTTATAAGTGTGATTCTTTTTGTTTGTTTATTCATTTGTTGTTTTTTAGATGACTCATATAAAGGAGATAATATGGGTTGATTGTCTTTCAGTCTGAATTATTTCACTTAGCATAATAACTTCTAGGTCCATCCTCATTGTCACAAATGAGGAGATCTTACCCTTTTTTATGGCTGTGTAATATTCGAGCACTTCACAGTCATGCACATACGTGTGTGTGTGTGTGTGTGTGTGTTACACCTTCTTTATGTATTCATCTACTGATATGCACTTAGTTTGCTTTCATAGCTTGGCTATTGAAATAATGCTGTAATAAACATAGAGGTACATGTATCTTTTCAAATTAGTGTTTTCATTTTCTTTGAGGAAGTACCCAAAAGTGGAATTATTGAATCATACTCCATTTAATTTTTTGAGGAATATCCATAGTGTTTTCCACAGTGGCTGTACCAATTTGCATTCTCACCAAAAGTACACAGGTGTTTCTTTTTTTCCACATCCTCAACAGCTCCAGTTATTTTTTTTTCTTTTCTTCTCTTTTTTTTTTCAGTTTCACATTTTTATTTAAATATTTAAATTTCAGTTAGTTAACATGTAGTGTAATATTAGTTTCAGGAATAGAATTTAGTGATCCATCACTTGCATACAACACCAAGTGCTCATCACAAGTTGTCTCCTTAATACCCATCACCCATTTAACCCATCCCCACTTCAACCCCCCTCCAGCAACCCTCAGTTTGTTCTCTTTAGTTAAGAGACTATTTCTAGGTTTGACTCTTTCTCTTTCTTTTTTCATTATGTTCACCTGTTTTGTTTCTTAAATTCCACATATTAGTGCAATCATAGGATATTTGTCTTTTTCTGACTTACTTCACTTGGCATAATACTCTCTAGCTCCATCCACATCATCGCAAATTGACAGATTTCATTCTTTTTATGGCTGAGTAATATCCCATTGTATTTATACACTACCTTCTCTTTATCCATTCATCAGTTGAAGGACATTTGGGTTCTTTCTATAATTTTTCTATTCATGATAATGCTGCTCTAAACATTCTGGTGCATGTATCCCTTTGAATTGGTATTTCTATATCCTTTGGATAAATAACCTAGTAGTAAAATTGCTAGATCATAGGACAGTTCCATTTTTAACTTTTTGAAGAACCTCCATCCTGTATTCCAGAGTAACTACAAAAGTTAACATTCCTGCCAATAATGCAAGAGGATTCCCCTTTCTCCTCATCCTCACCAACATCTGCTGTTTTCTTTTTTAACATTAGCTATTCTGATAGGTATGAGGTGATAGCTCATTGTAGTTTTGATTTCTATTTCCCAGATGATAAGGGATGTTGAGCATTTTTCATGTGTCTATTAGCCATCTGGATGTCTTCTTTGAAAAAAAGTATCTATTCATGTCTTCTGCCCATATCTTAACTGGGTGATTTGTTTTTTGGGTGTTGAGTTTGATAAGTTCTTTATAGATTTTGGATAGTATCCCTTTATCACATATGTCATTTACAAATATCTTCTCCCATTCTGAAGGTTGCCTTTTAGTTTTGCTGATTGTTTTCCTTGTTGTGTAGAATCTTTTTATCTGGATAAACCCAGTAGTTCATATTCTCTTTTGTTTCCCTATCCTCTGGCAACATGTCTAGTAAGAAGTTGCTTTGGGCCCAGTTCAAAGAGATTGCTGCCTGTGTTCTCCTCTAGGAATTCGGTAGTTTTCTATCTCACGTTTAGGTCAGTCATCCATTTTGAATTTATTTTTGTGTATGGTGTAAGAAAGTGGTCCAGTTTCATTGTTCTTCATGTTGCTGTCCAGTTTTCCCAATACCATTTATTGAAGAGACTTTTCCGTTGGATATTCTTTCCTGCTTTTTGAAGATTGGTTGACCATATAATAGTGGATCCATTTTGGGTATTCTATTCTGTTCCATTGACCTATATGTCTGTTTTTATGCCAGCACCGTACTGTCTTGATCACTGTAGCTTTGTAATATAAATTGAAGTCCAGAACTGTGATGCCTCCAGCCTCCAGGATGACCTGTTCATTCTTTACTGAGATGTTCTTTAGCCTCCATGTATTTATAATCTTTCCAGTTTTTTTCCTTGTGGTTGACTTCAAGTTTCATAGCCTTGTGGTCTGAAAATATGCATGGCATGATCTTAATCTTTTTGTACTTGTTGTGGCCTGATTTGTGACCTAGTATGTAATGTTTTCTGGAGAATATCCTGTATGAATTCAAAAAGAATATATTCTGCTGCCTCGGGATGAAAAGTTCCAAATACACCTGTTAGGTTCATCTGGTCCAGTGTGTCATTCAAAGCCATTGTTTCCTTGTTGATCTTCTGCTTAGATGATCTGTCCATTGCTGTGAGTGGGGTCTTTTTTTTTTTTTTTAAGATTTTATTTGTGTATTTGACAGAGAGAGAGATCACAAGTAGAGAGGCAGGCAGAGAGAGAGGAGGAAGCAGGCTCCTTGCTGAGCAGAAAGCCCAATGTGGGGCTTGATCCCAGGACCCTGAGATCATGACCTTAGCTGAAGGCAGAGGCTTAACCCACTGAGCCACTCAGGTGCCTCCCATGGGTGGGGTCTTGAAGTCCCTTACTATTATTATATTATTATCAATGACTGCCAATATGTTTGTTATTAATTTAATTAATTATTAATTTTTGTGCTCCCAAGTTGGAGGCATAAATATTGACAATTGTAAGATTGTCTTCATGGAGAGACTCCTTTACTATGATGTAGTGCCTTTCTTCATCTCTTATTATAGTCTTTGGTTTAAAATCTAGTTTGTCTGATATAAGTATGGCTATTTTGGCTTTTTTCGACTTCCATTAGCTGATAAATGGGTCCCCATCCCTCACTTTCAGTCTACAGTTGTCTTTAGGTCTAAAGTGAGTCTTTTGTAGGCAACATATATATTTGTCTTAGTTTTTTGTTTGTTTGTTTAGTTTGCTTTGGTTTCAATTCTGATACCCTATATCTTTTGATTTGAGTATTTGGTCTACTTACATCCAGAGTGATTATTGATAGATAGGAATTTAGTGCCATTGCATTACTCGTTAAACTGTTGCTTCTAGAGATTTTCTCTTTTACCTTCTAGTATTTGTCGCTTTTGGTTTTTTTCCCTTTAATATTTTTTGCAGGGCTGATGTAGTCATCATGACCTCCTTTAGATTCTGTTTGAGAAACTCTTTCTCTCTCCTTCTATTCTGAATGATAGTCTTGCTGGAAAGAGTATACTTGGCTGCATATTTTTCCCATCAGCACATTGAATATATCATGCCAGTCTGTTCTTACCTGCCATGTTTCTGTGAAGAGATCTGCTGCTATTCTTATTTTTCTTGCCTTGTAAGTTAGGGACTTCTTTTATCTTTTATCTTGCTGCTCTTAGGACTTTTTTCTTTATCTCTGCATTTTGCAAATTTAACTGTTATTTCTTGGTGTTGGCCTGCTTTTGTTGATTTTGATGGAAGTTCTCTATGCCTCCTGGGATTTGATGCCTTATTTCCTTCCCCAGATTAGGGAAGATTTCAGGTATAATTTCCTCATGTAAACCTTCTGCCCCCTTTTTTCTTGTCTTCTTTTGGGACTCCTAGGATTCGAATGATCTTACACTTGATGAAGTCATTGAGTTCCCTGAGTCTATATTCATGATCCAGTATTTTTCAAGCCTTCTTCTTTTCCAGTTTCATTATTTTCCATAATTTTATCTTTGTATCACTTAACCATTCCTCTACTCCTCCATCCTTGTTATCATCGTATCCAGTTGGTTTTGCATCTCAGTTATAGTATTCTTTATTTTAGCCTGACTAGGTTTTAGGTCTTTTATCTCTATGGTAAGGGGCTCCCTGGTGTCTTCTATGTTTTTCTCAAGCCCAGCTAGTGTCCATATGATAGTTGCTTTAAATTCTGAATAAGGCATATTACTTATAACTGTTTTGATTTAATCCCTTGTTATGACTTGTCTTATTCTTTCTTTTGGGATAAATTCTTCCATATGGGCATTTTTTTCTAGGTCTTTTTCTCTATATTAGGAAAACCTATTATGCTTCCTGCTCCTGAAAGTAATGACTATGAAGAAGTGGTCATATCCTGTCCAAGCCTGGTGCTTCAAGAATGAACTCTTGTGTATGTTGTGTGCACTCTGTTGCTGTGTTTTGGCTGGTCTCTCCCTCAGGTCGGGGCCCTGCAGAGTTTTCCCTTGCTTGCCGTGGGGAGTGTTTGGACCTTGCCCAGATTGTGTTGAGTTTTAACTAGGTGTGCTCTGATCTCTTTGTTAAAAGAGACCTGATGCTATTTCCACTAGAGCTGAAGCTTTGCAGAACTCTGTGATCTGTAGATGTGGTGAATGTGCTGTGTTTGTGTTGGTCTTCTGAGGGAAGGACCTTCTTCTCGGTTCTCAGGCATACTAACAGGAGAAAAACAATACCAGAAGAGCACCGGGTGGGGTTGGGGAGCTTGGTATAAGCGGTTTAGGCCACCACAGTTGGCACTGTGCTGCTTAGTGAAGGTAGTTTGTCCTGATAAGTGGCAGAGTGAAATAACACCCACTTGTTCTTTTGTCCCTGGAGAGCAATGCCACCTCCCCGAGATGTGCTCCAGGAAAGGGGGAACATCTCTCCCTGTGCATCTCGGGGCTTCCTCAAATCACACCATCTATTCCAGGCTATCTGTCCACCTTCTCTATAAGAACACTGCAGTGCCCTGAGGGTTCCAGGCTCTGAGCCCTCCTCTTTGTAAAAACTCACAAAAATTAGCCCCTCTTGTTTTCATAGTCAACGGTTTGGAAAAGTGTTTTCCTTGTGGAATCCCCTTTGTGTCCCTCCTTCTCTTGCTCTCTTTCTCCCCATCTCTCTCCCTCTTTCTCTTGCTTCTCTCTTTTACCTATATTTGAACCAGCATTCCCTCCCCACCACAGCACCCATATTCAATTTCTCCCCCAAACCACATATTCATAACTCCAACCTTCTACAGTGTGGCCTCTCTCTCCCTCTAGTTGTGCAATTTGTTCTGACAGTCTTCAGATCGATTTCTTGGGTATTCAGAATGATTTGACATTTATCTAGCTATTTGAGGGATGAGGCAAGCCTGGGGACCTCATACTGCTCCACAATCCTTAGAGCTGTTTTCTGATAAATCAATACTTGTCATTTCTTATCTTTCTTGTTTTAGCTATTCTGACAAGTGTGTGGTGATATCTCATTGCATTTGCATTTCCCTGATGATGAGTGATGTTGAGTATCTTTTCATCCGTTTGTTCACTATCTGGATCTTTTCTTTGGAGAAATGTTTGTTCATGTCTTTTGCCCATTTCTTAACTGGAATATTTGGGTTTTGGGTGTTGATAAGTTCTTTATAGATAAATGTCAAATTCAAGAGGGAGAAAAAACATAAGACTCTTAACTAAACAAGGAAACAAACTGAGGGTTACTCAAGGGAAGTGGATGGGAGAATGGGATAACTGGGTGATAGGCATTAAGGAGAGCATGTGATGCAATGAGCACTGGGTGTTATATGCAACTGATAAATTGTTGAACACTATATCTGAAACTGATGATGAATCTACCATATGTTGGCTAATTGAATTTAAATTTAAAAATGAAGAAATGGGGTGCCTAGTGGCTCAGTGGGTTAAAGCCTCTGCCTCCTGCTCAAGTCATGATCCCAGGGTCCTGGGATCGAGCCCCGCATTGGGCTTTCTGCAGGGAGCCTGTTTCCTCCTCTCTCTCTCTCTACCTGCCTCTCCCCTACTTGAGATCTCTGTCTGTCAAATAAATAAAATCTTAAAAAATAAAAAATGAAGAAATAAATAAATAAAAATGGATAAAAACTTGAACAGGCATTTTTAAAAAGTGATGTCTAAATGATCAGTATAGTAATAAAGTTCTTAACCTTATTTCTCAAGCACAAATTAAGACCACAATAGCATACCTTCAAAGATATACTAGCACTTAGTAAAAACTAAAAGAAAGAAATTATTAAGAGTTAGCCATTTTGGAACTGTTAGAATTTTTATTCACTGCTGGTGATATTGTAAATGCATATAACTACATTGGAAAATAATTGACAGAACTTACATATTGAAAATAGGGATATTTTATGAATCCTCAATTGTATTATAAAGTATATAATTCACAGAACTGTAATCATAATTTCACCCAAATACATGGTTAAAATGTTCATATTATGTTCTTAGTATTTGTCCCAAACTGAAAACAACAAAAACTGGAAATGATACCAATCAATCATAAAAATTTTAACTAAATTGTGATATATTCATGCAATGGAATACCATATCATATCAATGAAATGAATGAATAACTACTGCATGCAACAATGTAAAGGCACCTGAGTGGCTAAGGGGGTTAAGACTCTGCCTTCAGCTCAGGTCGTGATCTCAGGGTCCCAGGATTGAGCCCCACATCAGGTTCTCTGCTCATCAGGGAGCCTGCTTCCCCCTTTCTCTCTGCCTGCCTCTCTGCCTACTTGTGATCTCTCTCTCTCTGTCAAATAAATAAATAAAATCTTAAAAAAAAACAATATAAATATCACAAATATTATACTGAGCAAATGAAGGCAGGCGGAAAAGAAGGTATACCATATATTCAACGTGTGTAGAATCCAGAAATAAAAAATACTCTGTGATAACAAAATCATTATAATGATGAACTTTGGAGAAGGAACATTATCTAGGGGAAGCCCAAGGAGGCTTTTAAGGTGTTCTTAGGGTTCCATTTTTCTGATCAGAATAGTGCCTATCAGATGTTTTCATTTTGTGAATATTCATCAGGTTGTATGCTTATGATTTATGTACTTTTCCCTATGTGTAGTGTGCTTTAATTAAAGAGTTACAAAACCTCATGGACATTAGGAAAAGTTGAATTTAATTGGATGCAAGGATACAAATTTGCAAATGCTGTCATTTATAAGAATTCAATAAAAATAAATGAATAAATTTTCTATTTTATGGGTATGCAAAATAAAAACAGAGGAGGTAAAATTGTAGATATTAATTAATTAGAAGATATTAAAACAAAAATGATATAGATAAATAATTTCAATAGTCTCATTTTTTGAAATGAACTATGGCAAAGTTAATAAAGTAGAAGAAGGCAGCATAAAGAATTAAAAGGGGAACTTGAAGAAGAGATAAAAGAGATGAAAAGTTAGTTATTTTATAAATAGTCAAAAGTGGACCCAAGAAGTTACAGAAAACCTCAATAAAAAATACTTATGCGAAGGAGGAATAAAATAATCACAGAATTAGCCTCTTAGATCTGGCACAGTGCCCCAAAGCTTTATCAGTATAAAATTACTCCTATGTAAAAATGCTATTAGAGAATAGAAAAAAAAAATAAAGGATTTTGCCAAATCATCTTGTGCAGCTAGATTAACTTGATGCCAAAACCTAAAAAAAGAACCAAATGACTCATTTAATGTTTTACTCTAGAAAATTAAATATAGCAATGAGTTATATGTGTTGCATTTCATAGTATGCAAGAATTACTCTGCCTTCAGAAGGCTATTATCAAAATTTATCAGATTGTGAGGTCAGTTGAGAAAAATACAGATTAGATCTAATAAGAATATATTATATATCTCTAAAATTAACTTTTTAAAAATATTTTAATTTGTTGACAGAGAGAAAGAGAGCACAAGGAGGGGGAATGGCAGAGGGAGAGGGAGAAGCAGACTCCCTCCTGAGCAGGTAACCCAGTGTAGGGTTCAATCCCAGTACCCTGGGATCATGACCTGAGACAAAGGCAGATGCTAATGGACTGAGCCACCCAGGCAGCCCTAAAATTAACTTACGAAAAAATATTACAGAATATAAAATAAAATACTGTTTATTTAAGAGGATAAATAGAAACTATCTGAAATCAAGCATCAGTAAAATTCACAGTAAAACAGTAGCTTTTTCCATTATAATTTCTTATAAGATATATTGAAAAATTTGGGTTTTTAACCAGGGCAGTAAGAAAAGATAAAATTTCTAAAGAAGACAATGTTTATAATCATTTCACTTTTAACAAGGAAATACAATTGAAACCAGTTATACTTTGGAAAAAATTTATACCAAAGAATGTCATGTACATACAAAGTATAATTTTTCTTATTAAAAAAAATAAAATATTATAGACCATGGAATGCTAAAAGGCTCAATTTCATAATAGCAAAAGGTATAAATCATACGGTGTAATTTTTTAAAAAGAGTTTTGTTTTTGTTTTTTTTTTTAAATAAAGAGAATAACTTGGTCCATGCTTGGGAAGCCTAACTAGATATGGGTTTACAAAAGGATTTCTCTCTCTCCCTTCATAATACATATTATATGATCTTAAACAAAATAATGGTATTTTTGAAATTGCTCATTTTATTTTTATATAGTATAAGGTATATAAACATCAAATACAATGTTGAATAAAGGACAAATAAAAAATCCATAAACAGATATTCATGTATGTTTATGAAGCAAACATAATTCAAACAGAGCAACCTTAAAGGAAATGAAAGAAAATAGATTAAAAATTTTTTGATGATAATTAAATATTAATGTTAATTTTTTAGAATTTCTTAATTAAGAAATTAGTTAACTTAATTAGTTAAGAAATTAAGTTAATTTCTTAATTAGTTAAGAAGTCACAGGCGCCTGTGTGTTTCAGTGAGTAAGCATCTACCTTCCACTCAGGTTCTACCACAACTCAGGCTGTGTTCTCAGGGTCCTGGGATAAAGCCCCATGTTGGGCTTCCTGTTCACCAGAGAGTCTGCTTCTGGCCCTCCACCCTGCTCCTGCTTGCTCTCTGTTGCTCACACACACACAGACGATCTCTCTTTCTCTCAAATAAATACATAAAATCTTTTTGAAAAATTCACAAATTTTTTTGAGTTATTGCTGGAATGAGACAGATTTCATCATAAATCTTTTTTTTTTCTATACATATAAATCATGAGAAACTTTATTATATAAAAGGATGACAGATAGATAAAATAGATGAATAAGTACATAAGGAAGAATGAAACTTTTTTTTCAATTCTCTAGGCTCTATAAATCAAATTTAAGTACATATTTTTAAATCAACTGATCATTCTTTTGCTTATTACTTCAAATATATTTGTTTAGATGATTTTCAGATATTTTCATTTTGGATTACCTGCTTTTACAAACTTTACAGATTTACTTTATTAAGCCATATTTATATATATTATTGCCAAAAATAGTTCTGTTTAAGTGATTAAAAATCTGTCATTTCATAATTATAATCTCAATACTTGCCAGATGGTTTTGTCTTTTCATTTTAAATAAAATATGGCATGATTTTTAAGAACATTCAATTGAAACATGTACAAAATGAGCTGCTGTCAACAGTATCAAAATATACTACTGATATTTTTCAAATATATTCACAAACCCATGATCACTTGATAAATGTTATTGGTCACTTTAAATTCTTTTAATAAATTACATGGCTGTCCAATCTAATGAGAGTGATAGTTCTAACAGAAGGAAACATAAGAAACTTCTAGAAACATAGAAAAATCATTATTTATAGCAAACTTAAAATCTATTATTTTTATCACTTATGTTTAATTTAATTACCTAAAAATAAAAATACCAAACTCTGAAAATGTCAGTTGGTGTTCACAAACTTCAAAATTCTTGTCTTTCATTGCTGTAATTTTTGGTTTTCCTTCTTTATATGTATATATTTGAATTGGTTCTTAACTTAAAAAAAATCCTGCCATTTATATTCTTTTAGTAAGTAAACTATTCTGAAAACTTTTTCAATGTATTCTTTTTCTTTTTGCAGTATGAACACAAATATTTGTTACTTAGTTCCATATTAAAAATATTAAAATATATTTTTATCTGCATTTGAGATTACTCACTAACAATTCTAAGTACAGGTGATCTGAGTATTCTACTAATCATAAAAATAAATACATGGTGTTTATGACAGAGACTGATTTCCTCACTCACTCTTAGATAATCTTGTGTCTCTGTGGACCAGTATGGTGCCGAACTATACAACAGCGTTGACCATTCTGCCTTATAGCTAAGAAAGGTCTTATTGTAAACATCTGGCCAACCTAATTCTGGTATACTGGGGAGGACTTCTGGTAAAGCACTTATTAACAAAGGGCTGCTTTTGTTGCTGTGTATCTTTATATTTGTTTATTTTTATTGCTTTCTGTTTGGAATTTTGATATGCTGGCTGGATCTTGAAACTTTTTTATAATTATAAGTAATTATAAAGGATCACCAAGGATCACCAAGAAGTATAGTAGAAAATTAGAAAAGAATGTGATCATATCTCCTGGTAGTACAGGTGTGCTTAAGTCCAGAACTTGCTTTCCAATTTAGAAAAATAAGAATCGACCTTGGCTATAGCCACAATTTTGATATTTATTTGTTATGATCCATTTTGTTTCTTTTTTGAACTAAGGTTAATCTTGTGTATAGATTTATATGGAGGTTACTCTTTATCTTTAAAATATATTTTAAAAAAAAGATCAATAGTGGAACTTTAATCATATAGTAGGCAAAAATGTACACGTGTCTGTGTGTTTGTATGGCTGTGTGTGTGGAAATTACATTTATGTAATTATAGAAAAATTATATAACAAAACAGAATATCTTGAAAAACTAATGGTTTCAGAGTAGAACTTGGAATCCTAGTGCAATCCCAGAACTCCAAAAATATTAAAGTGGTAGTTTGGATACAAGGAGAAGTTCAGTGGCACAGAACCCAAATGAATATATTTTGATTTAACATGTATAAAGTCTTCCATACATTAAAATGATGGCACAGAGTTAGTAACAGGAATCTAAAATGATAATAAGGGGGCCTGGGTGGCTCATTCTGTTAAGCGGTTGCCTTCGGCTCAGGTCATGGTCCCAGGGTCCTGGGATCAAGTCCCACATCAGACTTCTTGCTCAGCGGGGAGTCTGCTTCTCCCTCATCCTCTGCCTCTTCCCTCCTGCTCATGCTCTCTCTCAAATAAATAAATAAAATCTTTGAAAAAAAAAAGGGTAATAAATGTAATAAATAAATGTAATAAATAAAAAAATTTTTAAATGGTATTAAAAAGTGGTAGTAAATGATGCTGAGATAAACAGTGTTTGGGAATAGTAAAGTGAAGTCAAGTCTCAGTCTCAAACCACATACAGGAAATAATTCCAGATTAATTAAAATTTTGAATGTAAAAGTAAAATTTTAGAAGATTGAGAATTTTTTTAAGTGGGAATTAGCTCTATTTTTCCTTTTTAACATAAAAAATGCACACAATATCATGAAAACAAAAAAGCTTAATATGGTAACATTATACTTAATGATGCTATTCTCCACTTGCATCACCATTTTTAACTTAATAATAGTCATCTTTTTTACTTGGATGACTGCTATACTTGGAACATTTTTTTGTCTAATTTCGTGAGTGTACTTTTGTTGAAAATTTATTAGTAGACATTCATTTATTATTATTGGACATTTTTATAATTATGGGCATTATAAATTATTATGGACATTATGGACCTTTTTTATAAATTACATTATTAGAGACATAATTTCAGTTATAATCTTTTTTCATTTGTGATTTGATCTATTTGTTTATATTTTTAGAAGGATATCTATACTTGTCTGGTGTGGGATGGAAAATGGATTCTCTCCGACATTCTGTATTTTAGTTCCAGATTAGTGGATAATATACTTTTAGATTTATTATAGTTTAAATTTTCAGATAGAGAAATCCACCCACATGCTAAAGAGAGATCCAGGGCTTGACACAATCAGGCAGCAGGAATTTTCATGACTACTTCTACCAACATCCTCATAACAATCTCCACTATGCTGATAACTAATAGTACTATTAATGTTACTATAGTAGCAACAAAAATATCATGTAGTAAGCATTTATTATACAAAGACATTCTTCTTAGTACCCTCCAAGCATAAGCACTTTAATTCTAATCCAGTGGTCACAACACTGTCTCCACATTAGAATATCCCAGGGAGAATACCAATGCCTGTACAATCTCTTAGACAATGAAATGAGAATTTCTGGAGAGTGTCATATTTGAAAAATAATGCATAATGATTCTAATATACTTAACCATGATTAATATCTCCTTGAAAAGTTAGTAATATTCTCATTTTATACTTCAAGATACTAAGGCCTAAGAAGGATCCTCAAGAGCATAAATGGTTTGTGCAAGATTATAGCATTTATAAACAGGAGAGCAGGCTTCTCATTCCTCTTTGACCCTGCAGTAAGACTCCTAACCACCAGGTATATCACTTTGTGTGTTTTGCAGCCAAGACTATTTATTAAACTCTATTGGTGTCCAGGTCCATCATCTGGTGTGCTATCTGTGTTGTGATTTAGGTGTAAGTACCAAACTGAGTTCCCAATTCTGTTACCTTTTCTAAAGGATCTGTATTGGAGATAACTTTATTTTGTCTCCTGCCTTCCCCACGTCCCCACCCCCACAAAGGTCAGTTCAGACTCAACTATCATCCTTCCATGGGATGTGGGTATTAGTAGTATTGAGAATAAAACCATTACTTAATATCTAAAATAAAATTAAATTATAATCCTCACTTATGTAAGGGAGATCTAGCCTGGGCATGTATGGTGTCATTAAGCAGAGCAAACATGTCTTCCATTGAATTTTTGGAAAGCATTCCTTTTGAAGTTATTTTAGTTACAGAGTCAGGGAGACAGGAGTGAGTCGATATCAGCCTTATAAACTAGTTCACTGACATGCATCTTCCGCCAAACTGGCTAATTTTCAAAAATGTGTATCAAGGGGAGCTATCACTGATTGGTTAGCTTTCAGCTTTGTGTTTACTCAAGTCAGTTGACATTGATTGTTCAGACAGGTTTTAAATTAGTTTTGCTGTTGATTTGTATGATAGTATGAGAAAATACTCCATCCTTTCTTAAGAGCAAAGTACCTTTCAATTCTCAGTAAAATTCACCTGGGATATCTTCTTCAATTTACTTTTTAAAGGATATAATGGTCTTCCACAGAGGCAATTAATCAGGTCACATCTACATCACTATTTGGAAAATTCATGCTTCTTTTAAGTAAGTGATGCTTTTCTTGACTTCACAATAAACTTTTTAAAACATTTAGTAACCTTACCTTGAGCCTTATTTTATTTTATTTTATTTCTTTTCAGTGTTCCATCATTCATTGAGCCCAAGTTTTAAAGTCAGATACCTTCATTCAGATGTTAGCTCCACCACTTATTAGATTGGAATCAGGTGGGATGCCCATTAATTTCTGAGTATATAAGAATCTATAAAATCAGGATAATCATGCCAAACTCGAGCTTAATGTGATTATTAAATCAAATGACATAGTATTGGTAAACTAATTAGAAATATTATAATTTTTTAAAATTTTTGTCTTAATATTAAAAATGCTATATTTTAATTGATAATTTCATATGTACCTCAAAGTCAGAAACAATTTCAAGTTTGTTTTTATAATTTCTTATGTATCAGCTATTTATTAGTATTTCTTTACTAAAGAGGCATTAAGACTTTTTTTGAAAGATTTTATTTATTTTTCAGAAAAAGAGAGAGAGAGAGAAAAATTACAAGTAGGGGGAGCAGCAGGCAGAGGGAGAAGCAGTCTCCCCACTTAGCAAGGAGCCCCTAGTTGGGACCCAGTCCCAGAACCCTGGTATCATGACCTGAGCTGAAGGCAGATGCTTAACCTACTGAGCCATGTAAGCATCCCGAGGTATTAGGATTTTTAATAGTTATTTTATAATAACTAGATTTTATGCTTAACTATGTATTAAGAAGACTATAAGCTCATTGAATAAAACCACTTCTTAATCAAATATTTATTGAACATCATAGCTGAAGTTACCCATAAAAAGCATACCTACCTTAAAATTTTATAATAATAAACATAAATGGAAATTATCTTCATTAGAATATAAATACTGAAAAGTATTAATGGTAGTAAGAAAAATAAGTAAGTAATAATATCTGGGGTCAGGTTCTGAGAATTAGCATCCCAGTCACTATTCTTTATTTGCATTATCTTATATTATCCTCACACTAAAGATACCATATAAATACACTTACCCCAATTTACACATAATGAAAATGAGTCACAGAGATTATAAAATTTGTGCAAAATCTTATGGTTATTAAGGGATGAAGTCCAGCATTTTAATAGACTTAAATTGTTTGGCTATAAATTATATGTTTTTATCTACCCCTAAGATTTTTAGTTTTTTTTTTTTTTTTTTTTTTGCTTTGTTCTTAGCTTTTTTTCTCATTAAAAATTGGATCAAAATATATTTTTATTACCTTGGAGAGACCCCAGTCTTTCATATCCACATGACAACAAACTGAAATGCCAAGTTATACCCCTTGGAGAGATCCCAGTCTTTCATGCCCACATGACAACAAACTGATAATGCCAACTTATTATCTGGATTTGAGTCACATTATCTCATGTGGATGGAGTTAAGAATCTTTATTCACCCTCTTGAAAAAGAACAAATTCAAAATGGGAAAGAGCTATTTCTCTTAAGAAGAGAAGCTCCTGCCCCAAACCACCAGCCTAAACGATACACTCTCACCCTGGAAGCATCAATATTTTTAATTTTGAATTACCAAAGTACTCTCTGGAGACCTAGGGAAACCTTGGCACCTCTAGGCTGGACATAAGATTGTTACTGTATTTCTTCCCCAAATTATTCAAGCAATGCTTTAGTTTTCCTATTCCATAAAGAGCAATGTGACATCAGCATTCTTCTGCTTATTGACTATTATGTATCTACATTTTCCGGGGTTTTGGAAAGACTGCAAATTAGTGTTTATGAGCTTTTATGTGTTGAAGATGTGTGTGTGTGTGTGGGGGGTGTGTGGGTGTGTGTGATGGCAATGTGTGAACATGACTGCATTATTGGAAAAACTGCATTGCATGGTGATTATTTTAGCTGTTGCTCTACGTTACATTACATTATTGATATTCAACAATTAACTTATCTATGGCATTTTACAGGATATAGGAAACATTTTAAATCTGTTATTAATATATACATTTCTAAGTATAATAGTTTAAAAATTAGTTTTGTTACATGATTTTCATCAAACAACTTGAAATTCTGTTTATATCTTTGATCAGCGTTAAAGTAGTTTTTTTAAGTTACTGTCACCCAATACCTTGGAAAACTGAGACCAATTTTTTTTTCTGAATACAGTGTTTGTTTACCATAAATCTTAGTTTCATTTTTGGTTTTTAGTGTCTTTTGTATTTTTTGGTTGGTTAATATAAATGGTTGGTTAATAAAAATTTCTGTAAAATGTTTGGATAGTAATTTTAATAGGAGTCTTATGTTTTATCCTTTCTATATTGATGAAACATTATAAATAAACATTTAAAAACTGGAACATAATTAATGATATTATACCTAAAATATTTAGGGTTTGTATGAGTTTGCTTTTCATGGTTTATCTGATAATATGGTTTGAACATTTATTTATATTACTAATTAGGCACTCATATATTTTAAGTTTTTGTAACTTTTAGTTTATTATTTTGTGAGATTGTGTGTAATTCCATTTAAAACATTCCAATTAATTCAAGTTATTTACACTGGAGACTGTTTTTTTTTTAATCCATGATGCTAAAATAATTTTGAGACAACAAACTAATATTTTAAAAAAAAATTGAAAGGGTTAATTTTCACTTTAAGGGATATTTACTGTTTACAAAATACTAATGAAAACACTACAGGATATTGAGATGAATTTTAAGATTCTATGGAATAAAGTTTGGATGGAAAATGTCCCAATAAGGAAGAAAGGACAATTATCATATAAAGAGAGTGATCAATGTATATGTGTTGGCTTGATATTCATTCATTTTTCCTTTTATCTATTCATGAGGTATTTGTAAAATATAGGGTGACATATTAATGGTTACAAATAAATAATCTGACCTAATCTATGGAATCATTTAATATTTGAACAACTAATATTTAAGCTGATGTATGAGTAATGAGTTTTAGATTAGTGAAGAATAAAGAACCGCTTTCAAAGAATACTTACTTGGGTGCAAGTAACATTCTTCCAATTAGAATTTATATCTCTCTTCTTTTCTTTCTTTCTACCTAACATATTTAGTGTTCTTTATCTTTAAACAATTAAAACCTCTCCTGAAGAGCTATAGTCATTGTATCTACTGACTCATTTCCTTGTTGCTTTTAACAGCAGCAATACTCATTTCTAAATATCATCCTTTTACTCAGGACTTCACACATACACTATCCTCCCACCCTATTTTCATCTTTAGTGTAGTGCATATGTGTGTAAAATTGTTCATATTTTATCTTAGCTTAAATATATGTTTCATGAGAATATGGACTTTGTTTCTGTCTCTATTCAATTATATTGACACTAAAAGAGTGCATATTAAGTGGCAGCCATTATGTTCATGTTGATCAGGAAAAAACAAAAACAAAACAGAGAGAATCCATGTATGGCAATACAAATATGAGGAAGCAGTTTCCTAACAAGGTAGAACAGAGTTGCTCTTTTTAGTGGTGTTAGCTTTAGATATAAGGGCTACTTCTTCTGTCACAGAGATGCAGAATGATTCAATGTTTATTAGGACTAGTAGCTTTGGGGGTTCTCTTGTGGGAGCTTGGTTTTCTATTTTCATGGTTTATAAGAGGTAAGGGCATTTGATAATGTGTGGCATGTTGTTCATATACCACATGACATGATACTGAATGATGTTCAAAAAGTGATGAGTTATGACATTAAATAACTAAGATGAATAATTCACCAATCATTTAATCTCACAGAATATGACTTTAATTGATAAATTTGAAACAAGCCATTATTCTTTTCTTTCAGGAAATATTTTTCCCAAACATGCACTCTTATTTTTTAAGTCATGTGGTCCACTTTATTTCATTTTTTTTGGGTAATTTCAAGTTTTTATTTAAATTCCAGTTAGCATATAGTGTAGTATTAGTTCAGGAGTAGAATTTAGTGATTCATCACTTAATATATAATAGCCAGTGCTTATCAGAAATGCCCTCCTTTACACCCATGACCCATAGAGCCCATCCCCACCCACCTACCCTCCAGCAACCTCAGTTTTTTCTCATCATTAAGAGTCTGTTTAATGGTTTGCCTCTCTCTTTTCCCCCATTACGTTCATCACTTTATCCCATGTTAGATCTTTCTTTTCCTGCCAGTTCCATGTTTCATTTATGATTATAGCTACACATTTATATCTCTTAAAGACCGCATCTGGTTCTTGAGCATAAAAAATACTGCTAAAATTGGTAGATAACTTCTTGTACACATATCAAATTCTTAATAACATGGGGCGGCTAAGGTGTGCATAAAGCAGTTGACAACATTCAGTTATATGAGAAATACTTGCTTTAGTGTTACTGTAGTACAAGTACTGAGTTAAACCATGGGCATCGAAACCTGGATGAGACCAGATCTTTTGTTCTCAAGAAGGTAAATTATCTAGTCGGGTAGACAAACATCATGAAACATTTTAATAAATGCTAACACATGTATAATGCAAAGAATATAACAGAGTAGGAAATCAAAACACTGTTGCAAATGTGAATTTTAATATATATAAATGAGTAGGATTTCCTGAGCAGAAAATATTAGGAAAGGTTACCTGGCGCAAGAAGATATCAACACTTGCGGAAGCACAAAACCACGAATGCTAATGTCGTCTTATGAAAACAGTTAAAAACTTTCCCAGTATTTGTGTCTCATTGGATATTTAAAGTTAAAGAAGTAACTTTCAGATTGATTGAATAGATGTTAATAATAACCCAAATAGGAAATGCTAAAGAAGATCAAATAGATGTGTCAGAATATTATTTGTAAATAATATGTTGAAGTAGATGTATTTGAGGGAGTGTATTCACTTCTTTTTCAACAACAATAAAATATGCACTCTAGAGTTGATATGATCTAAGAAAAAGTTGGTCCCACTGAAGTATAGCACATTTCTTCATGTAACTATTCTTCTGTTACCATTGAAGATTGACCATGAAATAGTTTGTCTTGTTCTAATTGGATTTTGAGAAAGAGAGAAACCTTTTTTATTGGGAAAAGATGGGGAAAATTTAAAAATTCTTAAGTGTCTATGGATTCTTACAATCTCTCATAATCTTAAGGAGGCTTTTAATATATTATTAATGAAGAAAAATCTCTTGATTTATTACATTTATGTCTGAGTAGTGTTATTTTATAGGTAATATTCAAAGGTTCTTCAATAAATATCAAAACAAATACTGCCTATATTAAAGATAAGGGCATGTGTACTTAAAAAAAGAATAATATGCAAAGTGTCACTCAAACAATTGTATAAAAGAGCACCATATTCATTCTGGTATAATATTGTAAGTCAGATCACAAACATGGATAATATTAAAGGACATTATCAGGGTAAGAAAAAAAATGTGGTAACTGCATATTAGAAACAAAAAGAAAACAAAGGAATAAGCAAACTCACTTACTAATAGGAATGCCAAACAAACATTTTAAGATGTTAAAGAATGCTAGAACTTCTAATAGTTATTTGCTCATATACATATAAGGAGAAAGTAAAACCAAATGCTAAAATTCCAAGTCCTAAAAAAGACTTCACATAATTGAAATTCTAAGGATTTAAAAAGGCTCTTCAGCTTAAAATTGGAGACATCACTGAAACATCTACAGATTTATAATAGCAGAGGTTTGGGGAAAAAAGCAGTAAGCAGAAAAATTGCCATGTTATTAAATTCAGCAAAGATTTACCAAGAGGTTGTAAAATGCAGGGCAGTAAAGATCCAGTTATAAAGCTTTGGTTTTAACAAAATTCTAGATGAAATCCAGATAGAGAAGTCATGTAGCCATGCTGAGGATCCGGTTGCTTATTGCCTATGTGAGAAAAAAATCCCCAAGCGAGCTCTCAGTTTACAGTGGTACCAAATTGGTGGGGGACATCTGAGGACTAGCCACTTCCCCTTCAAGGAAGGGCTCTTCCTGGCTACCAGGATAGTGCCCTCAGTCAGGCAGCTTCCAGCTCTTGGTTTGTTCAGGGTCTACCTCACTGCAGAGTGCCTCCTCGCCCCTCCCAGAGTCAGCTCACAACTAGTGGCAAAGAAAAGCTTGGAAATTTCAGACAGATGGGGGATATTGTGACAGGAAAATCGGAGTTCCCAGCATGTTGATGGAGGCTCACTCAGACCTGAACTGCAGTGCATCTTCTTCCTCTGCTCAGTGCTACTTCTTCTTACTTCATGGGTGTTTATTACTAATGTATACTTTCACTTCAATTACCCTTTCAACTTCTGTTTCCAAAGAACCTTACAGGCAACAATTGGTAATACACTCAGGTGCTTAACAGATTCTCAAATAGGTCTAGCATGCTGCTACTTCGTGGCTTTTGCACATGCTGTAAGGAAGACCTTCACTGTTCACTGTACCCAAAGTGCAATGCATCCCAGTCCTATTTCTCTTTGTTGCTGTTTTATTTAGTTTTTTTTTTCATACAGTTCACTATATTTTTAATAATTTGTCTTGTAAATCATAACTGTTCCCTCAGTATAATGCTAGTCTCACGAGGACATGGATTTCTATATAATTTTTGAATTGACATAGTCTCTAAGCCATGAATGGGACCTAGAACATGTCTGGTACTTAATATTTGTTTTATGAGTAAATATTAAAACCTGAAAGTACCAAAAGTCCATTGAATATTACCAGTATAATTCCATTATAGTGGGAAAGAGAACACAGGAAAAACTAGAAAACCAAGCTATATACTTTTGATATATTAATATATGTAAACACTGTAAAAATAAGATAATTATTGACATGAGATGCTTGATATTGTTTTCCTAGATATGATACTTTCTTTGAAAGGAGAATATGAGTGCCTCCACTGTTCTATCTTAAAAGCTTATTTATGGAAAATTATTGCTTGTTTTATTAGGATTACCTTGGGGTTATACAATTACCAGAAAGACGAACCTGGTTCAATTATACCCAGGTGGGCAAATATAAGTAGGTTATTAAAGGTTGTTTGATAATAATGAATATACTCTACAAAAGAGATTGGCTCAGATAATACTTAAATCTCTACTGTTCTATAGATACAGCCTATTTTTAAATTTATAATGTGGCTTTTATTATCTTTGTGATTTTATTTTATTTGGAAATTTAGATTGTTTATAATTATATCCATCAAACACTATTAAGTGCTAAAACTTTTAAATGTGAATACGTCTAGTAGGAACAACTGAATTTCTCTCTCTAAATGTAATGAGATCTTGATTTACCTAATGAGAAAACATAATTTATACTCGATGCATTGAAATACGAGTCATTATTTTCATTTGATACACAATTTTATCCAAGAATAATTTTCATCACTTTTTCCATTGAACTAAGTATGTTGTAATACTTACTTTTATGTATGGGACAACTCTATAATAATTGGCTAGAACTTTGATAAAGAGCTTCTAGGATAAACGATTCTATCTGTGGATTTACAGGACACATATGCTTTGAGCAATGCTATCTTTGCACTGCAGACGCTAGCTAGTTCAATCTCAGTGGCAAAGTGTGTGAGAGGATAGACTGGATAAAAAGGTAATATCCTCCCTAACTTAATCAGTCTTCCATGGTGAGCGGCTAAGCTTGTAACTGCTATTCAAAAAGATGTTCATTAAGGTTTCTGAAGCGTCCTTCACCTTGCAGGAGACAGACCAGTTTATCGGATTGCTTAAATTAACAAGCAGGATGTTCTTTGCAATACCTTTTACTGAAGTTCAGTATACTTATTCTCTGCCAGCCAGGAGCTGTAGTCTGATAGTGAAATATGTTTTTTATACATGAAACTCAGGGTCAGTTTTATGTTTTAATTTGTAAAAGTACACTGGAAATATGGAATGCTCAGGGTATTTCAGGGGTTAAGTTTTTAAAATGTGGCTCTAAAACCAGGGACAAGTGCAAAAGGATTTGGGTATTTGTTAAACCTGATTTATTTTTAAAAGAAATATCAAGAAGGACATATCAATCAGCATTACTCTAAATTGTATAGGATAGCACTATTTGGGATATGAAATGTCATCTTTTGTACATTATGAATGTATATCTAAGTTGTTTACAAAGAGGAAATGAGGGAGTAACTAAAGGATCAGTTTTCAAAATATAACATTAAGCAAGTTTTTGTTGTTTTATTTGAAATAAGATATAGTATTATTATAACTGCCCTCACAGAGCCAAGTCAAGAATCTGTCCTAAGCTTTTCCTCCAGTGACCATGTTAATAGTGTGGTACTCTTCCACCACTTCTTTCATTTCACAGTTTTACCTTGAACATGGCACTGGCACTGTGGGAGAATACAAAAGGAGAATGATGTATGTATTCTGTTCCAATGAGTCTAAGAATGGACTTAAGAAAATTACCCATTTCCATTTTCCCAAAAAATTGACCTCTTAACTTACTGACTTCCTCACCAGTAAACTTAGAGTAACAATAGCTAAAAGCCCCATCAATATACAATATACAATATACAAATACAAAATATAATATACAACATACAAAAGCCTGCTATCCTTCCTTTTCATCTTTTTGTTTTCAAAGTAAAGCAAGGTAAATATATTTGGCTCTGATAACAAAAAATAGATTTAACAGAAATGGTAGAATATATGGATTTGGTTGACAATACAATTTTGATTATTTATTTATTATAATTATTTTTATTTCAAGTTTTTATTTAAATTCTGGTTAACATACAGTGCAATATTAGTTTCGGGAGTAGAGTTTAGTGGTCCATCCATCACTCACATACAACACCAAGTACTCATCACAATTCCCCTCCTTTATATCCATCACCGATTTAATCCATTCTCCCTCCAGTCTCCCAACCAGCAACCCTAAGTTTGTTCTCTATAGTTAAGTGTCTTTCTTAGGGTTTGCCTCTGTCTTTTTTTCCCGCTTTGTTCACCAATTTTGTTTCTTAAATTCCACATATGAGTGAAATCATATGGTATGTGTCTTTCTCTGGCTGACTTACTTCACTTAGTGTAATACTCTCTAGTTCCATCCATGTCATTGCAAATGGCAAGATTTCATTCTTTTTGTGGTTGGGTAATATTTTATATATATATATACATATATATATGATACATTAAATATATATAATATATAATACATATATACATATATTATATGTATGTATTATATATTTATATATAATTATATATAATATAGAAGAATATATATCTTTATTATTATATTTTATTCCATATATATATATTCTTCTTTATTCATTCATCAGTCAATGGACATTTCAGCTCTTTCCATATTTCAGATATTGTTAATAATGCTACTATAAACATATAAACATCAGGGTACATGTGCCCCTTCAAATTAGTATTTTTGTATTTTGTATCCTTTGGGTAAATACCCAGTAGTACAATTACTGGATCATAGAAAAGTTCTATTTTTAACTTTCTGAGGAACCTCCTTACTATTTTACAGAGGGGCTGCACCAGTTTATATTTCCACCATCAGTGCAAGATGGTTCCCCTTTCTCTGCATCCTTGCCAACATTTGCTGTTTTCTGTGTTAATTTTAGCCATTCTGATAGGTGTGAGGTGATATCTCATTGTAGTTTTGATTTGTATTTACTGATGATTAATGATGTTGAGCATCCTTTCATGTGTCTGTTAGCCATTTGAATGTCTTCTTTGGAAAAATGTCTATTGATGTCTTCTGCCCATTTGTTAACTGGGTTATTTGTTTTTTGAGTGTTGCATTGGATAAGTTCTTTACAGATTTTGGATAGTATCCCTTTATCACATATGTCATTTGAAAATATTTTCTGCCATTCTGAAGGTTGCCTTTGAATTTTGTTGATTGTTTCCTTCACTATGCAGAACCTTTTAATCTTGATGAAGACCCAATAGTTCATTTTCACTTTCATTTTCCTTATCTTTAGAGACATATCTAGTAAGAAGTCGCTACTATCAGAGAGGTTGCTGCCTGTGTTCTCCTCCAGGGATTTGATGGATTCCTATCTCATATTTAGATCTTTTAACCATTTAGAATTTATTTTTGTGTATAGTGTAAGAAAGTGGTCTAGTTCATTCTTTTTCATGTTGCTGCCATCTGTTGAAGAGACTGTCTTTTTTCCATTGGATATTCTTACTTGCTTTGTTGAAGATTATTTGACCATATAGTTGTGGGTCCATTTCTGGGTGTTTTATTCTGTTCCATTGATCTATGTGGTTTTTTTTTTTTTAAGATTTTATTTATTTATTTGACAGACAGAGATCACAAATAGGCAGAGAGGCAGGCAGAGAGAGAGAGAGAGAGGGAAGCAGGCTCTCTGCTGAGCAGAGAGCCCGATGCGGGGCTCGATCCCAGGACCCTGAGATCATGACCTGAGCCGAAGGCAGAGGCTTTAACCCCCTGAGCCACCCAGGTGCCCCTATGTGTTTGTTTTTGTGCCAGTACCATACTGTCTTGATCCCTATAGCTTTGTAATATAACTTGAAGTCCAGAAATGTGATGCCTCCAGCTTTGCTTTTCTTTTTCAAGATTCCTTTGGCTATTTGGGTCTTTTGTTGTTTCATATAAATTTTTAGATTGTTTGTCCTAGCTCTGTGAAAAATGCTATTGGCATTTTGAAAGGGATTACATTAAATGTACAGATTGCTTCAGGTAGTATAGGTATGTTAACAATATTTTTTCTTCCAATCCACAAACATAGGATGTTTTTCCATTTCTTTGCGTTGTCTTTAATTTCTTTCAAAACATTCTGTAGTTCTCAGAGTACAGATCTTATAACTTTTTGGTTGGATTCATTCCTAGGTTATTCTTATTGTTTTTGGTGAAGCTGTAAATGGGATCAATTCCTTGATTTCTCTTTCTGCTTATTCATTATTTGTGTATAGAAATGCAACATATTTCCATATGTTGATTTTGTATCATGCAACTGTACTGAATTTGTGTATCAGTTCTAACAAATTTTTGGTGGAGTCTTTTGGGTTTTCAACATAGCGTATCATGCTGTCAGTGAATAGTGACTGTAAAATCTGTACGGCAGAATATATTGTGTCTTTTTCTTTTTTTAATCCATTCTGATACCTTATGTCTTTTGATTTGAGCATTTGGTCCACTTATGTCCAGAGTGATTATTGATAGATAAGAATTTAATGCCTTTGCATTATTTGTTAAGTTGTTGCTTCTGGAGATTTTCTCCTTTCCATTCTAGTCTTCATCACTTTTGTTTTTTTTTCTCCCACTTAAAGAATCCCCTTTAATATTTCTTGTGGGGAGGGCACCTGGGTGGCTCAGTGGATTAAAGCCTCTGTCTTTGGCTCTGGTCATGATCCCAGGGTCCTGGGATGGAGCCCTCTATCGGGCTCTCTGCTCAGCGGAGAGCCTGCCTCCTCCTCTCTCACTGCCTACCTCTCTGCCTACTTGTGATCTCTGTCTGTCAAATAAATAAAAATCTTTTAAAAATTTTTAAAAAATTAAAAAAAAAAAAGTATTTCTTGCAGGGCTAGTTTAGTGGGTCATGACCTTCTTTAGTTTCTGTTTGTCTGGGAAACTCCTTCACTCTGCTTCTATTCTGAATGACAACCTTGCTGGACAGTGCATTTTTGGCTGTTTTGTTTGTTTGTTTGTTTTTCCCCCCAGTTCAGCATGTTGAAAACATCTAACCACTCTCTTCTGGCTGGCTCAGTTTCTGTGGAAAGATCTGCTGCTAATCTTATTTGTCTTTCCTTGTAAGTTAGGGACTTTTTTCAATCTTACTGCTGTTAGGATTTTTCTGTGTCTCTGTATTTTGCAAATTTAACTATTATGTGTCTTAGTGTTGGCTGCTTTTATTGATTTTGATAGAAGTTTTCTATGTCTCCTGAATTTGGGTGTCTGTTTCCTTCCCCAGATTAGGGAAGTTTTCAGCTCTAACTTCCTCATATAACTCTCTTGCCCCTTTTTGCTTCTCTTCTTCTGGTACTCCTATGATATGAATATTATTTCACTTTGTGGAGTTGCTGAGTTTCCTGGGTCTACTTTCATGATACAGTATTTTTCTTTTCCTTTTCATTTCAGCTTCATTATTTTCCATCATTTTATCTTCTATATCACTTATTCATTCCTCTGCTTCTTCCATCCTTGTGGTCACTATATCCAGTTGGTGTCACATCTCAATTATAGCACTTTTTTCCCAGCCAGACTAGTTTTTAGGTCTTTTATCTCTGTGGTAAGGGACTCCCTGGTGTCTTCTATGTTTTTCTCAAGCTCAGCTAGTATCCTTATGTTTGTTGCTTTAAATTCTGGGTCAGGTATATTACTTATATCTGTTTTGATTCAATCCCTTGCCATCACCTTTTCTTGTTCTTTCTTTTAGAATGAATTTCTTTTTCCTGACATTTTGTATTGGTCTCTGTCTTCTGTGTGTTATGAAAACCTGTTATGTTTCCTGCTCCTGACAGTAACAGCTTTATGAAGAAGAGGTCATATCCAGAGCCTGTTTCTTCAGGAACTCTCTCTCATGTATGCTGTGTGCACTTTTTTCCTATGTTTTGCCTGGTCTTTCCCTCAGGTCAGGCCTCTGGGAGAATTTCTCCTTGCTTGTCATGGGGGTTGTTTGGAACTTGGTCAGATTATGGTGATTTTTAACTTAGTGTGCTCTTGTCTGTTTGTTTAAAGAGTCCTGATGCTATTTCCACTGGAACTGAAATTCTACAGAACTCTATGGTCAGTAAAAGTGGTGCCTGGGGGAATTTTTGCTAGTCTTCTGAGTGAGGGGCCCTCTGCTTTTGTTCTCAGGCATAGTTGTCCAAGAAAAGCAGCACCAACAGATCACAGAGGATGAGGATTTGGTACAAGATGCTTAGTTCCCCACTGTTGGTGCTGTGCTGCTTACTGAAGTTAGTTTATGCTGAGTGGCTAGGGGTGAGAAATGGCACCAGCCCTTCCCTTACCCCAGAGAGCAGTGTTTGCACCTGTTGCTATTTGAAAGTCCTACCAGAAGAATGAACAATCTCCCCTCATGTGTCCCAGGTGTCCTTCAGATCCCTGCCTTCATCCTGTCTGTGTCTGGCCCAACTAGAGGCCCTGCTGTGCAGTGCACTTGGGTTCTATCCCAGGCAGGCCTGCTGAAATTTAAAACTCCAAACTTTAAGGATCCGGAGTGGCACAGACTCATGCTCATCCTCTGGGGAAGGGGCTCACCATGCTAGGACTGATGCAGGTCTGTCCCAGAAAGGCAATCACACCAAAGGGTTAGAATGTGGAGTTTGGAATAAAGTGCAGCCAAAAGCTTTTGACCAGGTTAGCCACCCTCACCTGGGGTCTCCATACCTATGCTGAGAGGTCAGGGAGGGTAATGCTACCTGCTAGCTCTTTGTCCCCAGAGAGTCAGTGCTACTTCTCACAGATGTGCTCTGAGAAGGGGGAACCATTTCTCCCAGTGCATCTGAGGGGATCCTCAGATCATGCTGTCTGCCCTTGGTGCTCTGCCCTCCTTCTCCATAGGAGCACTGCAGCACTGTCAGGGCTCCACACTGACCATGCAGCAGACCTCTAAAACTAGTCTTTGACTTCCACTGGTTGTAAAATTCATGAAAATCAGTGCCTCTTATTTTCCCAGTTAATGGCTTTGGTTGTTTTCCATGTGCAATACCTTGTACACTCTTCTCTCTGTCGATCTCTTTCTCTCTCTCTACCTCCCTTTCTTTCCTATCTCTGTGACTAGGACTCCCTCCCCTCCACAGCAGCCAGGGTCCGTTTCTTCACCAGACCACATCTCTGACTTCTTACCTTCCACTAGGTGTGTTCTTCACTTCCTCTAGTTGTGCAGTTTGTTCTGTCAGTCCTCAGGTTGATTTCTTGGGTATTCAGAATGATTTGATATTTATCTATCTGTGTTGGAGGGCTGAAGCAAGCCTATGGTCCTCCTCCTACTTTTCCATCTTAGCTCCTCCTTCATCCTTTCCACCTTAACCACATCGGTTAGTTGATGAGGAGACCCTATTGTCAGTTAAAGCCAAAATTTGTGGAGGAAAAGTTAGGAAAAAGTTATTGTGCCTTTTCCTTAGGGAAACAATTTATTGGATATAATACCAAAAGCAAGAAAAAAATATGACACTTTAATACAATATTTAATTCCACTTAAAAACTTTTAAGTTTTCCCATTTAAAAAAGAATATGACAATTTAATACAATATCAAATTTCACTTAAAAACTTTTGCTCTTCAAAAGGCATCAATAAGAATGGTAAAGAAAAAAAGTGATGTTTTTTCTGGATAGACCTTCTTTTACATGTTGTGCTTCACTGTAATACGTATTTTTACTCTCTCAATTGCAGCAAGTATTGAGGCAATTATTTATATTTACAAATAAAGAAGTATGTTTAGATAATTTAAAAGTCATTTTTATATGTTACTAAGAGTGGAAATAGGCTAAGAACCTTGATGTTTTAATAGCTAGCAAAACGTTTTTTCCATGTTACTCATTTGTGGAAATATAAATCATATTAAAGTTATATTATGAATAAATATAATAATTGGGATCAAAACAACCATTATAAAGTGCATATTTGCCAAAATATCAGTTTTAGCTATATAGAATAGTATTCGTGTTTTGGAATAATTTAGTATATAGAATATATACTATGTAATAGCTATATAGAATAGTATTCATGTTTGGAATAATTTTTTATTACTGAGAGAATTACATTTTCCTATTGTTCTTTAATTCACATTTTTGAGATAGGTAGTAAGAATTGTTATGCCTCAATAGATGGAGACACTTATCTGAGAAAATTTCATGTTTATATTTTTACCAGAGAAAATTTCATCTTTATATTCTTAGCTAGAGAAATCATATATCCACTTTTAATATAAAGTAAGGTTTTATCTGAGATAAATACATGATTTTTATAGCAAACCAGTAATTTGCATAAAAAATCAGAACTAAAATAAATAAAAATTTCAATAAGGTATGTCTATTCTTTTCTTTTTTTTAAGATTTTATGTATTTATTTGACAGACAGAGATCACAAGTAGGTAGAAAGGCAGGCAGAGAGAGAGGAGGAAGCAGGCTCCCTGCTGAGCAGAGAGCCTGATGTGGGGCTCAATCTGAGGACCCTGAGATCATGACCTGAGCTGAAGGCAGAGGATTTAACCCAGAGGCACCCCAGGTATGTCTATTTTTAATACTGAAATATACTTAGTTATATTTTCAAATAAGTTAGAGGATTATGTATTGCAGTATAACATACAACACAACAGTTGCCAATTATGTAAATAATTTATACAGTTAACCCCTTGATAGATGATTCATTCTCTTTTAAAAATCTTCATATTTTGTGCAAATTCTTATGGAATAAGATTATTCAAATGTTATAAAAAGTAGAAAATTAAATTTTCCATAAGAATGAATCATAAAAATGTATCATTTTATGGATTAATTTAGAGCAATAATGTAGATTATTTTTAGTTATCAGTATATTTCATTTTTCTCCCAGGAATTACTCAAGAAGTATACATTATCAATATAAATTGTACACATTTCCTACTTTAAAGAAAAATGATATTTCTTGACAAATTTTAATAATATATTTCTAGAAAGATATTCAATTATAGTAATTGAATTATAGTAAAATCCTGAAAGGACAAACTACTAACAGAGCAAACACAAAAGCACCTAAAACAGATGATAAGATAAAGCCTGTATTTTTCTTGCTGAAACATCTGTCTGGTATTTAAGACATTTGTACAAAATATTTTTATTGTTTATATTTAGTGAGTTTTACTGGATAGTTTTTTAATATGGAGAATGTCATATATATATTTAAGTTAAAAATATACTTGACTTGTAAAAGATTACCATAAATACAACAAAAGCCCAACCAAGAACATGATTAAAACAACATAAAAATCAAAGAATATCTAAGATCATGTTATCAAATTGATAAGAATTCACTTAAGGTATACATCAAAATTATTCATAGAACTATAAAAAATGCAGGTGAGTACAATATAGCTATAAATTGGAGCAAACTCACGAGTGCAATATAAAAACAACCTTTGAATCAAGCAAGATAGCTGATAACAAGTATGAAATAATGATAAACAGTTTATTCAAAGTCAGTCTGGAATCATGAGCTACTAAAATTTTACTGCTATGGCATCAGATCACTATACCAAATATCATATACTTTAAAAATAGCTTATTCACTACCTTGATTCATAAATATTGTAAGTTGTGATATTGACAACTAGAGGAATTTTCCTAGATATCTATCTTTTGTAGCTTTAGACATTTTCATTGACATTCTGAATCTCTGCTACAGAGTGATGTGGGGAAAAAATGAACACCTATCATCAAGTAAGATAAATAAAATAAGAAAATGATTGATATTCCAGAATTGTTTGATTTAAGTAATCACAATATACATTTTGTATTTTAATTAAAATGGTAAAAACAAATATTGTAGAATATTATATTATAGTCTCTATGTATTAGCATTTTGTTATGCGAAATCTGGTTTCTATCTCCAAATAGTAATTTGGGTCTTCAAGTACAAGATTTTGATATTCCACATTCTGGAATAAATGCATATGATGGAAATAAGTTGATATTATAAGGTTTAGTTATTATAATTTAGGTTCCCAAGTCAAGAAGATAATATATGAAAAAGTGGAAATATAAGGTTTATTACTATGACTCATATTCTCAATATCCATGCCTGAAATAGTTTATAACCATATATATTTAACAATTCAAGTGTAATTGCATATGTTTATAAATATGAGTATGTTTCATTTTAGTTTCAAAATATTAGCCAAAAATAAAAAAAAAATCTACCTTTAAAAAAATTTAACATCTTTAAAAATGACAAATCTATTAAACAAAAAATCAGTATTTTTTATAGATATGCATTGAAGCTCCATGAAGATTTTCTTGAAACTTCTTTCTGTCCACAAATTAGAACTAGTGCTTTCTCCTTCATGACCAACCATAATTCTCTTATAAATTTAAAAATTCTTTATGTGTATAATTTTAATGCCATGGGCCATGTTTCTATCATTTTGTAAACCCAAAGAATGACACTAGAATAGCCTCAATACAACATTGTTAACTAAGATGATAACATAAAATTTTATTTGAATGTAAATTTTGGATAATTAAGGAGAACTTTGTATGAATATCAGAGCAAGTTGAAACAGTTGAAAATCAAATGGTAAGGATGACACATTTTATCTTAAATTAAGAAATTAAGAATAATTAAGAAAAATTAAGAATAATGTTCAAAAGATTTGGAAATAAAAATATACCAGTGCCAATTTGACTCCTCACTAATCTAAGAATATAAAGAATTTTACGAAATCAGAGAGCATCCTCTTTTTCAAATCAATATGCTTTTATTTTAAACTTCTTTATTTGGATTTCACCAGAATTTCCTCCAGTGTAATTTTTTTCTAAGCCAGTATCCAATCCAGAATATAATGTCATACTTCATTGTCATGTCACCTTAGTATCCTCCAGTCTATGACAGCTTCTTCGCCTTTCATTGTTTTTCATGACCTTAACACTTTTAAATAGTGTAGGTTGAGTAGTCTGTAGAATTCCTCTTTTTGGGTTTACCTGATGCTTTCTATTGATTAGATAGGGGTTATGGATATTTTTAACTTCACCCAGATGGAGTGTCCTTCACTATACAAATGAGGACATGATGTCAACATGAATTTTACTAGCGATACTAACACTGATCATAATTAAGATTGTGTCTATCAGATTACTATTTCTGTACAATATTCATATCTATAATTTTTTTCCACTATATTCATTAGACCTGTCTAGGTAACTCTTCAGGGGAGGCAAATTAAGCTCCAACACTGGGAAAGAGGAATATCAAAGAACATAAGTGAAAACAAATGTTAAAATATGTATTAAAAGCATGTGAAAACAAACACTGGATTAATAAATATTATTTGGGATACACCATAGGGACTATGTAAATATCTTATTTCTTCCTAAAGTTTCACCCATTATTTATATTTTTGTCTGGGTATAATATACTTCATTGATAGTACCAGACAAGGTAGGGATCTGTAAGCTGACCTCTTCTTTAGGGTTCTGGGGTAGAAGATAAAGATGGTAGAATCTCAAGAGTGGTGAAAGATTGAGTTGAGGCAAAACCTCTCTCTTTCTCTTATGCTATTACTGTAGCTGGTTGGCCAGGAGGCTCTTATCCCCTCAAAGCCATCTGGATCTTAAGTTCTGCCACCCTGTTGCTGTATCCAAACACCCATTATTATTTTTTAAATTTTAATTCCAGTATAGTTAACATAAGTTAGTTTTAGGTGTACAATATAGTGATTCAGCAATTTTATATATTACTCAGTGCTCATCATGACAAGTGTCCTCACAGTACCTTTCACCTATTTCACCCATTGCTTCACTTACCTCCCTCTGGTAACCATCAGTTTATTCTCTATAGTTAACAGTCTCTTTTTTGGTTTGTCTCTTCTTTTCTTTATGTTTTTTGTTTCCTGAATTCCACATATGAGTGAAACCATGTTGAATTTGTCTTTCTCTGGCTGATCTATTTCACTTAGCATTACACCCTCTAGCTCCATTCATGTTGTTACGATATTTATTAGTGAATCTTACCTACAGAATTTATTGCTGAGGTGTTCTAATGATGATTTTTGTATTTCTTTGGTTTGTCCAATACTCTGTGTGTGTGTGTGTGTGTGTGTGTGTGCTTGGATATAATTAACTTTTTCTGATTGGTTCTTGTACCTGTATGACACTGAGGGGTTCAACTCCTGGTTAAAACCTGTGTGCAATTCTTCAGGCCTGATTGTAGACAGTGACTAAGGTCTTACCTGGAGGGCCTCATGGGAAAAATCTGCCTTCTCTTGGTTAGACTTAGAGCACAGATAGTTGCAGTCTCTGGAAGGAGTTGACATCAAGGACTCAGGCCCTTCCAGATCCCATTAGATGCCTAGCATATTTACACTTCTAGGTCCCCAAACCCCAGCATGTTCATTTCTATGTCTCTTTATCAGATGCCTTAGGCAGAAGTCTTCTTCAGGTATATCTTCTAAGGCCTCTTTTTGGGGACAGAGTGGGAAAGAGGCGAAAACCTTAAAGACACTTTTCCGCTCCCTGACTCATTATTCAATATTTTCCCATTCCTAGTCCTCCCTTTAGGCTGCTCCCTGACCCTGAGGCTCATAAAACTGCAAGAGTCTTTTGTTTGTGGCTCCTTTAAGGATGAGATGGCCACCACATTAACCACGTTTGTGCTGACACACCTCATTCTCAACCTGCGGAATTTGCAGGACAGATTATCAGAGAAAAGAGATTCTGGAAGGGTGGTGAAGGAAGTTTGTTTCTAAGTTCCTTTTTTTTTTTTTTTAACTGAGAGCTAGGCTTTGTAAGTTCAAGTCAAGGCTCAGACTAGCAGAAAGAAGACATTGTGAGGCTGATAGCTGACAGGGTTACTAGGGGTCATGTAGTGTTGGAGACATTGGAATTCCCCAAATGAAGAGTGAAAAGACCTTGTTTAATATCTCAGGTATTCAGGTGAGACAAGCTGAAGGTCAAATAATTAAAGGCCACACCCTAGACTATAGGCCACAACTTGTTACTAGAACCTAACTGAGAAAAACTGACTAAAACAAGACCGAAATACACCAGTAGAGCAAAACATAAAACCAGACCTGGGACGATCGAGAGGATCCACCAATAGTGGGATTGCCTGCTGTAACAATATTCAACACTCCTAAAAAGAAGATAATATAATTAATGTCCACAATGTCTAACATATAATTGACAAAATCCTGGATATGTAAAGAAATAGAAAAATGTGACTATTAAACCACTACTATGTCATTGAAACAGATTCTAAGATGACCCAGAAGTAATAGAAACTTTAATTCAACTATTACATAAATTTTGATAAATTGAAGATATATGGTCAAAATCCCTAGAATAAACAATAAAATTATTTAAAAACAGATGTATACAAATTAATAAATGTAAAAAAAGAAGGTATAACACAAAACAACTATTTGGTCAAATAAAAACAACACACATATATACATACACACACAAATAATACACACAAGGAAGAAAGAAATCTAGGTAAACTACTTGGCACTAATACAAAATGACTGAAAGTTGGAATCATTTCATATGTATTAAAATTTAATTGAATAAATAAAAATTATCATCACCAAAATGATCCTTTTAGGTATTTAAAACATTTAAATGATTATATAATTATTTTAATTTAATTTATTTTTTTATACTCAGGCAGACTTTTAATGTGTATGTTTTTGCTTTATAATATACTGGCTTCCCAAATTATTCAAAAGTATACATTATATTTTGATAATGGTTTTACTTTATTGTGCTCAATTTCCAGTTATGTCTACAGAAGGCAAAGTGAAAAGCTTCTAATGATGGAAATAGTAATTTTTCAGTAGTATAAGTTTGTTTCATTTACTTTTACTACCCATAAATAGAGAAGAATGATGATAGTAACAGCAAAATTTGTATTTTTTAATGTAAGTATACTAATTTTAGATTCAGTTATATTGTGAAAATAGCATTGCTAGATCATACTACTACTATTAAAATTTTGCCAGAAAAGATATTTTAAATGGAAAACTATTACCATTATTTGTGGCAAATATTTAAACATCTGTCCCATATAAATATTGGATTCTAACACTGATTTTGTCCCTTTCCTTCAAAAGCAGACTAGATTGTTCATAACCAAAACAAATGTGACTTCAAGTTAAAAAACTTGAAGCATAAAGACATAACCATGTATAATATTATTAATAAAAGTCGAATATGCTTTCAGTGAAAAAAAAAAGCATTTTGATTTCTATTGCTAAACTGACACAGAAATCTCAATTATATAGCCAATGGTCACAATTTGCAGGGTATTGTACCAATATGGCACTAAAGAAGATCAAGCTGAAAAAAGAAAAAAAAAGAATTAATAAGAATTAATACATTTATGGGGCACCTGGGTGGCTCAGTAGGTTAAGCCTCTGCTTTCAGCTCAGGTCATGATCTCAGGGTCCTGGGATCGAGCCCCACATCAGGCTCTCTGCTCAGCAGGGACCCTGCTTCCCCCTCTCTCTTTGCTTGCCTCTCTGCCTACTTGTGATCTTTGTCTGTCAAATAAATAAATAAAATCTTCAAAAAAAAAAAAGAGTTAATACATTTAGTTTACTATATTGTTTTCTTCCAATTAGGAATTGCTATCAATTAGTGATTAATCATTTCTAGAGCATTTAATCTCAAGCATTTTTTATAAGTGGATAATCAGTATATCTTTGCTGACTTTGACCTCTTATAGGTACCTTTATGGTCTTTCTATAAACTCTGTCTTCTCTTGGCCAAATTTGTGTTCTACTTGACATCTGACTTTGGCACTTGGCGAGGCCCAGGACTTCCTGCTTTTTTTTTCCTCCATAAACATTACCTTCTCAGTATTTTGCATTGCCTAGCTTGTTAAGAAATGGAATATTTAGGGACGCCTGGGTGGCTCAGTTGGCTAACTGTCTGCCTTAGGCCCAGGTCATGATCCCAGGGTCCAGGGGTAGAGTCCCATATTGGGTTCCTTGCTCCATGGGGAGGCTGTTTTTCCCTCTGCCTCCTCTGCCTGCCACTCCCCCTGCTGTGCTCTCTCTTTTTCTCCATCTCTAATAAATAAATAAATAAATAAATAAAAAAAATCTTCAAAAAAAAAAAAAGGAATATTTAACTAAAATAATTAACCAGAAAAATGATTTAATATAATGCCTGTGACATTCTTATATAGTGTTCTTTGAGAAGTAATTGGATTAAGAATATATTTCCTGAAGCAACTATAACATAAATTCATTACACTGAATACCACAAAAGTGAAGCTGAAAAAACAGGAGGATGTGAAAAATAACTATTTCTGTAGAAGATGAGCGGCTCCCTGCTGTATTACAGTACTCCACCAATTAACTCAAGACAGGAAGTAATGTTATTTCTTGTAGCCCAGATGGAATTTTCATTATTTGGTTTTGTAAACCATCTTTCAAGGAATGTACTTTGTCATTATTTTAATCACATTAACCTTGTGATCATCATTCTAGGGCAAATGCTGAATGATGGTCATTTCATTGACTATGCAGTTTCAACTGGTAAAGTGGACTGTAATTGTGTCTGGCAGCAGAGGTAAGAGTACCATTCTACCCATTCTACTCAGATAAGATTATTATAGCAGGCTGTCCAGTTCTTCTGATATCTGGTGTCCTCCATGCAAGATACAAGAGGAGAGGTGAACAAATAGAAAAAAAAAAAAATCAGAATTTACAATTACTAGTTATTAACTTGAAAAAAATTCTAACATTCCTAAACAAAATCAACTAAAACACCAGATTGATTTTTGACAAGGTACTCAACATACCTTCTTGAAACTAGATAATTTACTGGTATTTTAGAATAAATATTGAACTCAATCACCACCAGATATTTCAGACAGTCAAACTAACTGTATTCCTTTGACCTGTCTATTTAAAACACAGAAATAAGAAACTACTAATTCCATTTTCACAGGGAAATTTAATTACCAGATCCTGTTTGTAAGAATTTAGACTGTATTTTTTTATTATAAATTATAAAACACAAAGTAATTCTGGAGTATAATTTGAGTTAAATTATATATTTTTATTTTATTTCATTTTATTTATTTATTTACTTTTTTAGTGTTCCAAGATTTATTGTCCATGCACCACACCCAGTGCTTCATGCTATCACCCCTTATCACCTACCACTATTTTTATAGTCTTCCCTTATAGCAAAAGAAATTTCATGAATTATGTTTCAATTATGTATTTTTAAATTTTTTCTCCATATTTTCCAATGACTTATTCATTTATCCCAGGTTTTTTGTTTGTTTGTTTTGAGGCATTAGTAAGTTTGAATACTGAAATCTAATGTAGCTTGAAGTTTAATGGGAGAATTTTTAATTTTTTAAATTGATAATGCTAAGAAATCGATAGTTCTAAGCACAGTTAATATAGATGTGTATGTACATACACATATCTATACTCAGATTGATACATACGTACTTAACATATATCTGTGTGTTTATCTATCTAACCACTGTGAGAGAGACTGAATTGGCAGGCAAATAAAACCTAAAATAAGTCAGAGAATCACAGAGTGTAGACAGTATATCTCCAAGTTAGAAAAGGATTATGCATTCAGAAGAAAAGCATAATCGTTTCTTCATGTGATTTTTCTTACTTTATCCTTTCATTTTCTTTAGAAAATGAAACAAAACCCTTAACTTTAAACATTGTCCCCATTAAATGTTAAGTTTGTCTAGCTTTGCTTTATTTTAATCATAATGTCTTACCTTCATATGCTGTGATGACATCTACTAGCTACACAGAATTTTAATATGGTATAGAAAGATTAACGTTGCATTTTATCTGACACTTTTTATTGCAGCTGAGATATTTTAGATATTCTCAAAGTTATTTATTTTACGATACAGAAGGTATGGAGAAGAAGTTTTAAGGGAAATCAATCATAAATATTCAGACATTTGGCTTATTATTTTTTGAAGTAAAAATTACAATTAACCTCTCCTCATTTTGGATGAGCTGATCCTATTTTTACAGGGGTTTCAGCAGAATTTATGTAAGTTTTAAAGATTATAGGTGTTGTTTAATGAGTATTATTTATAGTTTTGAAGTTAGTCATTTGCACATGCACTTTATATACTTAATATTACTGAAATCAAAACTACATAAACATGAGTTATCTTTATAAAATGCTCTATGTGTTTCATTCCTTATGGCAACTTAATGCAGTGATGCTTTATACCACACCAAGCAGCAAATGTTTGTTAACTCTCAATTATTTTATTGAAGTAAGCAGATTTCTGACAACCATCTGTTTAGAATGTGCTTATTTCTGTTAATAAATCCATTTGAAAGTGAAATAGTCATTAAAGCAAGGAAGTAAGCATAGCATCTCTGAGAAGTTGGAGATATATATATTTTGTGACACATCCTGTGCAACTTTAGTTATAGAGGTACAAAACGGGTGGAAAATTTGTACTAAAATTAAAAAACATTTTATTTATATTGGGCTAATACAAATATTATCTTTCATGCAAACCAATTAAGAATATATTTTAGTTTTAAAAATTTATATAACTTGCATTAATATCAGAAAGGAATAATGGAGGATTAACAGCATTTTTGGCACTTCACTCTGAATATTTCATGTTTGCACCTTTTTTTAACTCTGTATTTTCTTTCTCTAGCATCCCCAAATGCTATGTATTTTATTGACTATTTGAACGTAGCTAATTAATTGTTTTTAAGATAATATGTGGTAACTTTGCTCAAGTTATATGAATGTTATAAATTATATAAATGTTTGAATACATTTACTCTGGAACATATGACATAGAATTGCTTGGTGGGAATCAACTTGATCACAAATCAATGTCTGCAATTCTAGGTGTCAGCCAATTCAGTTTCATCGATATTTAAAATCATTTTTTATTTTGTTTTCAATGGAATCTTTATGTAACTCTCATCTTTCCTAGTTTGCATTCAAATACATCTTATATCGTACCTGGGTTTCCTTTCTTGGTGAAGACTACCTAGATTTGTAAGGTGATTTTTACAGTTTGCAAAATGAATTTCTTTTTGCATTCTATATTCTATGTTAGATCAAACCAAACATACCTTTCATTTTTTAAAAATTTTAAAAAAGATTTTATTTATTTATATATGTATGTATGTATGTATTTGGAGGGGGTAAGGGCAAGGGAGAGGATGAGAGAAAGGATCCTAAGGAGACTCTACACTGAGTGTGGAGACTGAAGCAGGGGGCTCAATCTCAGGACCCTGAGATCATGACCTGAGCCAAAAACCATTAAGCTGGATGCTTAACCAACTGAGCCATGCAGGCACCCCCATACCCTCCACATTTGATGAAAAATTTGAGAAGATATTTTTGTCATATTTTAACTAATAGAAACCATTTTTTTACAGTCACCTTTTCATTAACAGTTTAGGCAGCCTAGGATGTTATGAAAAGTTCTTTTGAGGGAAACATGATGAAATAAAAATGGTCTATGGAGAATAAAAGTTTAAAAGTATGTTCATACATCCCAATTAGAACATGCCTAAATCTCCTCCCTCACATAGATATTTCTTTAATCTAATCAAATTACTACTAGGACCAGATGATGAGGATGGAAGTCCCATGTCTTGGTTCCTTGTTATGATGACAAGGCTGGCCTGGGAAATAGAAAAATCATCATCTAAACTGGACTAATATCTCTGTCATTAAGAGCTGAGTGAGGGGCACTTGGATGGCTTAGTGAGTTAAGCCTCTGCCTTTGGCTCAGGTCATGATCTCAGGGTCCTAAGATTGAGCCCCGCATTGGGCTCTCTGCTCAGCAGGGAGCCTGCTTCCCCCTCTCTCTCTGCCTGCCTCTCTGCCTACTTGTGATCTCTCTCTCTCTATCAAATAAATAAATAAATAAATATGTTTTTAAAAAGCCGAGTGTGAATGGTCTATGGGAATATCAGCAAGAATGTCTTGATTGAGCCAACATCATCAAGGAACACAAAAATTCAGGATGCCAATGGAGGAAGGAGGTCACAGCAGAATTTATGCTGTGCTTATACTTGGAATGAGCAGCCATGCAGAGTCAGAAGCAATATAAGTGGCACAGTTGGGTGATAAAACAAGGAAATATCAGATTAATATCACTCCTAACAGAATATAGATATGAGATGTTTGGGGAAGATAATTAAGAAAATATTATCAAAAAGTTGAAATTGATTTTTTTTTTCTAAAAATTTCACCTACTCTTTACCACATAGGAAGAGAAAGGGAGCTCCCATATGCCTCCTTGTCTGTGAATGTTACCTCCTATGATATTCCAATAGAAAGTGATAAGACCCTTCCCATATAATAGAATATCTAAATTACCAAAATTTTATATATCATATGGCAATATGTATAAAGATCACTTTTGACTATCTACATTCTGGTTTGTAAGAGATTATAATTAATTTTATTTTTCAGATGATTCATGAATAACCAAATTATTTTATTATTTTATCAAAGTAAATGGGCAAAAGGCTGGTGACACAGATAATCTACTTCAAGAAATATGAAAAAAGTTATTAAAAGTATAGTCATAGAATGAATAATTAGGCCTAGCTCTGAGATACAGAAATGATTCAATATAGAACCTAAAAATACTCACAAAAATTGGTTAGTATCGGTAAAACTAAATGAGCACATGGATATAGTCTTACATATGGGGAAAATAAAAAGCATCAATAAAACAAGAAAGTATTTGAGAAATCTTCAGAATTTTTCTGCACAAAATAGCAGATTAAATAGAGAAATGTTGAGTAGAAAATGTTTTTCTCTCTATAATTCCTTCAGTGCAGGGATTCTCCCCCAATACATTTGTTGCTAGTGAACCTCTAAATCATAGGATCTATCACCACTGGCACAGAGATGGATAGATGACTTGCATAGTCATAGAATCCCATCAAATCTAAAATCACTGAGTGATGGAATCGGTAAGAAATGAACCCAAGTAAAGTTCCAAGGCTACTGAAATAAAATAATTCTGACTTATGATTGCCCAAGTTAGTTTTAGGTATGCATAAAGCTTCTATTAAATCAGAGTTGAAAATGAAATTGTTTAATTCATGTGTCTAATGATGTGGTATTAGTTGATTATAAGTTAGTTTGGGTGCAAATGCTGATCCTGTAATACCTGGCTGAATATAGCAATTCTTGCTTAACACACAGTGAAGAAGCTAAAATTTCACCTTTAGTATATTGAGCCTCAGATTATTTTTCATTGATGCTGAAGTTTACAGGAATTTATAGAAATATTACCAGGATGTTGGAGTAGGTTGGATACTTCTTGTTCTTTCAGGTGATACGTATATTTAATTAAGTGCTATGGTATTTAAAGTACAGAAAATATGAACATGAAATTTATTGCCCTTTTTTTAGTCCAGAGTAACTCAAAATGGATCATTGTTAGTTTATCATATGACTTACTGACTTGCATAATCATTTTTAATTTTTTTTATCCTAAGATAGTCACCTTGACCAATGGCTGTGGATAAAACTATGAAAGATAATATTGTGATATAGGAAAAGACAGAGGCTTGAGGGAATTTTGATCACCTAAGCCTTTCAAAAGGCATTCTGGTTTTTACTTCCCACATGATAGAAGAAATAATTTCTTCCCATTAAGTACCTAGGTTAATTGTAAATATGGGGTTTCATTGGGAATAAAATTTACAGTTTCATCTATATCAGTTATATTGATTCAGGACAAAAATCTAAGTTGAGCAGTGAAACATGTGGCTTCTGGAAGGTACTAAAGCATTTTGCTAAATAAAATCTGAATTTAAAAAACAGAGATTAGAATCCTGGACCATGATTTGCATAATGTTTATATCTGTCTAGGATTCAGAGGATTGGCAGCCTCCGTAGATTTTAAGAGGATTGAATTACAAATGATACACTAGTCTAATAAACAGTTCTTTTTATTAAATAAACTACAGTTTTGTTTTGGGATAATACGGATTTAGCATACTTTGCCTCTCTCACTTAATAACAGTGGTACAAATGGGACAGAATGCATGCAGCAACTATATGAAGACTGAGCAGAGTAAATAGCAGTATGTGAAGCAGCAATAAGCATCAAGGTCTGAAGTATGACCCAACTGGCTATGAATGAATTGACCATTTCTTTCCCTCCAGGAAAGGAGGAAAGGCTCAGTATAACTGTAATATAATCTATAATCCAAAATGAGCTCATTGGCACAGAAAGTTCTAGTCCTATATTTCTAGCTTGAGGAGACAAACAGGAAAATACTTCTTCTAATGAGGAAATATAGTTTTTTTCTTTCCTCCCTTTTCTCCATTCTTTCCTCTTCCTTTCCATAATAATTATCCAACAGAGGCAAAAACCAGTAGAAGAGTCCAGCAGGAGCCTAAACTTTGAGAGAAGGAAACTCTCAGAGCTGAGATCCCATGACAGTGGAACTACCCTTATTGCTATCTACTTTTTTCTCCTTTTTTGCCCTTCCAGTGCTAGACCATGGATGTGTTACCAACATGAAATAACATGGAAGAGTAAAGTACATATAAGCTCAGGTTTCTAGCAGGATGACCAAAAAGGGGAGCTGTAGAAAACAGAAAAAGTTTAGGGAAAATGATGGAGATGATGAAACTCATAAAAGTAACGCCTTAAAACTCCAGAATTTTACCTCACCCACAGGTGCATATATCGGATCTTAACTAGCATATCAAAGACTTTGAAAACTGTGTTAATAGATCACTTGTCAAGTCACTGGGTGACACACAAACAGGGAAGATACAAGAGTAGAAGAGTTTAATAAAGAAGATGTGATATAGATCTACACACACACACACACACACACACACACACACACACAATGGAATATTACTCAGTCATCAGAAAGAATGAGATCTTGCCATTTCAATGATATGAATGGAATTAGAGGGTATTATGCTAAGCGAAATAAGTCAGTCAGAGAAAGACAAATCCCATATGATTTCACTCATATGCGGAATTTAAGAAACAAAACAGATGAACATAGGGAAAGAGAAGGGAAAGTAAAATAAAACAAAAACAGAGAGGGAGGCAAACCATAATAAACTCTTAACTATAGGAAACAAACTGTGGGTTGCTGCAGGAGAGGTGGGTGGGAGAGTGGGTTAATTGGGATGGGCATTAAGGAGGGCACTTGATATAATGACCATTGGATATTACATGCAACTGATGAATCACTAAATTCTACCCTTGAAATTAATACCAAACTATATGTTAACTAAATTGAATTTACATAAAATTTTAAAAAAATAGTTACTCTGAAAAAGAGAAGGAAGTCACAAAGCTGAAGAATACAATCACTGAACGGAAAAATACACTAGAAGTGTTCAACAGCAGATTGGATGACAGTAGAAGTATGAAGCAGCAAACTGGAAGATAAAGCAATGGACTAACCTGGGAAATAACAATGAAAAAAAATATTTTAAAAGAATGAAGATAACTTAAGGGACTTATGAGAGGACATCAAGCAGAATAACATTTACATTATTGGTGCCCCTGAAGGAGAAAGAGAAAGACAAAGGGGCAGAAAAATTATTTGATGAAATAATGTCTGAAAACTTCCCTAATCTAGGAAAGGAAACAGGCATCCAGGTCTAGGAAATCCAGAGAGTTCTAAATAAAATTTACCTAAAGAAAGTCACATGAACATATGTTATAATTGAAATGTCAAAAGTTAAAGATAGAGGATCTTAAAAGCAGCAAGAGGAAAATAAATTGTTGAGCTGCAAGAAAAATCCCATAAGCTATCGAGCAGATTTCTCAGCAGAAATTTTGCCAGCCGGAGAGAGTGGCATGACGTATTCAAAGTAATGAAAGGAAAACAAAACAAAACAAACAACAACAATAACAACAACAAAAACTCAACAAAGAATACTCTACCTGGCAAGGTTATTATTCAGATTTGGAGGAAAGAGAGTTTTTCAGACAAGCAAAAGCTAAAGAAGTTCACCACTACTAAACCAGCCTTAGAAAAGCTACCGTGTGATCCAGCAATTCTATTATTGTATCTCTCCAAAGAAAACTAAAATACTTACTCAAAAACATATATGCACTCCTGTATTCACTACAACATTACTTATAATAGCCAAGATATAGAAACAACCTAAGTGTCCTTGAGCAAGTGAATGGATAAAGAACATGTGGTATATATCCACAATAAAATACTAGTAGGACATAAAAAAATGAAATTTTACCAATTGCAACAACATGGATGGATTTTGAAGGTACTATGCTAAGTGAAACAAATCAAAGACAAACACTACCTGATTTCATTCATATGCAGAATTGGAAAACAAAACAAATGAATAAAGGAAAACCAAATAAAACCCATATTCATAGATACAGAGAACAAATTGGTGGTTGCCAGAGGGGAGGAGCATTGGGGGGTGGTGTGAAATGGGTGAAGTACAAACTTCCAATTATAAAACAATTAAGTCATGGAGATGAGGGTACAACATGGGAAATATAATCTGTAGTATCATAACTTTGTAATGTGGAGGGTAACTAAACTTATTATGGTCACCACTTTGTAATGTATACGTGTTTGTATACCTGAAACTAATATATTATATGTCATTTATACCTCAGTTGATAAATTTTAAAAAAGGAAGTGTTTCACATTTCAAAATCAACACTTACCATTGGAAATATATTTGAGTGATTTTTGATAATGTGTTGTTTTCTTGATAAAGATTTTACCTTACAAGGACAGTCTATTTCTGATTTTAATGAACTATTACCAGTGCTTAGTCCAAATGACAAATAGTAAATATTCTTAAATATGTTTAGTGATAAATGAAAGAATTAAATAAAATTTATTTTCATTTTCAAAAAATTTTTAATGTATACCTTTCCCCTATTCTAGGTATTTTATAATTATTTCATTATAATAAAGCTTTGTTGGGATCTAATTTATTTATATGTCTTCAACTTTCAATATTTTGATAAAACCATTACAGCATAATTCTGTCTTTATTATATTTCACATTTCACATCATTATAATATGTTAAATTTTTACTAGTCTACCAAACTATGTTTTTAATTTGTTTAACAAAAAATAAGTAGAATTTTATATAGAATATTCTAACTATAATCTGATTTTTCTAATGCTTAATGTTAAATTTAACTTCTGGCAACTATATTAACACTTTATGTTCAGTCAAATGAGTATCCTGTACCTTTAAAAGGGTAGTAAAAATTTTGAATGTGTCTTTTCTCATTCATTCCCCCTTACAGGCTTTACAAAATGGCTATATAGTTAGACAATAACAAGGCAGTCAAATAAGTCATTGTGTTTAATTATTCAATAGATATTTATGGAACACTATTATGTGTAAGCAATGTGATAGGCATTAAGAAAAAGTCAAAGAAGAATAAGTCATGCTCTTTGCCCTTGGCATGTATTCAATCTCTCTGGCAAGAAAAGTGCATGATGAGGAAGTGCAATCTATTGTAATGAGCACGAAAAGAAGGACAAAGGAAAAATTGTTTTAACATCAAGGCAGCATCTCCAGATAAGTAAGGATAAAAGCTTTGATTAAGTGTTCTTTATGCATACCCATGAAGAATAAGTCTATCAGTCAGAAAAAAAGGAGAAAACACAACTATAGACAACAAGTACAGAGACATATAAGGTATGGAGGTGGTGAGAACTTTTAAGATCTCTCTTAGCAAATTTCAATGTTCAGCACAGTATTGTTAATTATAGTCATACAGGCAGTCAGTTAAGCATCTGCCTTCAGCTCAGGTCATGATCCCAGGGTCCTGGGATACTGGGCTCCTTGCTCATTGGGGAGCCTGCTTCTCCCCTGCCTGCTGCTCCCCCTGCTTGTGCTTGCTCACTCATTCTGTCAAATAAATAAATAAAATCTTTAAAAAAAATTATAGTCATTATACTGTACATTACCTCTCCAGAACTTATCTTATAACTGGAAGTTTGTTACCCTTTGACTAGTTTCACTCGTTTCCCCAGCCCCCCAGTTTTAAAATTTTATATGAATAGAGAAGATTGCAAGGAGGATTCAGAATATGAGTTAAACACAGCACCAAATGAAAGGACAGAATCCTAGACTGTGTAAAGCTTGATTGGAATCAAAGGCATATATAAAAGGATTGCAACTTTTTATGAAGATACAAAAAAGAAGGAGATTTGGCTGGTTTATCTAGGATCTAAGTTGAGAACTGAAGTTTTTCTGAGTCAGAATGGCAGTTTCCATGCCTTTCAAAGCCCTTAAGGAGATTACTCTACTTGTATACTCAGTGAGTGTAAAGGCCCAGAGATTGTGATTATTATAATGGTGGCAGGACACCTGAGGCTATGTTCAGGTACAGAACATCAGGTGATTACACATTATATATTGGATATTTTTTATGCCCTGCTTTTGAGATGATACGAAATTTATATGATTCAATAAATGCTTGATTTATTTTTATTTATCATCATCTGTAGGTATGATAAATATTAAGAATGCAGGGCAACATGAAAAGATTCTCTTTTTGTCCTGGCCTGAGTTATCATACAATGGTCATCAGTATTGAGGCGTACAACAATGACTTAAACCTTTGAAACACCTTAAAATCTTCAGGTCCATTAAACCTATCAATGTCTTCAGATACATGCCAAGTTTACAGAGATTCTTGTAAGCACAGTCTTCTGAAAAGGAAAGAACCAACATTCTCAATTACCTTGATGCTGAGGCCTTAGTGTCTCCATATCCACCTGGCACAAATTTTATCACACATAAATATGGCTTACTCATTTCCATAAATGTACCATTGAGGAAATGTGAACATGGTATTAAGCTAACTGTGAATAAGTTTGAATTTTATATACTTAGGAACATCTTTTAAAAACCAAAGAAATAGTTGAAAAGAGCACATGGCTCAATTATTTATCAGCACAGAATATTGTTTTAATGACAATGCCATTTTCATTAACATCTCAATTTTAAAATCCAGAAAGATATCTTTGGTTATCATTCACTACAATAAAGCTTATTTTTTACCTTATGTCAATTTCTATATGTAGTAGTTATTTCCAGAATTAGGTTCCTAAAATCATAATATTGCTTTAATATTCTTAATATCCTTGAGATATATTTCAAATATAAATATCTTAATATTTTAGATTAAAAATAAAACTATGGGAATTTTTATAAATTCATTTAGAGTATAAAATTTTATGCAAATTAAAACAAAAATTATGAACTGAATGGGGGATGGGGAGATGACATTTATGGAAGACTTTGATTAGCTATGCTTTTCTTTTTTATTTTCTCCCCAGGGTTGCCACTTAAGCTCAAATGAACTGTATTGATTATAAAAAAAAAAAAGCTATATCTTGTACTTGACTGTTGTTACACACTTTATGAGTGGAAAAGTCCCAAGATATGATATTTATTCTTGCTGAGTTGCAGAATATAACAGCATGATGCAAATATATCTCAGTAAATTATGAAATATGCATATTTAGCTTTTTTGGAAGTTTTCCATATGAAAGTTTTACGTGAGTCTGGGAGGGAGTATTTTCAGTGCTCAGGAGGTTGTGATCACAGCTGCTTTGCAGTAGAGTAATAGCCAAATTAGCAGTTTTTTCTCTGCTATAAAGCAGCGGCATCTCAGTTTATGATCAACCAATTGATCAGACAATGGAGGTTCTAGTACAGACACCGTAGTGGGTGTTTGATCTTCACAAATCATTCTTAGAAGGCAAGATTTTGTGATAAACAAAATGTAGTGTTTTCTTTTTTTTACTGCCCATTGTAATATAGTAAACATTTCATCTTAGTTTTAAACTGGTACTTTTTGGTTGTTTTTGTTTTGTTTTAGCTTTGGTTTTGCTGATTCTTTGGCATTTATTCCAGGATACTTAAAAAAATCTGCTGATGTTCCACATTAAACGCTAGTAGAAAAATGTAACTAATGGACAATCTGCTGAGATAACATACTGGTTCTCTATTTCCTCTACTGCTGTTCTATATTTTTCATGCTTTTGCATGAAAAGAGGATAGTATTTTGCTAAGGAACCAATCTTCTGTTTCTATTTATTTTCTCTCATTTGATAATTTTGCTAAAAATGCTACAATTTTGTTACAAAAAGAGGGTATTTGAAACCAGTTCCTTAAATATCAGTCCTATGACATCACTTCCAGATTCACTTTTAAGAATATTACCTTGATCAGATTATGCCTGCTGCTGAACTCCTGTGAACACGCCCTTTGCGGAAGCTGTGCCAGATACTTTAAATGGACTCTCTCATCCTCACCACAGCCTTCAAGATTCTTATTTTCCTCGTTTTAATGATAAATAGATGCTTCTATTTCTTTCAAGTAGAGAAATTATATACTTGATCAAGAACTTACCACCTACTGTGTGATATTTAGTTATTTATTTTAGAATTGGAATTTTTTCAAAAATTTCAAGCGCTGTCACTTAATTCAGGAACACTGGCTTGTTTCCACCCTCTAACTCTTATGTAGCTCAAATTGTCACTATGCTATTGCTCATATATAATATTTTCCTAGGAAATTCTTTTTTTTTTTTTTTTTTAAGATTTTATTTATGAGAGAGAAAGAGGGAGAAAGAGCATGGGGGTGGAGGGGAAAGAGAAAGAGAGGGAGAAGCAAACTCCCGTCAGAGCAGGGAGCCCAAGCCCAACCCAGGGCTCAATTCCAGGACTCCAGGATCATGATCCAAGTCAAAGGCAGACATTTAGCCAACTGAGCCACTCAGGTGCCCCTAAGATATCTTATTACAAACATTAACCTACCTATAGTTTACTTATTTTCCTATTATTTCTCTAATTAATTCACCTGGTGTGTTATCTTTATTTTATGAACTTTCAATATAATGGATCACTTATGTTGTACTTGTATAAACTTACTAGTAACACTGTATGATTTATATTATAGCTGGTTGTACACTATTATGGACTATTCTAGGATGGCAGAGACAATATATATTACTAATTTTAACAGATATATTAAGATCTAATTGATAAATAACTGCACATAATTGATGTATACAGTTTTGATAAGTATGGGAAGATGCAAATATCCATGATACATCATCACAATCAAGATAATGGACATATCCAACACCTCTCAGAGTTAACCTATGCATCTCTGTTTTTTGTTGTATTTTTTTTTTTGTATGTGTTAATAAAAAGGCTTAACTAGATCTTCCTCTTAGCAAATTTTGAGGAGTGCAATACCATATTGGTTTTTTTTTAAGATTTTATTTATTTATTTGACAGACAGAGATCACAAGTAGGCAGAGAGGCAGGCAGAGAGAAAGGAGGAAGCAGGCTCCCTGCTGAGCAGTGAGCCAGATGCCAGGCTCGATACCAGCATGCTGGGACCATAACCTGAGCAGAAGGCAGAGGCTTTAACCCACTGAGCCACCCAGGCACTTGCAATACCATATTGTTAACTATCGGCACTATACTGTACAGCAGATCTCTAGAACTTATTCATCTAGCATAACTGGAACTTTATACATACCAAATAACTCTATTTCCCCTACCCTTCAGTTCCTTGGAACCCCTGTTGTATTCTCTGCTTCTATGAATTTGATTATTTTAGATGCCTCATAAAATGTAGTGTTTGTCCTGTGACTGGCTTATTTAACTTAGCAGAATGTCCTCCGGCTTCATCCATGTTGTCAGAAATGTCAGGATTTCTTTTCTTTTTTCTTAAGGTTGGATAATATTTTATTGTATTTATAGATCACATTTTCTTTATCCATTCATCTATTGATGAACACTTGAGTTGTTTCCATATTTTGACTATTGTGAATAGTGCTACAATGATCTAAAAGAATCAACATCAGGATTTTGAAGAAGCATATATATATATATATATATATATATATATATATATTTTTTTTTTTTTTTTTTTTTTTTTTTAGATTTTATTTATTTGTCAGAGAGGGAGAGAGAGCAAGCGAGCACAGGCAGACAGAATGGCAGGCAGAGGCAGAGGGAGAAGCAGACTCCCCGCCGAGCAAGGAGCCCGATGTGGGACTCGATCCCAGGACGCTAGGATCATGACCTGAGCCGAAGGCAGCTGCTTAACCAACTGAGCCACCCAGGCGTCCCACATATATATATTTTTTAAAGATCTTATTTTTTTATTTGACAGAGAGAGAGATTGCAAGTGGGCAGAGAGGCAGGCAGAAAGAGAGGGGGAAGCAGGCTCCCTGCTGAGAAGAGAGCCTGATGTGGGGCTCAATCCCAGGACCCTGAGATCATGACCCAAGCCAAAGGCAGAGGCTTAACCCACTGAGCTACCCAGGCACCCTCAGAAGGATATATTTTTTTAAATTTATATCTCCAAGATTATCTATACTACTGCCTAAGAAGTGCTCTACAAATGTTTGACTAAGTGAAAGAGAGAGACTTCATAAAACAAGTCTGTTATTTTTAAATTTTGATTCTTTTACTGAAACTAAGAACCAGTTTTCTTCTTTCTAAAGAAAGAAATAAGAATATTATGTTGTCAAGACAGTTGTGATGATAAATGATTTTAAAAATGCACATTATTTCCCATGCCTTAAAGCTGCTGGATTTATATTGGATATGGAAATATTTCTAATGGCCACCATTGAACCTGTCTTTCTCCTAAGTGCAGGATTTACCACTAAGAATCACTTCTTGTCATCTTTTGAAGTCTGTGGGATAGTAAATTCCATTTAACACTCAGGGGAACATATTATCCTCCTTTTACATGGTGAAACTGGAATACCCAAAGTGGACCCTCTTACACTGTTGGTGGGAATGCAAATTGGTGCAGCCACTCTACAAAACAGTATGGAGGTTCCTCAAACACTTAAAAATAGAACTACCGTACAACCCAGATATTGCACTACTAGGTATTGACCCAAGGAATACAAAAAAATATTTATTCAAAAGGATACATGCACCCCAATGTTTATAGGAGTCCTATCAACAATAGCCAAATTATGCAAAGAGCCAAAACATCCATTGACTGATGAATGGATAAAAGAAGATGTGGTGTGTGTGTGTGTGTGTGTGTGTGTGTGTGTGTGAATGAAACAACATTTCTCAGCCATCAAAAAGAATGAAATCTTGCCATTTATAAAGACATGGATATAGCTAGAGTGAATTATGCTAAGTCAGTCAGAGAAAGACAAATACCATATGATTTCACTCATACGTGGAATTTAAGAAACAAAACAGATGACCATGGGGGTGGGGGAAGAGAGAAAGGCAAACATAAGAGACTCTTAACAATAGACAATAGACTGAGGGTTGCTGAGGGGAAGAGGCTGGGGGATGGGCTAAATGGGTGATGGCTGTTAAGGGAGGCACTCACTGTGTTAAGCACTAGATGTTATATATAAGTGATGAATCACTAAATTCTACTCCTGAAACCAATATTACACTATTATGTTAACTAACTAGAATTTAAATAAAAAATTTAAAAGAAAAGTAGGTGGTTCTGTATTTGCAACGGATTTCCATCATTGTCTTTCTAAATCCATTTTAAATTTTTAAATCACTCCTTGACATTGTTCAATTTTGCAATTTGGAATTAGGATGAATTTTAAATTATTCATTTTGGATTTCAAAGAATTTAAAATACGATTTAGAAATGTGACATTCATGAAGAATCAATATAAAGAATAAATGTGGTTTTAGAGAAGTTAATGATTTGGACAGAAGAATATTTATTCTTTTCTCTTAAATGGCAACTCCGTGTATTTTCCTACTGCATACTATACTATTTTGCACACATGATATGTATGAATTAACATGCAAAGTAAGTTGTATTTGAATAAATTATTTTCCTTTGATGTATTTATAAGAATTTAGGTTAGTGTATAAATATAGATAGTTTAACTTAAATATGTTCTCAATGTTAATTACACAATAATTAGAGCATATGGTTCTCTATGTGAACAAGATATAGGTTTAAAGTGAACATTATTTTGAATTATATCTCTCCTTTACTTTTATAATTAAATTTTATGATTAGGTGTTGAAGTATCATTTGAAGATAAATACTAAAGTAGTAATGAAACAAACAAAAACAGCACCTCTCCTCACAAGATCTACTTTAAGATCACCCAGGGCCTTAAAGCCTTTTTTAAATTTCCCTATTTTGATACACTAATAAGACTGTGAAGGGAGTCCTTTCTCTTTTTTTACTAGACCTAAACATATTAGTTTTACTTGACCAACATAATGAGGATATTTGCGGAGTGACATTGATAAATTCACAAGACTTTAAGCTTGGCAATAAGATTATTCTTAGACTGACAACCATTTGTTTTCTCAGGCTATCTCCTGGTGAAGTGCTACCCACTATAATTTCAGCTGGATACTCTGAAGCACTAATAAAGTTGCTTATTCAGACTCCCTGAGAGAAGTAATGAGGGTTCAGGGTAAGAAAGCTATTCAGGATTACTTTTCTCACTTCAGTCCCCTCTAACACCCGAACACTAGAGCCTCCCTGAGGGACATGCATTATGTAGAGCTTGAGGGACTCTAGCATTGTTTGGTAACAATGGAAGATACATTTTTGAAGAGCAGTTTCAAATAAGAGCCTTGAAGTTCTCATTGGCAGTCTCTCTTAAAGAGGTAGACAGATGATAGATTTTATGTTTTGTGTTAGATGAGCCAATCTAGGGAAATTTTAGAAATTGATGGAAGTTGTCTCCATACACTTAAGTACATTGTTTTGGTTGCATAACAAAAACTAAAACTGGGGATAGGGATCAAGCTAGTTGGATCTTCAGTTACTCTAATAACTAGCAGCATTTCTTGGTTTTATGGAACCTGACACTTATACAATTTAGTAGGCTTTCATAATCAAATAATACAAAATTATAACCGAGAAATTCTTAGGAATTATCCCAATGTCATAGAAGGATTTTGTGCAAGTGATCAATTTTGAGGAATATTAGACTTCATTACTTACAGCTGGTTCCCTTAAAGTTGTTTCTACAGTACAGACATGAAAGAAGGCAAAGACATGCCTTCCATTCAAACAGAAAAAAAAAAAAAATTCCAGCAGGTCACAGGGAACTGTCTGCTATCCAGGTCAGATCTTCATGCATAGAAGAAATGTTACAAGCCCTTATTGGCAATTCTTCACCATTTACTTTATGTGTAGCTTAATTATTCTTTTAAGACCATTTAATTCAATGTTCATCAGAAGCAATGCCAATATTGCCATCTTCTGTTTATACACCCACCCAGATTCCTAACTTCAGTAACACTGAAGAGCTGACACTTTAGACTGAACACATCAAATTATGCCAGGAATGATCACAGCTGCTGCTGGGTTGATATTAGTTCATAAGTCAGTGCTGGCAGTGGGATGATAATGAAGTTTTTCACCACTGTATTCATTTAATGAAGACAAATCTGGCAGAGTGACGGTATTCTCTGCCACAGCTGGGACAATCACAGGAGGTTATTGAGGTTGCCTGCTTGAATCTCTATGTCAAGGTCACAAGTGTCCTCCATCTCACTAGTTAAGATCTGTCGTCTACTTCCCAGAGGAGCCAGATGATCATTTTCCTAGAAGAATGAGATTTAACCTAGAAAAATTGAAAAGAGTTTACCATTTTCTCACTAAAGGTGACCCCTAAAAAAAGAAGCGAGATGTTACACAGCCTTAAAAACCATTGTGAATGGGGTATATGGAAGAATTGTAGAATCACTGGTGACAATAATAGAGTTATCCTTTCAGTTTACGTGGACATCAGCTGTTGTGAAATTTAAAAGGAAAAATCCAAAGTTGTGTCCATCCAGTCAACCTTGCTAGCATCACATTTTAGGTAGGATCAAGGTGGGAAAGAAAGAAAAAGGAGAATATTTTTGGTGTTTAGATACTCTAAGTTCTATTACATCAAATGGGTTTCCTTTTTTATTTTCCATTCTCAAACTCTTGGGTATCTATGAGCTTCACCAGGTAGTGAGGCCCTTGCAATGTATGTCTATATTCACCTTGTAAAGGTTTTGCTGGAAAGTCTGGCTCCTTGGATTAACCACTTCTGTACTTACTGATACTCCCATATTTGAGTGTAATTGTCATGGTATACCTAGAAAATCTTATGTTGGGATTGACAGTAGCTTGAAAGAGAGTCCAATTTTTGGATCACATCAAATCTGTATATATCACATGTAGCTCATGTAATAGAGGTTGTCATTCAGTGCTTTAATATCTGTGAAATTCATCCAGCTAAGAAAACAGCACTTTCACATTCTGAAACGATCCTATAGACCCCATAATAACAGTGGTAGAGAGTTGAGAAAATATATGTATAAATTGTAAGCTGGTCTACATTTATATGGTACAAAGCCCCACTTACCTTGAGCTATATACTCATATATATGGCAAAAGACAAAGCTCTGCAAGTATCATTAGATCCTGTTCATGTGTCCAGTAATTTTTTTCTGGATATCCAAGAAATTCATGTTACTTTTGTAACCATATTAATTTTATGCATTGACATTTGCATCATCAATGGCGTGATGAGTGTGCAATCCTGAATATATTCCCAGTGCTATTTTTTATGTTACAGTCCAGTTTTCAGAGTATATATATATATAAATCAACTCTAGTTTATAATTTGATTATTATACTTTCTTTTATAAGGCATAGGCAATATGATAGTGCTTTTAACAATCTTATTTTGGATCACCGCAAGACTGACCACACTAGGCCATTGGCAATGGCCCATGATTAATATATAATTTAGTTGATCCATGGATGGCATGCTATAGCCAGAATTCAGCCTATTACATAGAAATAACCAAAACAAAACACCAACAATACTATACTATTATTTTGATAGAGTGTTAAAGCACTTTGTTGACATTTCTTTTGAACAAGAAGAAGGGTACCTTATTTTTTTTCAGATAGCAACTCTTGTAGATAAGAACCTTTTTAAGTTAGAACTTCTTTAAGTTAAATGAAGAATTTAGCAGGGTCATATCTTTTACTACTGGATGAATATACATATATTATGGAGTTGGCAAAAGCATCAAGAGCTGGACTTGTCTTATTGGTTGCTTTGTTTTGTTTTGTTTTGTTTTAATTTTTTGATAGAGTTTTCCAAGGTTTATCCCACTTTAAATGATTTTGCCTTGAATATTCCTATCAATGTTGAAGTATTAGGTGAGAGAAACATTCCTCCCCCAACCTCCTTCCACTCCACCCCCACCACACCTCCCACCCCACCAGGGATAGTTGGTTTCTATTAAGCACAAAGAACAGATTAAAGCCTCCTTTCAGATGTAAGGAACAGTTTAAAGGCTATTTTCAGATAAATGGTTCTGGGAAGCCCAGGAATTGTCTGGGATTTTCCCCCTTTCTGATTCACAAGTATTGGCACATAAATGGCCAATAATGCCTCTGAGTACAAAGGGAAGAAGATTGTAGGAGGCCAGGAAACTTTCTTGGCATTCTTAAATTAGAAAGTACTCACCCTATATATAGGCATGCCCTATAACACAGATTAGGATCAAGACCCATGGGAGGTCTTATCAATAATTGTATTTCAATATTTCTAAAACTCATTGGTGTCATCTTTTGCCCTCTTCTAAGGCTTAGTGTCTTCCAGGGAAGAAAATGAAATTACAAAGAAGAGCTTCAATATTCAAATAGTATACTTCCCTGGACATGTCTAAATCATTTAGTTGTTTCAGTGTAGGTTAAACTTTTTTATTAAATTATTTTAGAAATATTTCTTTGTATTCAGAATTCCTTAGTTACTTTTGGATTCCACATGTTCCCATGACCTCACTCCTATATCTTCTATAGTTGAGAATTTGGCAGTTCATCAATTTCTTTCCTGTCAATACTTAAACCCATAATCACATTATTTTATGCAAAGGGTCAATGTTAGAGATGTTTTGTCCTAATATTTGTGTTCCATCTTCGATCTTTCATCCCATGCTATCTATTTTTCTTTCCATCTTGGGCAGAAAACTGGATTGTTTCTAATGTACTTTCTGTCCACCTCCATTCATGATCTGGATTCTAAACCAGCCTAGAGGGCATAACCCCTCACTCATGCTGTACTCATTCTATATGTAAATTCAAATTATTCCCAGCATTTCTTTAGAGTGAAGATCTATTACCTTGTACTCACAGTTCTCCTATAAACATATCAGGAGGTCACACTATTTCAGAGTAGTAACATCTTTACAAGGTGTCCTCCAGTTTGTATTTAGGGTCTCAGAAGATCTCTCCAGTGGAAATAGGTATTTTTATGCATACTTCACTTTAATTATTATAAAACTTCATTCGCTTGCATGTACAATAGGGAATAGTTGAATATTATATTCTAGTTTCAGAAAAAACTGCATCTAGAAAAAAACTGCATCTAGAAAAACCTTATATTATTTGAGTGATTAAATAAAATTAAGATATAGTTAAAGTTGAATGACATAGCTCAACAAATTGGCCAAAAAAACATAATGTTGTGTTTTAACAGAAAATAAATAACATTTTCAGGATAGTATTCCTCATATTTCAATGAAAGATCTTAGAAATACTTATTATATGTGTATGTATCTTAAATATTCATCTCTTTGAAAACTGCTGAAATTAAATTGGGAAGGCATAAATTAACAAAAAAACAAACCACACACAACAAAAATAAAAACATATACATTTGTTGATTGTAAGAAATATTATCATAATTTTATTTTTTCTATAAATCCTTTATTGTTCAATAAAAAATTTTCAAACTTTGCATTATTTGTCAAAAATGACAATTGTGTTTTTGATTAGTAAGGTGCTTATTTTGAGTGACTAAAAATAGTTTGTGAAAAGTTTTAAACAAATATTTTTTAGAAAATTTGTATTTACAAAACAAACACAAATATAATACAGAGAGTTCCCATGTGTCTCACAGCTGGGCTCCCCTATCATGAATTAGCAAATTATATTAGTATTATACATTTGTTACAATTAGTGAATTAATACCAATGCATTATTATTGAAAAGAATTCCATCCAGGATGTCATATTATACTTTGTTGTCATGAATTTTTATATTCTTCTAGATTATGACAATTTCTCAGACACTCCTTTGTTTTTGATGACCCTGAGAGTTTTAAAGGCTACTGGTCACATATTTTGCAGAATGCCTCTCAACTGAGACATGTATGATAATTTTCTCTTGATTATACTGGAGTTATGGATTTAGGAGAGGAATACCACAGAAGTAAAGTACCATTTTCATCACATCACATCAAGAGTACAAACTAGCAACTATCACTATTGATAATATGCTTATCCACAGTCAGATAGTGTCAGATTTCTGGATTATAAAATTATTATTTTTTCATCCTTTCCAGACTATACTTTTTGGAAGAAAATCATTATGTACATCCCATATCCCCATTGATAAGGAGAACCTTATCAAAAAAGCTACAACTAACATCATACTTGATAGTGAGAAATGGAACATTTCTCCACTAAATTGAGAATAAAGCAATTTTTATCCTTTTTTAGCACACTTTTTCCAAATTGTACTAAATAGTCCTAGCTGGTGAAATAAGATAATATAGGGAAGAAAGTTTGCAGATTAGGTTAAAGAAATAAGACTGTTCTTTTGAATGACCTGATTGTCTAGGTAGAAAATTCCAAAGAAGCTAGGAAAAGCACTCTTGGACCTAAGAAGTGACCATAGCAAGATTGCTTACAGTCTAAATTCTTTTGTTAGACACATATTTTCATTTGTATTATTGTCTTTCAGCTAAAAGAACATTTTTATAGTGCAATTCTGCTGCAGATGAATTATCTCAGGTCTGTTATATATGAAATACATTTATTTCACCTTTATTTTTTAAACATTGGTTTATTTATTTTAGAATTAAGAGTTTTATATGTAGGGACGCCTGGGTGGCTCAGTTGGTTAAGCAGCTGCCTTCGGCTCAGGTCATGATCCCAGCGTCCTGGGATCGAGTCCCACATCGGGCTCCTTGCTTGTCAGGGAGCCTGCTTCTCCCTCTGCCTCTGCCTGCCATGCTGTCTG
>NW_019154099.1:24941086-24974581 GCF_002288905.1 Enhydra lutris kenyoni
CTGTCTGCCTGTGCTTGCTCTCTCTCCCTCTCTCTCTCTGACAAATAAATAAATAAAATCTTTAAAAAAAAAAAAAAAAAAAAAAAAGAGTTTTATATGTATATTCATATGTTATACTGTTTATGGTGTGTTCAGTTTCTAGAAGGTATGTTTATATTTTTCATTGAATTTGGAGAAATTTCAGTCATCACAACTTCACATACTTTTTCTGACTTCTCCGTGATTCCAACCCTGTTCTCATCTCTTTCTGGGAATCCAGCAGCATGAATATAAAAGCACTTTATATTTTTCCACAGGAAAGTGTCCTCACATAAAGGGGAAAGACATTTGAGGAAAATATGGGAAAAGGGATATTAGAGAAAGAGAGTTGAAAAATTGAAAACTAACTTGAAGACTGATAGTATTAAGGTATTATTCATTATGTTAGCTGTGATGACATTTTTATGATTATGATATTTTTAAACGAGGCTTTATTTCTTTAAAGATAAGTATAAAATATGTATAGATGTAATAAGAAGATCTGGGTTTTACTTTAAAATATTCTTGAGTGTAGGCACTGAGTAGGAATATAAAGGAAGTAAGATTGGCTATGGTTTTGGCTATGGTTTGGCAGCCATTAAAGCTGTCGTGTGAATTTATTATTCCACTCTGTGTATTTGTACATGTTTGATTTTTTTTGTTAATGAAATAAAAAGCATAAAATGGAATAAAAAATAAACACAATATGGTAGTAGTCATGAATGCATTAATGCTTGAATAATGACTATAAAAATAAAGTCAACAATAAAATCAGAATGTAAGTGTTGGAGAAATATGAAATAAGGGGGAACACATTTCAGCTGACTGAAGGAGTTTGCAAGATTTCTATTACTTAACTAGCTGAAGACACCCAATTTTTGTTCTACCTATCTTTACTGACACTTTTTAAACTATTTTTTCAATTCTTCCATTGAAACTTTTGTCATAATTTTACGTTATTAACCCTAAACACACTAATTCTCTTATGAATCTTCTGCATACCAGTCAATCTTGATGTGTGAGTATTATTCTAAAAATTATAGATCTTACACAGTCAAATAAGCTTAAAGTTTTACACATTACTTCTTAGTTCCCTATCTTATTTCTTTCCTACCCATATATTCTAATTTACTATACTATCTGCAAATAACCAATGATTTTTGTGGCATAAACATTGTTTTAGTTTTTTTAACACTTGTTTCTTTAATATGGGGAAAATTTTAGTTAATTTGTGATATAACAGGAAAATCTTAGCTTACTTTCTTCTGTGTGCTTTACTCATTATTGTAGTACAATTTATTGTATACATTCTTGATTTTCACCTCAATTGAAATAATTTGGACTATTCTAAATTAAAATCTGATATACACTAGGATCTACAGCTGGGTGTTTTTTATTCTGTCTACTGGTTTACTTGTCTATACTATGTAAAACAACATTACTTTCTTTAAACAATGAGGCTTTATAAGTCTTCTACCAGATGTAAAATAACCCACCTCTCTCTTTTCAAACATTTTCAAAAATCTCTTGGACATTTATCCTCCTCCATAAACCATCAGATAATTTTATCCAATTACAATTCTCCTTGTAAAACTGCAAGTGCATAAGTGGAGTAGACAGGACATAAAACATACTAAGTACTGGACAAAAACTTTAATCCACAATCAAGTAGACCATTATTGGCTTGGGACAATATTTTAGCTCTTCCTGAAAGACCTATAATTTTGTAAAGTGCTATTAAAGAAAGTCATTCTTGGCCCAAATAATGGCTTCAAAGGTTTTTTTATTTCCTTAGTGATCATGTTGAAGGATAAGTTAAATCCTGAGGAATAGTGCCTAAAAAATTTTCTTTAAATATTTTCATCATACTCTCTCCAGTTTCTTTGTGTCTGTGTATATGTATGTGTGTGCATGGATACATACTCACTGGGGGAGTAGTGAGGGGGGAAGAATAAGTAATAAATGTGACTTTAAAATAATAAGATTGTTCAATTAAAATATACTGTAATACGCTATAAAAATTTGAGTTTCTACGATTACTTTTGCAGAAAACTTACACAAAGTTATGTCAATTATACCTCAATAAATCTGATGAAAAATCAGAGATAATTTGTAACAAATTATAATAGCACACATGTGATCAGCTTAGTTTTGTTATAGTTATTGAAAAACCAACATTACAGACCTGCAACAAGTATTCAATTCCTTAATAACTTACTATTACTAGTAATATGTTCCTAGGGTAACTGCCATTAGAATCACACAAGCTGAGTAAATAAAGGTAAAATAATCACTGTTTCATGAATGCTTTTTAATTTAATAATGTTGATTATTTTAAGCATCTGCCCCTTTTTATAACATATTTTTTGTGCTTCCACAGAACAGAAAATACATTTATTATGTATTATTTTAAGGAACTTATTATCCAGTTTAAAAATAATTCTTTAGAAGTTACCATAGAGATTCTAGTATGATACATTATATATGCCTACCTAATATTAGAGATTGACACTATTTCAGCTGTCTTAAAAGGTTAGAAGAGTCGCACATTTAATTGTCATTTATAACAATCAGCTAAGTATGCAAAAATCATACTTTTATTAAATAGAATCTTGCCTATCAAAAAACAAATATTTTACAAATTGGGAAAAAATTGACATTTAAAGTTTCTAATAACCTAAAAATATAAAAGAATGCTAGAGACTCATTTAAAATTTTTCTCATCACTGGGAAAATATTCAAAAAATATATAATAAAACCACATTATTTGTTTATACTTAGAAACATACCTCAATAAAATAATACAATTACTTATTTCCATATTTCAACAAATGACAAGCCATAATTTCTCTCTGAATGATGAATGTGATATTTATATTGTTGAATCAACTGATGTTCAAATAATTAAATATAGAGTTTAAAATAAATACTACCCACATTTCAACAAAGTCCTGTGAAAGCAAATATGAGGTAGAATATTTGTTTTTGTTTATATATATAAAAAATGTTTAGGAGAGTACAAGTCACCACAATATAATGATAGGGAGTACATTAATACTACTCTTTTTTAAAAAAGATGTATTTATTTATTTGAGTGGGAACAGAGAGAGAGAGAGATTGAGGGGGGGAGGGTCAGAGGGAGAAGCAGACTCCCTGATGCGCAGGAAGCCCAACACAGGACTCAATCCTGGGACTCTAGACTCATTACCTGAGTTGAAGGCAGTCGCTTAACCAACTGAGCCACCCAGGCATCCTTCTATTGAAATTCAAAGTGAATAATAAAGACACATAGTTAAGTAACTGCAATATACTCTGAATTTAACTAAAATAAAAACACTGAACAAAATAATAAATGTAAAAAAGAAAATTAAAAAAGTAGAGTTGAGTAAATTTTTGAGATGGTGCTGATTTGTATCCACTCCCTGTCTCCTATTATCTACATCTCCTGAGTCAAGCTTCTACTGTATCTGGATGAGAACTAAGTGTGAATAAAGAATAGGGCTCTACAGGGATATGAACATACACAGCTATAGTGCTTTCTTCCCTGTGTACTGACAGCTTCCTGTCAAAGAGCTCATGGAGGATGGTCAGGAAGCAGTGGAAGCAGACACATAGAAGAGGTTGGTCAATCTAGTTTACAACTCAGAGAAAGAATTTTGTCAGATCCATGTGGAATTAGAAAAAGCAGTGGAGGGAGGGAGGGAGGGAGGCAGGGAGGAAGGAAGGAAGGAAGGAAGGGGAAGAAAGAAGAAAGAAAAGAAGGAAGGAAGGTAGGACAGAAGGGAGGGAGGGAAGAAGGAAGAAGAAGAGAAAGGGAGGAAGGGAGGGAAAAAAATAGTGTATCATTTAAATTAGTACAGACATCCTGTCTACCTTTGAGAGTAAGGGTTCAGTTAGAGCAGGGAGCAGAAAGAATTTTTCCTGAATTCTTAAGGGTATAATGTGGCCACCATACCTAGACATAAGTTTTAGAAGGGACTTCATTTCCTGGGACTTGTAATAAAATAATCCAGGTTTTCTAGAAAACAGAAAAAAATAGAAAAAAAATTGGTCTAAACCCATAAATATTAAGAACTAGTTCAGTCATCAGAAGAGGACAAAAATCAAGAATAAACAATCTGCGGGGTGCCTGGATGGTTTAGTCGGTTAGGTGTCTGCTTCAGCTCAGGTCATGATCTCACAGTTCTGGGATTGAGCCCTGCATTTGGCTCCCTGATTAGTGGGGAGTCTTCTTCTTCATCTCCCTCTGCCTCTGCCCCCTGACTCATGCTTGCTCTCATTCTCTTTCTCTCAAATAAAATCTTAAAAAAGAGTAAACAAACTGCAGAAGACAAAACTAAGAAGACTCAAATGGAATATTTTTTTGGTCTTGTTCCAAAGTAAATGATTTTTTTTTCAGTTAATACATAAAGTGAAGGAAAGTATGGTTATTCACAATTAAGTCCTGAATCAGTGACCTGGAAGATCGATAACAGCTTCGTTAGAGCACCAGCCAAAGTACAATAAAGTGTAAATGAAGAGGGAAAAGATAAGAGAAGTTTATTACTTATAAGACATGGAAATTACATGACACACCTGGAGCCATATAGCAAGGTTAAGGGTAAAGAGAGAGACCCCAGGTACCTGGGGTTCTGCTTTTATTGGGGTCGAGGGCAGAGGCCTAGGATTTCATAGGCTCACTCCTTTTTGGTGAACTTAAAAGATAAGAGTGGGAGTTTAAAGCATGAGGTAGAGGGTGGGGAATGAACAAATGTGGCCTAGATGGCTAGTTCTCAAAATCTCTAAAGCAAAGGAGACTCAGCTGTGAAGAGACTGGCTCCTTACCTTGTCTTATGGCTGGCAATGTGTTTATTAAAATTAGTAGTCTTTGATGTAGATGTCTCTTTGAAATGGATTGTTGGCAACCAAAACTTGTTAGGCACTTGAATTACAGAAGGAAAAAATAATTTTCAAGGTTTACATTACAAAGAATAATAAGAGTTTCAAAAGCAGAAATTTTAAAAAGAAATAGAAGAGAGGGCGTGACTATATAAAAATTAGGAGAAATTATCTCAATTGAAAACAGTTTCAAATCTCAAGGTGAAAGTGTCACTGAAATTCTAGAAGAGTGATAAACATACAGAAGAACAGACAGAAATCTCAAATACAAAGGCAAATGAGAAAAACCAAGATTCTAGAGAAAATGTGAAGATATCTCAAATACAATGCAATCAGAATGCAATCTGTTTTTTAGTTGTTTTTGCAAAACCAGTGCCTAGAAGACAGTGAAAGAAAATCATAAGACTTTTGTGGGAAATAGACTGCTTCTCAAGTTCAAAAATTCTACAGCAAATATGGAGGGTGGGAAGAGTAGAAACATTCTTTCCCCATAAATAGCCTATTCTATATAAAGTCATATTTGAAAGGATGTGTTGGGATGGGATACAGTGTCTTGGTGGAAGACCCAGCGTGACATAGTTGGGAAAATCATGGCTTTCTTGTTTGTAAAGATGATAGAGAAATCTACGTCCGACTGTGAATAACTGGAACAGAAAAATAATCATAAATGAAATGAAAAATTATGTTAGAGCTTTCCAAAATAACAAAGAGAAAAAAACTGAATAGCTATTTCAACAAGTGAAAATGATGAAGTGTGGAAACAATGACTGAAGTAGTTTAAAAATATAACATCAGAAAAAATAAGTATAATTTTTAAATTATCAATCATATCAGCCATGTATTAAAAACTATTGTTCAAATACAGAGACTACCAAATTGTCCAAAATTAAAATACAAAAATTATATGTACTTAACAAAATATTCACATAAAATATCCATTTAAAAAGTTTTAGGGGCATTAGGGTACCTCAGTTGGTTAAGCTGCTGCCTTTGGCTTCAACCATAATCTCAGGGTCCTGGGATTAAGCCATGCATCATGTTCCTGCTCAGTGGAAGAGTCTGCTTCTCCCTCTCCCTCTGATCCTCCCTCCTGCTGTGCTCTTGTTTTCTTTCTCTCTCTCTTTCTCAAATGAAAAAATAATAAATCTTTAAAAAAAGTGTTTTAAATAAAAATTTGTGGAAATTGTTGCCAGATAAATTTTTAAACAGCATAATGACAGTAATATTAGAACAAATATGAATTATGAGTTAAACTTGACATTGAATTAATAAGTATATTAAAACAGTTTCAATTTGTAATAATCTGTTTTTATGACAAAATTTGATGTTAACTTTTTTAAAAAGCAGAAGAGATGAAACCACATTTATGATTGCAAGTTAACTGAATTTCTAAGTATATTAAATGTTTGATAGATATAAAACACATTTTTAAAGCTGAAGAAATCAATAACAATGTTACTAATCCCCTAAGGACTATATGTTCGAATATATGTATGTATATTTATATATATTTGTATTCATACTAGTATATGAAGTTAAAAGTACTTAGCCATAAATACTATAATCTTTATCATGGGTAATTTATGATTTCCTAGAAAAAAATGAATTACATAAATTGACTGATATCAAATGGATACTAGAAGATACTAATTAAAACAGGCTGAAAGCTTATCAGAGGTGTACATGTAAAAATTTACCAGGACCAGTTGTCTCACAAGTGACAGCCATATAACCTTGAAAGAACTTATGATACCAAAACTATTTAAATTATTATAAGACTAAGAAATAATGAAATTAGTGAAATTTCTCAAAACAGTACATGACCAAAACCTTGTATGTGTAATAGAAATCAAACTAAGGTTCAAATCCTGCTATGAATATTAATGCAAAAATTAAATAAAATAAATTATTTGTTAAAAAATTCAGTGATAAAAATACAGTCTAATTAAGAATTTTAGTGTTGATGTTTTACCATTAAAAATTATCAATTAGTAGGGACACCTGGGTGGCTCAGTTGGTTAAGCTGCTGCCTTCGGTTCGGGTCATGATCCCAGGATCCTGGGATGGAGTCCCCCATCGGGCTCCTTGCTCACCGGGGTGCTTGCTTCTCTCTCTGCCTCTGCCTGCTACTCTGCCTGCTTGTGCTCTGTCTCTCTCTCTCTCTCTCTGGCAAATAAATAAATAAATTTTTTTTAAAAAATTATCAATTAATAATCTACCATATTAAAATTCAAGAGAAAGAATCATCAGCTTCTATCAATATATGTTAAAAGGCATTTAATAAGACCTTGCATTGAAGGATAAATAAAACTCCAACTAAAGTTAGCATACCATAGAGGATAATAGCATCTAAGACAATCTACTAATGGGGAAAAAAGCAAATATCTAATTTATCCAATTATAAAAATGATATTTGGAAACAAGAATGATATGGATAGGCGTTATGGCAAGAAACCTGGGAATCTGGAGACAGGAAAAATGAATATAACTCAAATACCTTAGCATGTAGTCTATGATCCCCTTGGGCACTTGTGTGGCATGTATAGATGTCTATACATATATTATGAATATATTACTAAAATCTTTCTGGATTTTTAAAAAGCCTGTTTGTTTTTAGAGGGACAACATTTGGTCTGTGTGTTATATATAACTTAAAAGACAACCAGGTAAGGCCATTTATTCAAGAATACTTTCAGAATGATCTTGTAAATGACTTACTGTTATAGGTACAGGGATTACAATGATGATGTCATGTAGCTCTTGTTTAGGAAAGAACTCAAGCGTGTAAGAATAGAATAAGTGCCACCACACAAGAATACCAGTGGCACAAGGTGTAGGGTCCTTTTATGCCCATATTTACTCACTGAACAAAGATGAATATTGAGAAAATAGGGTCAGATTTCCAGAATGTAATTTGTAGATACTTTTCCAAACCTGGAAGTGACTGTTTTTAGACCTCCTTATTTTGCACCAGTCAAAGGTTTGGCTTTTAAGGAAGTTCTAAAGGGCTGCTTAAGTGTCACTTTGTCTGACTCATGTTTATTCCAATTTTGTAGAATGTTTATTCTGCTAGACACAATGCTGAACACTACTGGCTAAAATGGAAGATTAATTACTTTTGATTTTTTTTCCTTTTAATAATATAGTTTTCTGCCAGAAAACAAACAAACAAAAAAAATAAGCAATAAATTGATGACACAAGCATTTATAATGATAAGAATAAAGATGATGGCCATAGGATGGTGATAGGAGACTTTTCTACTATGGGGATATTTAAGCTGAGAAGTGAAAGGTCCTGTGTAGCCAAAGTAGTTGAGCATGCTTGACAGGATACTTCAGGAAGAGGGAGCACATGCTCTAAGGCAGGAAAGAGTTGTTCTTGATAAACTGAGAGACCAAGACATACAGAGTATAGTAATTAAGAGAAAGAGGAAAAGATGAGTTAGTAGATATAGGGAGGATATTAATTTATGCATGGCCTAACAGGCCTTTCAACAAAAGGGCTCAAGGATTCAAGTTTTCACATCAAACACAAAAAGCAATTAGGAAGAATTAGATTTATTAATTATATTTGTATTTATTTATTCAATTTCTGATCAGTTTTTACCATGTTAGACTGTCCAATTGTATAAGATCTCTGCATTTAAGTTCATAGAACAAACTGACCTAAAATTAAAATGTGTTTTTTTTTTTCTTTGAGATGACTTTGAGTCATCCAATAAGAAAATTGGTTATGTTAGGCCAAGACCATGAACATAGCACTGTATATAAGTGTAAACATGAATTTTTACTATAATCAACTTTATTTATTTATTTATTTTTGCCACTATTTTTCAGCAATCCAGATACAGATAGAGCTAAGATTGGGAGTTGATGTGATTTATTCAAATGGTTGATAGAGAAAAATATAGTGGGAAATATGCTACGATGGGCAAGACATGAGATGAAGTAATGGGCCACATAAGCATATAATATAAACTAGAGAGAGAAGTCAGTGAAGACAGGAGAAAATGCAAGTTGCTGTGAGGTGAAGTATAAATGTAGTGAATACAGGTGAGTGGAATGGTGGAATATGGGAGTATGTGCTGTAAACACGGGATATTCAATTTATAGTCAGTTTTGGAGCAGTCCAAATGGTGAGAAAAATCTATCATGAGCCATGAGAGTGCATTGATAACGTAAAGATGGATATTCCCCAAGATGGGAGTATAGAGAATGTCAAGATCGCAGTGTCTCCAACAATGAATCTGAGGATTTGGAATAGGAAGAAAGACACTTCTTCTAGTGAGAGGTAGCATAGAATAATAGTCTAAACCACAGAATCTACATCCAGACAGCCTGGATTGAATCTTGACTTCAGAATATACTGAATGGATGACCTTGGGAAAGTTATTTAACCCATTCTGTGCTTTAATTTTCCTATTTGTAAAATAGAGATAACAATAGTATGTATTGCATGTAGTTGCTCTGAGAATTATAGACTAATGTAAGGCACCTACAAGAGTTCCCAGAATTCAAGAAACACTACAGAGTGTTAGATAGATATTTTTAAAAAGAGAGAAAAAGAAAGAAAAGAAAGAAAGAGAAAGAAAGAAAGAAAGAAAGAAAGAAAGAAGAAAGAAAGAAAGAAAGAAAGAAAGATAGAAAGAAAGAAAGAAAGAAAGAAAGAAAGAAAGAAAGAAAGAAAGAAAGAAAGAAAGAAAGGAAAAAGAAAGAAAGAAAGAAAAAGAAAAGAAGCAAGCTTCAATGAAGGAGTTTGGGACAAGTGACTAGTCTGGTTGCAGCACAGTAGACATGAGATCGTGTGCAGTTTCTGAATAGACTAGGAAATACAGAAATGTATATGACTAGAAGAAGCACCTTGATTTCTATTAAGAAGAATGGGATAGAGCTAGAGAGAGCACGCATGAAGAGGATGCAAAACATAGTGTTATAAAGCCAAGGGAGAAGAGCTTCCCATGGAGGTGGGCTTTTCTTTTCATTTCAGCCCTGCTAAGAGAAATCATAGAAACAGCTGTTCCAAAACTTATTTGTCCTCTTTGTTGTTAGAAGCTGCTTTAAGATTTGATGCCCAGTGCTACGACTTTCAAGCTGCTGCTTCAATGAGTTATTTACTCCATTCGCTGCATTGTTAAATTTAAAATAAGATGTGTTTGAGAATATGGTACTTTGGGATACAAGCTATTTTAATGTAGGTGAGCATGTGTGTGTGTTATCAGTTACACTGGCTTCTCTGTTAACCCTCATCAAATAATCCTGGACTTTCTTTTGTTACCTAGGCAATAGATGAAACTAGAAGTAACATCCAGATGGAATGCTAGTATTTTTAAAGATGTAGTCACTTTGTTAAAAGGAAAAAAAAAAAAAAAACAGAAAGACAATTTTTGGCAATAAACTAGGGTGAGAAAGAGGGAGACATGGAATTAAAAAAAAAATAGACTCAGAGCTATATCTTGTGATAATGTATGGTATCTAGATGTCTATATACCAGCAAGGTACAACAGAAGAGAAAACAATGGATAATTGGGGAATAGGTTTGGGAAATTTTTAGAAATTAGTACATTGGCAATACTAAGCTGAGTAGCAGAAACCATTGCTATTTACTAGAAGAAGCATATTTCCCAGTTAACAGCACTGTGCAGTAATTAGATCACTACTATTGTATACAGAAGACTATTTAAAGATGATTGGAACATCCTACATTATCTAGTTCTATTTAAAATGTTGATTAAGGGGGCACCTGGGTGGCTCAGTGGGTTAAAGCCTCTGCCTTCGGCTCAGGTCATGATCCCAGGGTCCTGGGATCGAGCCCCGCATCAGGCTCTCTGCTCAGCAGGGAGCCTGCTTCCTCCTCTCTCTCTGCCTCTCTGCCTACTTGTGATCTCTGTCTGTCAAGTGGATGAATAAAATCTTTAAAAAAAAAATGTTGATTAAGATGACATGGAAGAGTATCCATTGCTACTAAATATCCTTGCTACTAAATATTGATTTTGATTTTCAAAATGTGTTCTTCCGTAATTTTTAGACCATTGTTCATTTTAAATCCTAGTATTTTCAAGTGTGAAGGAACCACATAAGGGTGAGAATCACTGGATATTGGTGATATGTCCAGAGCTGTCATTTGTTTCTACCTGCTTAGATTTATTCCAGGAAATAAATCTAATTCATTCAGTTCACAAATGAACTGAATGAATGCTAGTTCAGTCTAATTGACTAAAGATATCACTATTAGGGACCTATTGGCAGAAAGCATATAGAAAGAAGCTGAAATATTTTTTTCTTCTAACTTGATTTAGCCATATACCTCAAGTTTTATAGTAACTATTTCCTTCTATCTCTTAGATGATAAGCTTTCATTTCTCCTGTTCCATTTAAAATACAAATTAAACAGTTTGTGCCATTCCATTATAGGACTAGACTTGTGTCTGAAATACGCAAGAGAATTTAATAGAAATCTACTGGAACTCTTAAAAATCTTTTATAGTATCTTTCAGTAACAAAGTTTGTAAGAACTGATACATGTAAGAAAGATACTGGTATCTTACAGTTTTGAAAATACTATGCTAAGTGAAAGAAGCCAGTCACAGAAATGCCACATATGGTATGATGCATTTATATGAAATATCCAGTGTTTCCCTTTGGGGTGATGAAAATATCTTCAAACTGAAATGCTTGCATAACTCTATGAAGATACTTAAAAAACTGATTTGTGTACTTTAAAAAGATGAATTTTATAGAATGTGAATTATATCTCAAAGCTGTCATTTAAAATTAAAGCCAGAAAAATAAATAAATAAATAAAATTAAAGCCAGTTCAACAGATGAATGGATAAAGAAGATATGGCCCATATATACAATGGAATATTACTCAACCATCAGAAAGGATGAATACCTACCATTTGCATCGACATGGATGGAACTGGAGGGTATTACGCTAAGTGAAATAAGTCAAGCAGAGAAAGACAATTATCATATGGTTTCACTCATATGTGGAATGTAAGGAATATCACAGAGGACCATAGTGGAAAAGAGGGAAAACTGAATGGGAAGAAATCAGAGAGAGAGAAAAACCATGAGAGACTCTCAACCCTAGGAAACAAACTGAGGGTTACAGAATGGAAGGGCTAGGTTATGGGGTAATTGGATGATGGGTATTAAGGAGGGCATGTGACGTGATGAGCACTGGGTGTTATATGCAATTAGTGAATTGTTGAACACTACATCAAAAACTAATGATGTACTATATGTTGGCTAATTGAACATAATAAAAAATTAAAACCTCTAAGATTGACCTTATTAATATCATATTTACATATTTATAACAAGTGTCCAAAGTGGCTTTTTGTTTGATTTTTTTCTGCTTTAAAAGTACTTTTACAATGTCAGAGAAAAACTGCTCTGGATAGAGTAAATAGTCAAGGAAGACTTTATTGAAGGCGTTTCATTAAGGGAGAGAGTTTGAAATCAACTCTGCTGGATCAAAAGGAGGGAGAGATTTTAAGAACTTGGGTGAGCTAATGAAAAGTACTGGAAGACATTAGAGAGAAAAAGGCAGTGTGACGAGGTCATCTGTATTCATATTTGCCATATTTATCTTTGTTGCTCTGCAAGTAAAGTTTATTTATTCTCTGGTTGCTTTTATTTATTTTTTGTTTTTAATTTTCAAAATGTTGCCACTTTTTTCAAAATTTTATTTAAATTCTAGTTAATTAACATATAGTGTAATATTAGTTGCAGGGATAGAATTTAGTGATTCATCACTTACATATAACACCCAGCACTCAACACAACAAGTGCCCTCCTTAATATGCATCATTCTTTTAGCCCATCACCCACACGCTTCCCCTCCATCAACCCTCAGTATGTTCTCTGCAGTTAAGAGTCTCTTATGGTTTGCTCCCTTCTCTTTTTTCCCATAACCCTTACATTAGTCGATTTTATTCCTTAGATTCCAAGTATGAATGAAGTTATGTGGTTCTTATCTTTCTCAGACTGACTTGTTTTCCTTAATATATTACACTCTAACTCCATCCAAATCATTGCAAATAGCAAGATTTCATTCTTCTTGAGGGCTGAGTGATATTCCATTGGGTAAATATACCACCACATCTTTATACATTCATCAGTTGATGGACATTTGTGCTCTTTCCATAGTTTGGCTACTGTTGATAATGCTATTTATACATTGGAGGGCTTGTATTCCTTCAAATTAGTATTTTTGTATCCTTTGGGTAAATATCCATTAGTTCAATTGCTGGGTTGTAGGGTAGTTCTGTTTTTAACTTTTTGAGGAACCTCCATACTATTTTCCAGAGTGGCTATACAAGTTTGTATTCCCACCAACAATGCAAGAGTATTCTCCTTTCTCCACATTCTTGCCAACACCTGTTGTTTCCTGTGTTGCTAATTTTAGCCATTCTGACAGGTGTGAGGTGATACCTCATTGTAGTTTTAATTTGTATTTCCCTGATGATGAATGATATTGAGCATCTTTTCATGTGTCTGTTGGCTATCTGGATGTAGTCTTTGGAAAAAATGTGTATTCATGCCTTCTGCCCATTTCTTAACTGGATTATTTGTTTTTAGGGTGCTGAGTTTGATAAGTTCTTACAGATTTTAGATAATAACCCTTTATCACATATGACATTTGCAAATATCTTCTCCCATTCAAATGTTGCCTTTTAGTTTTGTTGATTGTTTCCTTCACTGTGCAGAAGCTTTTTATCTTGATGAAGTCCCAATAGTTCATTTTTCTTGTTCCCATTGCCTGCAGAGGCATGTGTGGTAAGAAGTTGCTACAGCCGAGGTCAAGAGGTTTCTGGCTGTGTTGTCCTCTAGGACTTTGATGGGTTCCTATCTTGCATTTATATGTTTCATCCATTTTGAATTTATATTTGTGCATGGTTAAGAAAGTGGTCCAGTTTCATTGTTCTGCATGTTGCTGTCCAGTATTCCCCACACCATTTGTTGAAGAGACTATCTTTTTTCCAATGGATATTCTTTCTTGCTTTGCCAAACATTAGTTGACCATATACTTGAAACGCATTTATGGGTTTTCTATTCTGTTCCATTGATCTATGTGTCTGTTTCTGTGCCAGTACCATGCTGTCTTGAGGACTACAGCTTTGTAATATAACTTGAAGTCTGGAATTGTGATGCCTCCCATTTTGCTTTTACTTTTCAGGATTGTTTTGACTATTCAGGGTTTTTTGTGGTTCCATACAAGTTAGAATTATTAGTTCTAATTCTGTGAAAAATGATGGTGATATTTTGATTGGGATTGTTTTGCATGTATAGATTACTTTGGGTGGTATAGACATCTTAACAATATTTGTTCTTTCAATCCACGAGTATGGAATGTTTTTTCCATTTCTTTGTTTCATCTTCAATTTCTTTCATAAGTGTTCTATAGTTTTCAGGGTACAGATATTTTAGTCTCTTTGGTTAGGTTTATTCCTAGGTATCTTATAGTTTTTTGTGCAGTTGCAGATGGGATAAACTCTTTGATTTCTTTGATTATTGCTGTAGAGAAATGAAACAGATTTCTGTATGTTAATTTTGAATCCTGCAACTTTATTGAATTCATATATCAATTCTAGCATTTTTTTTTTTAAGACTTTGGGCTTTCTACATAGAGTATCATGTTGTCTGTGAAAAGTGAAAGTTTAACTTCTTAAACTTCTTTAACTTCTTCCTTGCTGATTTGGATGCCCTTTATTTCTTTTCATTGTATGATTGCTGAAGTGAGGACTTCTAGTACTATCTTAAGTAACAATGGTGAAATATGGTGAATGGTGGATATCCCTGTCCTGTTCTTGAAAGTAGAGGAAAAACTCTCAGTTTTTCCCCACTGAGAATAATATTAGCTGCAGGTCTTTCATACATAGCCCTTATGATGTTGAGGTATGTTCTCTGTATCCCTACTTTGTTGAGGGTTTCATCAAGAATGGGTCTTGTATTTTGTCAAATGCTTTTTCTGAAACTACTGAAATGATTATATGGTTCTTATCCTTTCTTTTATTAATGTGGTGTATCAGGTTGATTGATTTGCAAATACTAAACCATTCTTTCAACCAAAGAATAAATTCCACTTGACTGTGGTGAATGATTCTTTTAATGTACTGTTGGATTTGATCTGTTAGTAGTTTTTGAGAATAGTTGCATCCATGTTCATCAAAGATATTGGTCTGTTATTTTCCTTTTTAGTGGGGTTTTTGTCTGGTTTTGGAATCAAGGTAATGCCAGCCTCATAGAATGAGTTTGGGAGTTTTCCTTCCTTTTCTGCTTTTTTGGAAAAGTTTGAGAAGAATAGATATTAACTGTCTGGTAGAATTCCCCTAAGAAGCCATTTGGCCCAGGACTTTTATTTGTGGGAGATTTTTGGTTATTGATTCAATGTCTTTGCTGGTTATGGGTCTGTTCAAATTTTCTATTTCTTCCTGTTTTGGTTTTGGTAGTTTATGTTTCTAGGAATTTATCTATTTCTTCCAGATTTCCCAATGTATTGGCATATATTTTTTCATAATATTCTCTTATAACTGTTTGTATTTCTGTGGTATTGGTTGTGATCTCTCCTCTCTCATTCATTATTTTATTTATTTGGGTTCTTTCTCTTTTATTTTTGATAAGTCTGACTAGAGATTTATGAATTTTATTAATTCTTTCAAAGCACCATCTCTTACTTCTTTTGATCTCTTCAACTGTTTGTTTGTTATTATATGATTTATTTCTGCTTAAATCTTTATTATTTTCCTTCTTCTGCTTGCTTTAGGCTTTATTTGGTGTTCCTCTTCTAGCTCCTTTAGGTGTAGGGTTAGGTTGTATATTTGAGACCTTTCTTACTTCCTGAAGTAAGCCTGCAATGCTCTGTACTTCCCTCTTCCAAACATGTTTGCTATGTCTCAAAGGTTCTGGACTGATATGTTTTCATTTTCATTTTCTTCATGTATTTTTTTTAAAAATTGTTTTCTTTAATTTCTTGGTTGAGTCATCCATTCATTAGTAGGATGTTCTTTAACCTCCATGTATTTGTGGTCTTTCCAAATGTTTTCTTGTTGAGTTCAAGTTCATAGTCTTGTGATCTGAAAATATGCATGGTATGATCTTAATCTTTTTGTATTGACTGAGGCCTGATTTGTGACCCAGTATGTGATCTGTTTTGAAGAATGTACCACATGCACTTGAGAAGAATGTGTATTCTGCTGCTTTAGGATGAAATGTTCCGAATATAACTGTTAAGTCTGTCTGGTTAAATGTGTCATTCAAAGCCATTGTTTCCTTGTTGATTTTCAGTTTGGATGATCTGTCCATTGCTATAAGTGGGTTGTTAATGTCCCCTACTATTTTTGTATTATTGTCAATGAGTTCCTTTATGTTTGTTATTAATTCTTTTGTATATTTGGGTGCTTCCAAGTTGGGGGCATATATATTCACAATTGTTAGATATTCTTGTTGGGTAGACCCCTTTATTGTAATGCAGTGCCCTTCTTCATCTCTTATTACAGTCTTTGGTTTAATATCTAGTTTGTCTGAAGTATGGGTACTCCATATTTCTTTTGATGTTAGTTAGCATGATAAATGGTTCTCCCTCCCCTGACTTCCAATCTACAGGTGCGTTTGGATCTAAAATGAGTCTCTTGTAGGGAGTGTATAGTGTGTCTCATTTTTTTATCCATTCCAATACCCTATGTCTTTTCATTGGAGCATTTAGTCCATTTATATTCTGAGTGATTACTGATAGATATGAACTTAATTCCATTGTGTTACCTGTAAGTTGTTGTTTCTGAAGATTTTCTCTGTATGTTTGTTTGTTTGTTTGTTTGTTTGTTTTTCCCCTAGGCTTTGTTGCTTTCTTTTGGTCTTGCTTTCCCACTGAAAGAGTCCTCTTTAATATTTCTTGCAGGGCTGGTGTAGTGGTCACAACTCCTTTAGTTTTGTTTGTTTGTTTCGTTTTTTGTTTTTTGTCTTGAAACTCTTTATCACTCCTTCTATTCTGAGTGGCAGCCTTGCTGCATATTTTTCCCCTTTAGCACATATCATGTGAACATATTATGCCACTTTTTTTCCGTCCTGCCTTTGAACATATCATGCCAGTTTTTTTCTGGCCTGGCTGGTTTCTGTGGAGAGATCTGCTGCTAACCTGATTGTCTTTCCTTATAGGTTAGAGATTTCTTTTCCCTTGCTGTTTTCAGAATTCTTTCCTTATCTCCATATTTTGCAAAATTTATTACTATATACCTTGGTGCTGGCTAGCTTTTGTCAATTTTGATGGGAGTTCTCTGTGCCTCCTGGATTTGTATGTCTGTTTCTTTCCCCAAATTAGGGAAGTTTTCAGCTCTAATTTCTTTAAATAAACCTTCTGCTCCCTTTTCACTTTTCTTCTTCTTTTTCTTCTTTGTCATTGCTGCTACCTTCTTCTTCTCCTTCTTCTTCTTCTCCTTCTCCTCCTCCTCTTCCTCCTCCTCCTCCTCCTCCTCCTCCTCCTCCTTCTTCTTCTTCTTCTTCTCTTCCTCCTCCTCTTCCCCCTCCCTCCTCCTCCCCCCCACTCCTCCTCCTCCTTCTTCTTCTCGGACAACTGTGGTATGAATGTTCTTATGCTATAGAGTCACCGAGTTCCCTAAGTCTATATTGGTGATCCAATATTTTTCTTTCCCTCTTCCTTTCAGCTTTTTTACATAATTGTATCTTTTGTATCACTTATTTATTCCTGTATTTCTTCCACCCTTGTGGTCATTCCATCAGTTGGTTTTGCATCTTAGTTATAGCATTTTTTTATTTTGGTCTGAGTAGTTTTTGGCCTTTTATCTCTGTGTAAGGGTTTCTCTGTGTTTTTTTTTTTTTCTATACTTTAGTATCCATACAATTGTTTTAATTTCTGATCCAAACCTATCACTTATATCTATTTTGATTAGCTCCCTGGTTGTGAACTCTTCTTGTTCTTTCTTTTTGAGATTAATTCCTCCATCTTTGCATTTTGTCTAAGTATCTATCTTTTGTGTATTAGGAAAGCCTGTGTCTGGTCTTATTTCTATTATAGCTAAAGCTTTGCAGCACTGTATGATCAGTAGACATGGTTCATGCAGGGAGTTTGTGCTGGTCTTCTGGGTCCGGGGACTGCTTCTGTTCTGGCTTTCCATTACACTTGATCTATTTAACAAGACACCTATAGGGGCACCTGGGTGGCTAAGTTGGTTAAACATCTGCTTTTGGTTCAGGTCATGTTCTCAGGGTCCTGGGATCGAGCCCAATATTAGGCTCCATGCTCAGTAAAGAGTCTGCTTCTCTCTCTCCCTCTGCCTCGCCACCCCTCTCATGCTCTCTCTTACCCTCTCTCTCAAATAAATAAATAAATAAATAATAAAAAATAAAAAAAAAATAAAAGAGGCACCTACAAAGTCCAAAGGGGTGTGGCTTGGTATAAGTGATTCAAGCCTCCACTGTGGGTGCCTTGCCATTCACTGAAGTCCATCTGCTCTGATGGAAGGGATGAAAAATGGTGTTGGCCCTCTCTATTTTCAAGAAAAGGAGTTCATGGCTTTTGCAGATCCCTGCCTTCACCCTGTCTGTGTCAGCATAGTGTGCTCACCCAATGGTGGTGTAGTGCTCCTGTGTTTTATTTCATGTGAGTGGCTGGGTTTCAAATCTCCAAAATTTGGGGAGCTGGCAGAGTGTGGATCCTCACTGATTGGGGAGGGTCTTGCTGAGCTGTGACTAAAACCAGTTTGTCCCAGAAAAGCAGTCACACAATGACACAGCAGTTTGGATTTTATGGTACAGTGTTGCAAAAAGCTCTGGCTGCTTTTAAGATTATTTATTTTTGGCTGTTATGCCAGCTACTCCATCCATGCTTCTTTTGCTTGGGTTTTAGTGCATTTTATTTTGGATCTATAGGGTAAGAGATTGCTCTCTCCAAGTACCTTAAGAGCCAAAAATTGTCTGTGTGTTTATGTGTGTTTGTGTGTAACATTTGCATATACTCTATATTGTGCCTCACTTTGTACTAGATATTACTTTGTCTTTGTTAAAATACTCTCATTTCGTAACTTCTGAATCATTAATAAGTCTAAGTCATCAATAAACCCACCTTGGTAGACACCTCTTCTCAATATCCTTCTGAAGAACCTCCTTTTCTACTTGACCTGCATTTTTTTTTCCCCCAGTGTAAAATGCATTTTGTTCTGTTATTATACTTTCTCCCTAAATTAGGAAAATTCAGATTTCAATTTCAAATATTAATTTTTTTATCAATTCCTAAATATAAGTCCTTATTTGCAAATTATATCTAAATTTACATATCCGAATAGGAACTCTGTTTCTTCCCTGATTTTTCATCTTCCAAATTACTAACCAATCTCTCACATAAAATGGTCAGGTCACACATGCAGATTTTAAATTCTTTTTAATTAAGAAATAAAAAAATCATCTTGATTACTACTTTCATTCACTCTCCTCTTACGTTGGACACAGTAGTAATACATATTGATTATTCATCTAAAATATGTGGATAATACAGCATCTTTTCATATGTTTATCTCAAGGTATACTTACCACATAAAATCTCAATTATATAGCAAATGGTCACAACTTGCGGGGTATTGTACCAATATGGCACTAAAGAAGATCAAGCTGAAAAAAGAAAAAAAAAGAATTAATAAGAATTAATGCATTAATAAGAATTAATAAGAATTAATACAGATAATTATGAGCCCATATAAACATGTTTCTTAACTTATGAAAACAGAGATGTTTCTTTGTTTTTGTTCTGTTTTGTTCTTTCTTACTATTATTATACTTGCTACTAGTCATTTAGAGTTTAGTAAGTTCCAGGTTCTATGTGCATGTTTTCATTCCAAAAAGAATGATTAAGCAAAGGCTTACTTTACAGAAGGTGAATTAAGGATTAAAATGGTTAAGTTCCTTCCCCAAAGGCACACTGCTAATAATTGATATACCTAAATTCAAACACATACCTGTTACCTATTTTCAAGTCAGTAAAATTTTATTGATTTCATATGTGTCCAAGTTTGACCCTGCCAACTCTTCTATGTATATGATTAATATACAAAATATAAAATTTTATGATTCTTGAATATTTGTCCATTTTATCAACTTACCTAATATATTTTTGGATACTACATGTTTTATTATTATAAAGGTGAAACAAAATACTATTTACTAAATGTTTGAAATTTTAAATACTCAAAACAATGTGAATGGGTTTAATATATTTTAATATATGAATATTATGTAGAAAAACATGCTAAATTTATCTGGACCTCAACTATACCATGCAAAACTAAAACATAAATTTTTGCTTCATATCAAGTCATTATGAACTATCTACAAAGATATGAATTGATTTATCATTTAAGAAATTTTACTTATTTAAGAAACATATTGAATGCATGACAGTTGCCTTTCCTCAGTCAGATCTATATATTTGGTAGATACAAATCATCTAATTTAATTTATGATTCATAAAAAGTACTCAAGGCATGCTAGAGTAATTTTCCCCCCTCTGGGGCATTATATTTTATACCAAATATTTGTCACAAAACATAATAACCCATATTAAAGGTATTTATCTTGTATCTTAACATCATTTACAAAAGTGTTACTATGGTTCTCTATAGAGTGTTTATAAAGTGAGATCCATACTTAACATATGTAATTCCATTATAAATAGGGAAATATAAATAGATAGATGATAAATAGATAGATAGATAGATATAGACATGATTGGGTGGCATGGAGAAGTTATATATAAATGCTTATAAACTGTAGATAAAGATTTAAATCTCATGCATGGGCCATCCTGATCTATATGTAATTAATAGGATGTTAGTAGTTCTTGAAAGTCTGTGATGACATATAGTTTTAATGTTTTTTCCAGTATTTGAACATATAAAATATTATAATAAAATAATGAATTATATTTCCATTTTATATATTACATTGTTTATATCAAGCAATTTTGAAATAGTCTTTAAAGAAAATAAAGAAAATGAATTAAGACTTACATAAAATTAAACTGGACCACTGTTTTACACCATACACAAAGATAAATTCAAAATGGATTAAAGACCTAAATATGAGAACTGAAAACATAAAAATTGTAAAGGAGAAAAGAGGTAGTAATTTATTTGATGTAGGTTAATAGCAGCTTCTTTCTAGACATGTCTTCTGAGACAAGGGAAACAAAAGCAAAAATTATTGGTGCTCATCAAAATAAAAGGTTTCTGCACAATGAAGGAAACAACAAAATTAGAAAACAACCTTCAGAATGGGAGAAGATATTTGCAAGTGACATATCTGGAAAGGATTACTATTTAAAAATCTATAAGGAGCTTATAAAACTCAACACTTAAAAAACAATCCAATTAATAAATGGGTAGAATACATGAATAGACATTTTTCCAAGAAGATATATAAATGACTAATAGACACATGAAAAGATGCTCAACATCATTCATCATCAGGGAAATACAAATTAAAACTACAATAAGGTATCACCTCACACCTGTCAGAATGGCTGAAATTAACAATGCATGAAACAACGGGTGTTGGTAAGGCTGCTGAGAAAGGAGAACCCTCTTGCACTGTTGGTGGAAGTGCAATCTGGTGCAGCCACTCTGGAAACAGTATGGAGTTTGCTCAAAAAGTTAAGAATAGAACTACCTTACAACCCAGCAACTGAACAAACTGGTATCCACCCAAAGGATACAGAAACACTAATTTGAAGGGATACAAGCACTCCAATGTTTAAACAGAATTATCAACAATAGCCAAACTATGGAAAGAGCACAAATGTCCATCAACTAATGAATGGATAAAGAGGTGGTGTGTACACACACACACACACACACACACACACACACACACACACGGGAATATTACTTAGTCATAAAAAAGAATGAAAACTTGCCATTTGCAGTGACATGGGTGGAGCTAGAGATTATTTTACTTTGTGAAATAAGTCAGAGAAAGAAAAATACTGTATGATTTCATTCATGTTTGGAATTTAAGAAGTAAAATAAACTATCAGGGGGGAAAAAGGAGAGAGAGGCAAAACAAGAAACAGATTCTTAACTATAGAGAACAAACTGATGGTTACCAGAGGGGAGGTAGGTGTGGAAATTGTTTCAATAAGGTGATGGGGTAAGGAGTGCACTTGTTGTGATGAGCACAGGGTGTTGTATGTTAGTGTTGAATCACTAAATTCTACACCTGAAACTAATATTACACTGTATATTAACTAACTGGAATTAAAATTAAACCTACCCCCACACAAAAAAAGCAAAGATTTTCAAGTAGTACTATAAGATAATGAACTAATTAAACCAAAAAAATCCTTCAAAATTACATTATTTCTTTCCGTAACATCATTAGAAATATTTCATTTACTAAAATTATTATTTGGACATTTCCTAATTGTACATTCTGAAATTATAATTTTCATATTCATATACATGTATTTCATGATGTAAAACTTCAGAATGGGAGTACATTTCTATTTTTGTTTCTCAGAGACTGAGTCATCTGTGTGTCTTTAAATGAATACAAGCTATTTTCTATTTTCTTCAATTATTGCTTGCTACTACTTAACCAATTAGAAAACAGTGAATCCAGGTGGTAATCAACTCAATAGGAAATTACTCTCACAGTATAATTTCACTAAATGTTATGCAGTAATTACCACTGTAACATCAGCATTAATGGCAGGGATAATTTACTTTTCTTGTTGGCCCTAGATGAGGATGACCCCTTATAATACTTTCTTGTGTATGAAGGAGGCTATTTTCATGATTTGACATTTATGCCAAATATAAGAAGTAAGCAGTTTAAAGTAGAAAGCAATTTAATTTCTACAAAATCACTGAAACTGGAATTACACTGAATTAAAGTCATTGATTGATAAATATAGCTTGGCAAGTACATGTTTTTTGAACAGGAATTTAACCTTCAATTTACAAAGCACAGAATTATAAATATACATTTTGATCTCAGATAGAGGGGACTAGAGTTATAGATAGGCTATAGGTGAGTTTATTCTTATCACTGTAAATTATACCAACCATTTGCTGCTTATAAGAAAGAAGCAATGTACCAAAATATCCTTACTAAATCTGTTATGTGACTCCAGGCCAATTTTTGAAGGAATTTTTTTAAGATTTATTTTTTTGAGAGAGAGAGAGAGACCGAGCAGTGGGGAGGGACAGAATAAGAGAGAAAATTTCTTCTGATCCTTCTGGATCATATATTCCACCATTTCTGTTATATCTCTATACCTTTGGGGCTGATTAAATGATTTCTTTCTATTTTTGCTATCTCTTTTCAGCTTGCATCTTAATGTCCTTACTTAGAGTTGCTAAGATCACTTCTTCACTGTTTCACTAGTTTTTTCACTCATCTTCATCTCCTCTTAGCTGATGTTTGTCCCATGTTGCTTAAGTCTTGTCTGGCTCTCTGTTTTCTATTTTCCCAGTATCATTAACAATGTCTGTACAATCATATAAATCTATGCCAGGCTTCCCAAATGTTGACGATATTGACATTTTGGGTTTATTTCTTTCTGGGGTGCATAAAAGTGGGAAGGAAGTATTGTCTTATGCATTATATGGTATTTAGCAGCATTCTGTCTTTACACATTGGAAGACATTAGGACCTCCAAACCAATAGGACAAGCAACAAATGTCTTCAGATATTACTAAGTGTTTCAGAGGTGGTGGTGGGGAGTCACCTCTAGTTGAGAACCTTGATTTATATGATGTTTGTATATTGAAGCTCTTCTGGATTCTCACCATGTTAGCTCTATATAAAACTTTTTTACTATTAGAAGGCTTTTCTTTAAAAAAATAAGTCTTAAAATTCTGGTCCTCCTTTATCTTTATCTTTAAATTGTAGTACCCACCTAAAATACCTTAGTTAAAAGTTAATTTAAAATAAATAGGTAATAGGTAGAAGTCATGTGCCAAAATATTTCAGGCATTTCTGTAAGACTTACCATGTCTTATCCATCATTCCAGTCCAGAAGTCACAGAGAAAAATAGCACAATTAAATTAGAAGTATCTAATGAAATAGAGCTACTGAATGGTACTGAATACAATTTCATACAAAAAAATTAATTAAATGATTAAGTGACTTAGAAGATAAAAATGAGTTTTTGTCTTCTGTTTCTGTCAGTTCAGTGGATTAAGTTCACTAAATGACGTCTCAGATCATGACAAATAAAATGTATGATACAGCATTTTAAAGCATCCTTTAAAATTTGGTGGTGATTTTGCATAAAAGTAAGGAAGTCACAGATATCAAAAATAAATTGAAACCATGAATCATTGGCAAGAGGAGAGCACCAACACCAATTTTTGCCTTGAGGATTTCTGTTCAGTGCTTAGGAACTAGAGTTGCTTTTAACAATTGCACTAGCATCCTGTTCATGTGATAAAGCTATGGCCTGATCATGGGGCTGGGATGGGATAGGAGATTGCCACATAAAACTGAGAATCTAATATCTACAAACAACCTAATGAGGATAAGAAATAAATTCTGATACATGTTGGTTTCAACTTTAGAACTGTTGTAAAAGGAAACAGGATATATTAATCACACAAGTAACAATTCTCCATGTACAAAGTTCAGAAGACTAATGTCTCCTCTCATTCCATTTATTGCCTGTTTCAGTTTCTAACACTCTAGACAAAAAGTTTTTCTATCAGGCCAGCATTATAGCAGTCTTGCTAATACTTCTCCTTGACACCACAGAAAAGGCAATGCTGTGGTGATCTCTTTGACACTTAGTAACAGAAACATAACATGGTTAGCCCTAATTTGGCTTCACAGGTAAAATAACCCAAACTAAGATACATTTAAGAATATAGCAATTCAGTAATGTAGCAGGATACAAAATCGATGCACAGAAATCAGTTGCTTTCTTTTTTTTTTTTTAAGATTTTATTTATTTGACAGAGAGAGACACAATGAAAGAAGGAACATAAGCAGGGGAGTGGGAGATGGAGAAGTAGGATTGCTGCTGAGCAGGGAGCCTGATATGGGCCTCAATCGCAGGATCCTGGGATCATGACCTGAGCCAAAGGCAGCTGCTTAATGACTGAGCCACCCAGGCACCCCTAAATCAGTTGCTTTCTTATATACTAACAATAAAACTGTAGAAAGGGAAATTAGAGAATCAATTCCATTTACAATAACACAAAAATCCATAAGATACCTTGGAATAAACCTAACCAAAGAGGTAAAGGATCTGTGTTTGAGGAACTATGGAACACTCATGAAAGAAATTGAAAAAGGCACAAAAAGATGGAAGACTATTCCATACTCACGGATCTGAAGAATACATGTTGTTATAATGTCTATGCTGCCCAGAGCAATCTATATTTCCAATGCCATCCCAATTAAAATACCTTTGGCATTTTTCAAAGTGCTGGAACAAAGAATCCTAAAATTTGTTTGGAACCAAAAAAGACCCTGAATCGCCAAGGAAATGTTGAAAAAGTAAAACAAAGTTGGAGGCTTCATGTTGCCTGATTTCAAGCTTTATTATAAAGTTGTATTCACCAAGACAGCATGGCACTGGCATAAAAACTGACACATAAACCAATGGAACAGAGTAGAGAGCCCAGATATGGACCCTCAATTCTATGGTCAAATAATCTTTGACAAAGCAGGAAAAATATCCAGTGGAAAAAAGAGTCTCTTCAATAAATGGTGCTGGGAAAATTGGACAACTATGTATAGAATCATGAAATCGACCATTCTCTTACACCATACACAAAGATAAACTCAAAATGGATGAAAGACCTCAATGTGAGATAAGAATCCATCAAAATCCTAGAGGAGAACAAAGGCAGTAACTTCTCAAACATCAGCCACAGCAACTTCTTCCAAGACACGTCTCCAAAGGCAAAGGAAACAAAAGAAAAATGAACTTTTGGGACTTCATCAAGATAAAAAGCTTCTGCACAGCAAGGGAAACAGTCAAGAAAACAAAGAGACAACGCACGGAAGGGGAGAAGATATTTGCAAATGACACTACAAAGGGCTGATATGCAAGATCTATAAAGAACTTCTCAAACTTAACACCCCAAAAAACAGATAAGTCAAAAAATGGGCAGAAGACATGAACAGACATTTCTCCAATGAAAACATAAAAATGGCTAAGAGACACATGAAAAAATATTCATCATCATTAGCCATCAGGAAAATTCAAATCAAAACCACATTGAGATACCACTTTACACCAGTTAGAATGGCAAACATCAACAAGGCAGGAAACAACAAATGTTGGAGAGGATGTGGAGAAAGGGGAAAACTCTTACACTGTTGATGGGAATGCAAGTTGGTGCAGTCACTTTGGAAAATAATGTGCAGATTTCTCAGAAAATTAAAAACAGAGCTACCCTATGACCCTGCAAATTGCACTACTAGGTATTTATCCCAAGAAACAGATGTAGTGAAAAGAAAGGCCATATGTCCAGAGTAGCAATGTCAAAACTGTGGAAAGAGCCGAGATGTCCTTCAACAAATGAATGGTTAAAGCCAATAGCCAAACTGTGGAAAGAGCTGAGATGTCCTTCAACAGATGAATGGTTGAAGATGATATGGTCCATATATACAATGGAATATTAGTCAGCCATCAGAAAGAATGAATACCCATCTTTTGTATCAACATGGATGGGACTGGAGGAGATTATGCTGAGTGAAATAAGTCAAGCAGGAAAAGTCAATTATGATATGGTTTTGCTTACTTGTGGAACACAAGGAATAACATGGAGGACGTTAGAAGGAAATGAAAACTGAAAGGAAGGAAATTTGAGGGGGAGATGAGAGACTGTGGACTTTGAGAAACAATATGATAATTTTAGAGGGGAGGGGGATGAGGGATGGGTGAGCCTGGTGGAGGTTATTAAGGAGGCCACATATTGCATGGAGTATTATATGTAAACAATGAAGCTTGAAACTACATCAAAAACTAATGATGTAGTGTTTGGTAACTAACATAATGCAATAAAAATTTTAAAAATAAATCAATAAACAAAAGAACACAAACTCAATTTTAATATTAAAATTGTATATTGATCTATCTTTTTCCTTTAGTGCACGTGAATGTAAATCTCTGCATATGTCTATTGGATTAGGAGAAAATAAATATTCACAGGAATATTATGACCTGTTGAGCTGTGGATTTTATCTTCTCCAACCCTTAAGTCCTTTAAAGCCTTCTCAGTGATGCTCCCATCTTACTTCTCTGTCATATTTACTCTGAAACCTGTGTTTAAATGACAGCTACAGCTTGGAGGTTCATAGGTTGCCTTTTTATTTATTTGTTTATTTATTTATTTATTTATTATTTGTTAACACTCCTTGTTGGTGCACTCACTGGGCCTAGCCAAACAGGGCTGCGGGGATTCACATTTAATTGTGATTGTGTAAACACTTTTGTCTTTTTTTGCACTTGATGTTGCTGGACAGGGTCTAAGTATGAGCAGAGAATGACTTAAAAAAAAAGGTGAAATTATAGCTATTGAAAAGGTATACCCATATTTTGTGGATATAGAGGGAGAACAACAACCAGACACCCAGGGGGAGGAGACCACCTTAGGCCCAGGGAAATATGGGGGAGGGAGTGGTTTAACAATCTTTATTGGTCAAGCCTTACAAACTTCTGGCTGTAATTGAGTAAGTTTGGGGATCTAATCTATAACATGTTGGCTGTAATTAACAATACTGTATACTAAACCTGAAAGTTATTAAGAGAGCAGATCTTAAATGTTACCATCACAAGTGGGGAAAAAAAAGTTAATTTGGGAAGGGTTGGAGGTGTTAACTACTTCACTGAAGTAATCAGTTTACAAAATATATATGTATGAAATCATCATGTTTACAACTTAAACTCACATATGTTATATTTCAATAACATTTCTATAAAGCTGGGAAAAGACAGCAACAACAAAATCATTGTCTTCTAGAATTGACCTTGGAGTGTTATTCCAAAAAGGAAACACTCCAGTATGGCTATCCCAATCTTCCTAAAATGTTGCTTGTAGCTGACTGCCAAGTCTAGCATTTTGACCATAAAGTAGCAAGAGGTAACTCCAGCTCCTGCCTCCTGATTCCACTGTTCCCACCAGTATCATCCTCTATTCTAAAGGGCAAATGAATGCATCCAGGCTGGTGGTGTTGACAAATAGGACATATTGTACTGAGTGTCCTCATATAGGCCTTTCCAAGACAAGAAAAGAACCAAATAATTTGAACCAAGCCAAGAAATAGTGAATTTAACTATACTACCACCACTTATACCTTTTTGGGAATTTAAAGAATTTATGAAATTCGTAAAAATGTTTCTTTATAGTTATTTCCTAAAATGTGATTTTATACCTTGTAGCAAGTTTTAAAACACTAAAAACTCTTAAATATTTTTTAGATTAATTTTCTGGTGTGAAGTATAGAGAAAATCACTTGTATACATGAGATTATATTTTCTTGCATCTTCCTACCATCTTTCCTTTTGAGCTCTCTGTTGGTTATAAAATCATTTATACAATATTATCACAATATCAGTGTTTAAAAGTGTGCAACATTTTTTTTTAAGATTTTATTTATTTATTTGACAGAGAGAGATCACAAGCAGGCAGAGAGGCAGGTAGAGAGAGAGGAGGAAGCAGGCTCCCTGCTGAGCAGAGAGCCCGATGCGGGGCTTGATCCCAGGACCCTGAGATCATGACCCGAGCTGAAGGCAGCGGCCCAACCCACTGAGCCACCCAGGTGCCCCAAAGTGTGCAACATTTTTATTCTGCTTAGTAGCCATTATTTTAATAGTTGATAAATTATAATTATACATTTAAGTGGGTTAAGCATTCACCACCTATGTTTTATTTTTATTTATTGATTCACAAATTTTTGATTGTATTACCAAGTTTTCTCTTTCAAGAATGTCTCATAATTTATATATTCCTAGGTATTATTGGCCGTAGAATCAATCTGTCCTTAATCAGGAATTAATGGCTTTTCAAAAACATGTGATGATGGTGTTACTTCACTGATGGGATTGCTCCTTAAAGCATGGACACATTTATGGATATAGCAAATGAGATGGAGAAGCCAGAAATCCATTGGCAGGAAATTAAGGAAGGGGAGAGGAGGCTTAAGAGATAGGTAGGAATGTTAGAATAAATTAGTTATGTAAAACCAGAAAACCAACCATCTGCCTATGTTTCCCAGCAGAACCCAAAGGGCACTTCCTTTATTAATCAATAAAGAATGTCATGCTAAAGAGAAATTAGCATACTTAAGAGGCTCAGCAGTGACTATTACATGTAGCATGGATGCATTAATAGTTACAAAGAAATATACTAATCTTTTATATTTTTTCATTACTTAGTAAACATTTCATTAAGCAAACTTTGTACTAAGCATTGTTCTTGGGGTAGGTGATGCAAAAAAAAAAAAAAATGTAAGACACCCACTGTATTATAAAGAAATTCAATGTACTTGTTAAAAGAGACAGAACTATTTTCTCATCAACTTTCTGGTAGGTTGCCATAACAATGCTCAATAAGTACGAATGGTGAACTCATAAACAGTATGATTTATAGTTACACTCATAAAGTAATTATAACTGCTTATAAAACCCAACGAGCCTCCAAATAACCTATACTTTTATGTCATTGTTCAAATTCTCATTATTATGAAGGTATCAGAAGTGTAGGGAAAAATATAGACTTTTTTTTTACCCCTAATTATTGATTGAAAACCTAATGTTTCCTGGCTGTAGAACCCCACAAATCTCAAGCTCTAATGTTCTTTAACTTATTCTGTAGAAGTGATGTTCCAAATAAGTGAAGCAGCAGATACACAATAGAGGATTGGAGGGAGATCATCATACCTGCACTCCTGCATATACACCTGGCATAATGGTGGATGCTGTAAGAACTAATAACTTAATACATAACTATTCAGTTGGAAATCATGTTGATAATATTTATAAGAAGGATTTTAAATCTCCCTTTTAGTATGGGTAATTGAACATATCTTGCTGTTTTTGATAACCACTTATACTTCAATTTTCAGGATGCCATTCTTTTATTTCTTTCAGCACCCAAAAGTGATATTACTTTTATGTATATGCTACTGTGCTTCTGTGGAAAGAATATTGTTTGTACTCTCTAACACAAAGTAGTGTGACTTTCTTATGGTGCAGATCTTTTAGAATATTGAAATTTAGCATTCTCTATATATGATTAAATTTAATGAATTCATATAATAACTTCACTATGTAATGGAATTCCTGAATTAATAGTTTGATATTTATATGATAAATTGTTTTCCTTTTTTTAAGTCTCTCTTTCTCTCTCTCTCTCTCTCTCTCTCTCTATATATATATATATATATATATATTTAATTTTTAAATTTTAAATATTTCCACACTGGCTAAAACGTATTCTTAGGCAGAGATAGAGATGAAAAAGAGAGTTTGAGTAGGAAAGTTTGATTCTTCACTCCATTTAGGTACTAGTTACATACTCCTGAATTCAATGGTATTAATTGAAATATGGAAATGATAATAGTACTTATCTCAGTAGTTGTGATAATTACATAAAATGTGTATATAATGTTATAATCATAGCATTAATGGCAGAAATGGTTGCAGTGTGTATGGCATTTGTCAAGAATATAAAAAAGAAACATGTTCCATTTGGAGAAGGTGGTAATAGGGAATCCAGAGAAAATGAAAAAAAAAAGATCTCCAAATGTGAGTGAAATTTTTGCAAAATATTTTTATTAATAAACTTTTTAAAATTTTGGAAATAACTATATTTATATTACATAAAACTTGCATTGTAGGGGCGCCTGGGTGGCTCAGTGGGTTAAAGCCTCTGCCTTCAGCTCAGGTCATGATCCCAGGGTCCTGGGATCGAGCCCCACATCGGGCTCTCTGCTTAGCGGGGAGCCTGCCTCCTCCTCTCTCTCTCTCTGCCTGCCTCTCTGCCTACTTGTGATCTCTGTCTGTCAAATAAAAAAAAAAAAAAAAAACTTGCATTGTATTTCTGAGCAACTCCACCTTATAGAATACACATATGTTAGTAGTAACATGTATAAATGAACATCCACTTGACTTTTATCTCTATCAGCTTTAAATCTCTTATTTTCTACTACTCTCATTTCTTTTATATTTATTATGTATCTTGTCCTTTTACTTATTTCTCCACTGGATTCCGTCTGTTTTGCCATCTTTCTTTCACATGACATTAACATATCTTTTTCAGTGGATTCTGAAATCACCTTTTACTTTCCAGAACAATTTTTTTTCTGTGAATCTAATTTAAAAATACTTTCTGGTGCAGTTACTATGGAGAACAGCAAGGCAATTCCTTAAAAAATAAAAATGGAGTTAACATATGATTTAACTATTTCACCTGTGGATATACTCCCCAAATAATTGAAAGCAGGGACTTAAACAGGTGTTTGCACATTCCTGTTCATAGCAGCATTATTCAAAATAGCCCAAAAGTAGAAGCAATGAAGTGTTTGTTGATGGATAAATGGATAAACAAATGGTATATACATACAATGGAGTATTACTTTAAAAGTATTACTTTAAAAAGAAAGCAAATTCTGACACATGCTACAACATGGATGAACCATGAGAACATTATGCTAAAAGACATAAGCCATTCATAAAAGGACAAACACTGTATGATTCCACTCATATGAGTTATGTAGATTAGTCAAATTCAAAGACACAGAGGGTAGATTGGTAGTTGCTGCAGGCTGGAAGGAGAGGAGGATAAGAAGTTTTTGTTTAATGGGTACAGAGTTTATTTCTATAAGGTGAAATAAGTTCTGGAGATTGATGGTGGAGATATTTGCACATCTATATATATATATACATACACACACACACACACACACACACACACTTAATGCAAATTCATTGCGCATTTAAAAATGGTTAAGATGACAAATTTTATTTTGTGAGTGTTTTACCACAATTACAAAAAATGATATTTTTTTAAATTAAGGAAAATATAATTTGACCATTATTTTCATTGTTCAAACTGCTACTTGTACTGGTTGAGGAAACTGATAGACATATAATCTATTTTGCACACTAGTTATTATAAGGGTAGCAAAACCACAAAATAAAACCAGACTTTTCATTTCATTTTTAACATTAAATTATATAGTGAAAATCCAATTTCAATATCTAAAATAAAGTAGCATTTTGTTTCAAAATATACTATTTTGTTTAAAGAATAAGGCAAGAAATATACAGCTCATTTGAAATATAGTACCAAATCACAGACTTGAGATTCTATAAGGTGATTAAAAGATTACACAATTAGGGAAGAAGAGGGAAGATGATGGAAGAGGAGACCCACATTTCATCTCGTCCATTGAATTCAGTTAGATATCTATCAAATCATTCTGAACACCTCTGAACTCAACCTGAGAGCTAAGAAAAGAATTGCTGCAATTCTACAAATAGAAAGTGACCGCTTTTTGTAAGCTGTGTGAAAAACCTTCAGGGAACAAAAGCCACATAGAGCAACTTGAAGAAGCTTACAGTGAGCCTGGCCCCCTGGCAAGGAGTGGTGCAACTTTGTCCAGGCAAAGACAGCTGAGAACAAGTGCAACAGGCTCCTCCCCAAGAAGACCAGAAGGAACATCAGATGAATACCAAGTTTTGGATCAGAACTGGATCAGTTTTTCAGAACTGGAAAATTCCTATGCTAGGAAAAAATAGTATATAGAATTTGAGGGTTTTTTTCCCTCAAGAGTCTTTAGTCTTTCAGTTAAAAAATGTTTTTCTCGGGGCGCCTCTGTGGCTCAGTAGGTTAAAGCCTCTGCCTTCAGCTCAGGTCATGATTCCAGGGTCCTGGAATCGAGCCCCGCATCAGGCTCTCTGCTCAGCGGGGAGCCTGCTTCCTCCTCTCTCTCTCTCTGCCTGCCTCTCTGCCTACTTGTGATCTCTCTCTGTCAAATAAATAAATAAAATCTTTAAAAAAATGCTTTTCTCTTTTCTTTTTATTCTTTTTCAGCCAGTTTCTTATTTTATCAACTTTGTTTTTTTGTATTGTTTTTAAAGAGCTTATTTATTTGAGAGGGAGAGAGAGAGCAAGAGTGCAAGAGCAGGGTGAATGAGAAGCAGAACCCCACTGAGCAGGGATCTCAATGCAGGGCTGATCCCAGGCCACTGGGATCAAGACCTGAGTGGAAGGCAGATGCTTAAGTGCCTGAGCCATCCAGGTATCCCTCAACTCTTTGTTATGATTTTTTTTTTAATTTTCATTTTTACATTTACATTTTATAGATATAGTCTTCATTTTTTGCTTCCTTTCAATGTTTTCAATTTTATTTTTGTATGTATATAAGTTTTTCTTTCTTTGCAATTTTTGGATTTAGTGTCTTCTAATAAACAGACCAAAATACACACAGGACCACATGGATCACCCTGTTTTGTCCACCTGTGAGATTATATTCACTTTTTTCCCATTGTTTGTTTGTTTGTTTGTTTGTTTCTGACCTCTTCTGATTTGTCTAGTGTATATTTTGTTGGGGTCATGGTTGATATTTTTGTT
>NW_019154099.1:24974681-24981052 GCF_002288905.1 Enhydra lutris kenyoni
TATAAATTAAAATATTACTCAGACATCAGAAAGGATGAATACTTATAATTTACAACAATGTAGATGGAACTGGAGGGTATAATGCTGAGTGAAATAAGTCAATGAGAGAAAGACAATTATCATTTGATTTCACTCACATGTGGAATATAAGAAACAGTGCAGAGGATCATAGGGGAAGGGAGGGGAAACCGAATGGGAAGTCATCAGAGAGGGAGACAAACCATGAGAGACCCTTAACTAGAGGAGACAAACTAAAGGTTGCTAGAGTGGAGGCTGGTCAAGAAATGGGGTAATTGGGTTATGGGTATTAATGTGAGCCCATGATGTGATGAGCACTGCGTGTTATATACAACTGATAAATTATTGAACTCTACTTTTGAAATTAATGTTGTACTATATGTTTGGTAATTGAGTTTAAATTAAAAAAAAGTTTATGCAACTGCCTGGAAGATATATAAGTATTTCTAATGTATGCATGATGGTGTCTAGGAATCATGAAGCTCATTTTACTTCCTCATTGTGCAGTGTGTTGCAATGAAGTATTAGAATTAATCTTTCAAAACCATGAATGTCAGTAATTTTCTATGTACATTGGGCATTTAGCTGTTTTGTATAAAGTTAATAAAGATAATATCAAAGAACAAATGATTTAAATAGAATGTCAACACCTAAGGGAAGCTTAAATAGTGCAAAGTGAATAAACTATAATATTATAGCTTATAATTCTACCCAAGAGGGATAAAATAAACATTAAATTACTATCTAACTGGTTGCCAGTCAAATTCCCTCTCTGCTATGACTTTATCAGGTGTATATTTTATATAGGAAATATTTCTTTTTAGTTTATAAGATTTTTATTAAACACATATTTAGATATTGAATTATCTTATTTAATCATAACATAAAAAATGAAATTTCTTATTATTTTGTGTTCTTGGGCCCAATTCCAATATGTATGTGTTTGAGGGGAAATTTACCTACACCAACAAGTAATGCTGGCACACCAGCTGAGTTTCCTACAATTCAACTCAATTCTGATAATATCCACCCAGAGTTTTCATCAGATTCCACAGGTTAAGAGCTCAGTCTCATAAGGCTTCCTGCCATCTCACTTTAATTTTAGTCACAAACCCAAATTACTACCTACGCTTCTGATGGAATGGTTACAAATTGGAAGTTACAACAACTGACTCCAATTCAGGATGTCAATTGCAAGTCCAGGCTATCACCCATACTTCTAACCTACTGGCTATAAATTTGAGGTTCCCATGACTCCTCTACAGTGACTCACAGAACTCAGAGAAACACTTTACTTATTAGATTATTGATTTATCGTAAAAGGGAATAGCCACACAGAAGACATGCAAAGGTCAATGTACATGGGATGGGGCACAGAACTTCCACATTCTCTCCAGCATGCCACTTTCCCCAAATCTCCATGAGTTCACCAAATAGAAACCTCTTTGAACCCTGTCTTTTTGAGGTTTTAAGGAGGCTTTATTACAAAGGAATTATTAAGTCATTGACCATTGGTGATTGAACTCAATCTCAAGCCCTTACCTTCTCCCTGGAGGCTGAGGAGTGGAACTGAAAATTCTAACCTGTAATCACATTGTTAGCTCCACTGGCACCCAGACAGTCACCATCCTTAGCAGTTCCCAGAGTTACCTCATTAGAACAATAAATGGTGACTCAACTGGTTAAGCCTCCAGCTCTTGGTTTTAGATTAGGTCATGATCTCAGGGTTTTGAGATTGGGCCCCACATTGGGTTCTACATTCAGCACAGATTCTGCTTAAGATTCTCTCCCTCACCCTCTATCCCTCTCCCCCCCACCTCTCTCTCTCTCTTTCTCTAATAAATAAATCTTTTAAAAAAGGAATAATAAAAGTACTTTTACCACTCTCCACACTTAGGAAATTCCAATGGATTTTAGAGCTGTGAACCAGGTATTGCATAGGAAGACAAAATAGGTATCATCTGAATGACCAAATATATACTTTTCTTATGAAACACAATATCAAACTAGTAATACTGTTGTTTGCAGTATATTAAACTATAAATAATTGATGACTACTCAGCTAAGAATGACTCTCTTTTGGGTGAAAATATAATCTCAGTAAACATTTATTTTTTTCTCCTTTATACCATCTATATACATTTATACTGTAAATTTTATTTCAAAGAATTGTAGGTTAAAATGGAGCTTATGTATTGTCCAATTCCTTTTCTTTATAATTTGGTTTTAATTAAATATAATACTTTGGAGCAAGAACTTCACAAACAAATGTTTACCTTATCTTAATGTAATGATGGTTTTGTATAAATTTAATATTTCTGAAAGTCTTCAGCTAAAAGGCATTGGTTATAGAAATCTTCTATTTTTCTAAAGAGTAGTCACTCTACAGTAATAAACTTTACCACCTTTTCCACCAATGCCCTTTGTGTGAACTCATTTTTAGAGGATGATAGACCTTCACCTTTCCTGTGGGATTGCGAATACTATCAAGAACAAAGAACTTTTACTCTCTGGATCTTCTGGGACTACTGTTCTCTCCTTGTTTCATCAGAGGTGAGGACTTTTCAGTAGGCACATTTAATCATAGGCCATATCAAGAATATCTTCTGGGTCCAAAGTGAACCTAAAATCTCACTCTAAACTCTTAAATAGGTTACTGGAATTTACTAGTTGCTAAAGAATTGTGCCATTCCTTCTTATTGTGAGAGTATTGAGCCATAATACAATATAGTTTTAAAATAGAATAGTATAGAAGAAAAGGCTACTTTTTCACAACTGAATAAAAATAAATCAGTTATCATGCATTTTAAAGCCTTCTTACATTATTCCCTATAGCATAATATTTACGCACACTGTGTCATTTAATTAACATAATAGCCAATGAGGAAGATAGAAGTATTAAGGCTACAGAGAGTATAAAAGTTGTTTCCAACTTTTCAAAGAAAGTGAATGATCCAGGATTTAAAGTTAGGTCAGTTACACTGGACATCCATTAACTTTCTATTCTGTAACATGGCCTTATTAATTCATAGATTTGGTAGTAAATCTGAATGCAATTCAGAAAGTGGATTAAACACAACTAATTGAACACATTACTTTAAAATTTTAATTTTTCCATTTTCAAAAGTGGTCATAAATAAGAAGACTAATTGCTTCAGCATGATTTTTTGTCATCGTGGATTTGCCTTAATAAAAAGAGTATGCCCTGAAGTGAATTTTGGTACAAAATACTCCTCAGACCATACTTATTTGTACAATTTTTTAAGTCATTTAAAAGGATTCAAAGAGAGAAACTAGAATACAATTCCACATACACATACAAAAATCAAGAATGGCTAATAAAAATGAATAAAATAAATTTTAAGGCAAACATACAAGAAAACAAAAATGAGCTCTTACACTAGAAAAATAAGTAATAACTTAATAAAATATAAAAATAATTACAGAATTTATGATTTGAAATAAATTAGCTGAGAATGTATATGTATCAAATTTTTCTCTGTTTTGTATTTAGCATTTTGTATACATGATTATGTGTTAATTATAAAATTCATGACCTGATTTTTCCCCTTATTACAGCTATTTTAAATAAAACTGAGCAAAAATATTCTAAGTTCTATTGCATTTCTTGATATTAACATATTTTTATTTTTGTATTATTTTTATTTTCTTTTAACCTGATTATACATCAAGTTGTTTATCTAGTTCTTGCTTTTAAATTGATTATTCAAATATCTTCTATAAGACTGTTTATGAAATCTGCAGATTTTCTTTTCCCCCAATTTGTTGTGTGTGTATATGGGTGTATGTGTAATTTTTATAAACACCTTCCTCCTGGTTTGTTTAATTTTATTTTTTTATTTTTCTAAGTTATTTAAATTCTAGAATGCATTAAAATGATTTAGATACTTAACTAATTTAAGTCCCCAAATCAAGTCTCTGTAGAGCTAAGTGTAAGCCAGTCCATGATGAATACATGGACTTATAATTCTTTTTTTTCCATTTACTTTTACCCACATTCTTTTAAAAAAATACTTCATTTATTTATTTATTTGAGAGAAAGAGAGAAGAGGGAGAATCAGACTGTGCTGAGCAGGGAACCTAATGCAGGACTCCTTCCCAGGACCTTGGGATCATGACCTGTACCAAATGCCGACGCTTAACCAACTGAGCCACCCAGGTACTCTTTTGTCCACATTCTTCAAGATTACTTTGCATGTCTACATATTTATGCTTGAATTCTTTGATGTTTTTATCTTCCCTTTTTGTTGTTTTCTTTTTTCAACATTCCTTTACTGTTCTTATGCCTTTTTCTTTACAGTGTTAGATAATTTTTCAACTTATGTTGTGGTTGTTTCTTATATTGTATATTGTAAGTAACATCTAAGTTAAAAAATGCAATAGTCACTTATTAGGTTTTTCCCATTTCATGAAAAACTTTTGGCCACATTTTTTATCAAAAGTATGGCCTTTTAAAAAAAAATGGTAATAGTTGAGTCAATTTGCTTGTAGTTAATTTCCTTCTTTATTTTTCATCTTTTTTTTAGCTCCCATAACTTTTCATGGCCAGCCATTATTTATATTCCAAAGAGAGCCAGGAGCATGATTTAAAATATTCAGGTGATTTGCAGGAATAAAATTATGTTTGTGGGTCTCTCTGTCTTTGTCTTCCTCTCACCATCTCTTTCTGTCTCTGTCTCTCACTTTATATATATCTGTATCCATATCTATATCTAATCTACATCTGTACATAACTATATCCAAGACTGTGTGTGTGTGTGTGTGTGTGTGTGCGTGTGTGTGTGTGTGTATTTAGCCTTTACTTGGGGGCTATAACAAATATCAGCAACAGAGTTTACCATTCAGTTATCGCTTTGCCCCGTCAAATGGAAAATCCTCCAATTTTCTCTTCCACCAGCTCATCCTGCCATTTCATGGGTCAGATCCATTCACTCTGATCTATTTAACGTTCAAGTAATGGATGTTTCATTTTGTTTTGTAAGATATGTACCTACTTTGGAAAATTCTCTAGTCACACAACATTTCATTATTTTTAAAATGTAAGATATTCACTCTGCATTATCTCATACTCTGTAATACATTTTTTTTTAATTGAACTTGGTATTTTTCTTCCTACTCTTATATTTAGCACAGGAGCTTGCCTTACTTTTCATTAAGATGGAATTGGGATTTCATGTTTGCCTCAGTTTCTCTGGATTCAAAGAAGAGGAGATAATGCTCTCTTAATGCCATTATTTTAAATACAGAGTTTTTTTTCTGGGTATTGTACATAGCAGAACAGCTCTCTCACTGCAATCTACTGACAATCCTCAACACAAGGGTTTGTTAAAATAAAGAAAAGAAAAAAAAGATACAGAGAATTTTTATAAAACTTAATTGCTCCTTAGAATCTCAATTCTACACTATTTCTTTCCATATTTAAATATTCAAAATATTTTGAATCCCTCACATAAAAAGTACTATGTGACATAAAAAAATGAGTAAGATGCAGTTCAATTCCTTAAGCCTCTCACTAGTTATTTACAGAAAACATATATGCATCTAATCACAATACATGTCAGAATGTGATAAGGTTTAACATCATAACTGATTAAGATATAATGTGATTTGATAAAATAAAAAGATGCCTGTTGAAAGGATCATATATCTTTTCTGAATTATGAAATTATGACAGCACACCATAAATATGCTTTTCAAGTTACCCTCATTAGGTCTTAAAATCTTTCACTTTAGATTTACAATAGTCTGGAAAGACTGCTGTTGTATCACTGTGAATATTGTAAATTATTCATGAATCAGCATTATTTATGTTAAATTGAAGTGGTGATATTGTCTGAAATATGGCAATAATTAATCCCTTAGAAGTCACAGGTCTTTCCCTATAATCCTTTCAGTGTCATTTTGTTTATGTCTCGGTCACATATTTTAAACCAGTGTGTCATATCTGTGCTTTATTCAGGTAAAGGACCATGATCAATATTTGTTGACATTTTTGACTTATCACATAATCACTAAATTATATTAATTTTAATGACTGAAAATTTAACACTTCATTTTGTGTTAATTTTTTTTCAAGTATCTCTCAATCCTGCTCTCTTAAGATCCTCATGAGCAAATGTCTGAGTGTGAATTTTGCTTATAGACTTACTCTTCCATATACTTATATTACTGCCAAAATATATTAAACAGTTTTCTCTGAGTACATATTATATTACATACACAAATGATGTTTTCTCTGATCAGCTAGTGACATTTCTGTTTCTCACATAGCTTCATATTTCTTTCTTTCTTTCTTTCTTTCTTTCTTTCTTTCTTTCTTTCTTTCTTTCTTT
>NW_019154099.1:24981062-25015411 GCF_002288905.1 Enhydra lutris kenyoni
GTCAGAGAGAGAGAGAGAGAGAGAGCAAGCACAGGCAGACAGAATGGCAGGCAGAGGCAGAGGGAGAAGCAGGCTCCCTGATGAGCAAGGAGCCCGATGTGGGACTCGATCCCAGGACGCCGGGATCATGACCTGAGCCGAAGGCAGCTGCTTAACCAACTGAGCCACCCAGCGTCCCTAGCTTCATATTTCTAAAGTTCCATTCCCCACCCCCAAGCAACATAGAAGTTACAGTTTATGCTTTCTCAGTTGCCCATCATCCATCTCAAGAAATCACATAGTTAATTTCTAAGATATTTTATACCTTGGAATATATTTTTATGTTAAGTAATACAAATGACTTTGTAAGTACATTATTCTAGAAAACAAAGACTGATAAATTTAAGAAATCTTAATGCCAAAATTGAGGTGGCTATAGAGAGCAATAAATTTTATTTTAATAAATGTAGTTGCCATAGTCGAATAACTCAGGACTCCCAACACAAATTTTCTCTTGATTAGTAACAATATAAAAAACTATTAAGCATTTTCTTATACACTGTAATTAATACTCAGGGAAGATTAGAGAACAAGTCAGAAACATTCTGTGTCTTATTAAAGTGGGAAAAACAGACATTAAAAAATATTACATAAGGACACCTGGGTGGCTCAGTGGGTTAAAGCCTCTGCCTTCAGCTCAGGTCATGATCCCAGGGTCCTGGGATCAAGCCCCACGTCGGGCTCTCTGCTTGGCAGGGAGACTGCTTCCTCCTCTCTCTCTAGCCTGCCTCTCTGCCTGCTTGTGATCTCTGTCTGTCAAATAAATAAATAACATCTTTAAAAAAAATATTACATACAATTAATCATATATTTGCAACTGTGCAAAGAAGAGTGTTTCTTAAACTGAAACAAGACAGATAAGTAGGATTAAATGAACAAAGATTTGGAGATAGGAGTGAGTAAGGATTCTAGACATATAACATATAGGGGAGGTTGAGAACTGAAGAAGAACATTAATATCAAAGACCAAAAAGAAACTTGGAAAGAGTGAATCATAGAACAAAGACAATTCTCACAAAAGGAGTTTAGATAAGATAACAATGGCCATATCATGTGACACATGTGTTCATGATTTTGGACTCCATCTGAAGGATTTTAAGTTGGGGAGGGTAACATCTTAATATTGCTTTTAGTTACTGTGTGGATTATAGATTAATAGGTTCCTTAGCCATAGCGTGGGCAAGCAGGAGGATACAAAGAAGTAAAATTCTTTTTCCTTTTCTTCTTCCTTTTTGTTTTTGTTTTTTAGGAAGAAAATTTCTAAAAACTGGTGGATGAGTATAAATTTAGAAAGATGGAAATTTTTAGATGAATTCCTTAGTTTCTGGCATTGTCAACTTGAAGGAACTGCTTTTTACTGAATTGAAGAAATCCAGAAAAAAACTTCATTTTATAAAAAAGGTCTGGATTTTTTTTTATAACATTGTTATTTTGAGGAACAAAAGAAATCTCAAGCAGAGATGTATTAAATAAAAATATTTATTGGTTAACCATTGAATTTTGGAGTTGGAGATACCTCAAATTTTGGAGAAGTATATTAGTTTTTAGAGAAAATAACATTGTAAGATATGAACGTGTAGACACTAGTTCCTGTTAATATTTGGCCTTAGTATGAGAGTCAAAGGCCACTAAGGAGGCCTCCCACAGCCTCTTACCTTGAGGTAAAGAGAATGTATATCTTGATTTAGGTGAGACCCAAGTAATCAGCAAGAATTTCGCAAATTTTCCCTGCTTACCATGGTATAACAAACTAGACCAGTTGGGGTAGGTGTTTTGTTAGATGAGTTGAGATAAAATTCTTCTTATTCTCAAATTACACTTGTATTCTGTCAAACTTCAGAGTGGTAGAGTAGAATATTAAGAATTTTCTCTGCCCCCAAATGTATTATATATATATTATAAAAGAAAATTATAGAGGATGTGTTATTAAACATGCTGGAGTTCATAGAAATGGGAATAGAGTGTGTGCCAGGATAGAGGAAGGGAATGCTGTTTTCAGAGGATCCGTACTACAAGACCAAGGGACTGCTGAGTTTCTGTCTGTGGACAGTCTAGTTGCCATTTTATTTAGAAACATATATGCTGAAGAGCAGACCAGGTGGATTCCATCTGAATTTAGGGGATAGAATTGCACTGGAACTGAACAGGACAGAAACAGGGCCTTCCCATTTCAGTCACTATTGCAATGGAATCTGCATTATACATCATTGTTTTTGGAAAAAGAGAAATGCACCCTTTATCTCAATCACTTTTGAGACATTCTTAACATAGATTATATGTTGTACTAAGTCACAAAATCTAGAGTGATTTTTAAAAATTAGAAATTAAATAGACCTAATAAAATTGTAATGTATTAAACAGTTAAAGGGACACTTACAGCAAAACACAAAGAAATGCAATATCTGGGATTCCTGGGTGGCTCAGTGGGTTAAGTGTCTGCCTTTGGCTCAGGTTCTAATCTCTGGGTCCTGGGATTGAGACCTGCATCAGGTTCCCCACTCAGCAGGGAATCTGCTTCTTCCTCTCCCTCTGCCTGCTGCTCCCCCTGCTTGTGTTCTCTTTCTCTCTCTATCAAATAAGTAAATAAAAATCTTTAAAAAATAAATGCAATATCTAAGAGATGATAAAATAATTTCATAGGTGGATATAGATACATATAGTTTATTATATGCATATATGTAAGTATACATACATTTATATGCATATACTTATATATGTGTAACTCTATCGAGTCATAATTTCCAAAATGAATCTTCACATAATATTTAGGCATAGTTGTTATTACAGGTTATTTGGAAATAATTATAGCACTAGGTATTGAAATCCACACTTTAGAAAATTTACTTACTAGAAAATGACAATTAAAATTTTTCTTAGGTAATAACAAGTAATGATGGTACTGATGATATCTCTCAATTAATCAACAGAAAAAAATTAAGAAATGTAAGAGAAGATAATTCTAGGAAAAGAAAATATCTTATATCTTACTGATTACCTACAAAACATCTAGTCTTTACCATAATAGCTGATGCTTCAGCTATTTTTCTCTTCCTTAAGGAACTCCATGCTTCAAAAAAAAAATGGCTTTGGGATCAAGTTGTGGGGGGTTACTAAACGAAGCATTTCCACTCCTTTTCCCACTTATTTGTTACAGAATGGATATATGTCAATTCTAGCCAATAAAATGCTAAGAAAAGCCATAGGAAAACATGCAATTTTTTTGTCAGAATACTACTGATTCTGCTTGCAATGGTTGGAATTGCCCTTGTCATTTTGCTACAATGTAAGGAATAAAGGGACCACTAATACTGTAGGGTGGAAAGAATTTGGTTTCTTGATAAAATCTTTGAGTCACTGAATCAATCAGCTTGAATATTACTAATTATCTTGAATTCTTAAGACATATAGTATATTTTCCTTAGAGTCTAAATAATTTTGAAGCATAGTTTATTTTCAGTCAAAAATATCTAATTATCATCAAAGAAAACAATAAAACAAAGGTAAAGTTGATTAGAGAAAAGAAAAATAGTGAACGTGTACAATAGCCAGAGATGTGTAATAAACAATACAAATAAAGAACTAATTAGAATAACATGGAAAGGAAAAAGATATTATTTAAATACACAAGTTGAGATGAAGGGAAGAAACAAAATTTAATGTACTAGGAATAAAGTAAAATTTAGAGTTATTCATGAGTGGATAAATAGGATAAATAATTAAACCCATGAAAAACATTATGTCTTATGTTAAAGAACTACCCATCCCAAAAGAATATGGTACATATTTTCAACACAGTTGCCCTGAAATTATCAAGTAATGGAAAACTCTGCTCTTTTGAATTGTAGCCAGACATAAAAAATAAGTATTGTTTTCTGAGCTTTTATTCAGAGTCCTGTAGTGAACTTCCTATTGTGTGAATTTTAAAAAAATAATACCCAGTTTCATAAGAACAAGTGGCTTACAAAAAGGGACAAAAAGGAAGCCAATAAGAAAGAAATTCAATATTTTTCAAATTGGTATGATGTGAATTGCTATGTTCAATACAAGAAATATTGAAAAAACACTAGTCACAACTACTCAAGAAAACAAAATTACATCCGATTGCCCAAAGGATTTTGTTTGATTTTGTTTTGTTTTTTTTGAAATGAGATCTACTGATCTGCAGAATGATGATATTTCCTTTAGAAAATTCAAATCAATTATTGGGGATTTTTAGGCAAAAAAAAAAAAAAAAAAAAAGCCTGTCAATATCCATGACATGGTATGCTCCACAGTCAAAAACTGTCAGACCATGCTGAAGGTTATGTTGATGTCTAACTGTCTATGATATTTGTTCTATCTGCTCTGTGTTGGTTTTACTAAAAATTGCAAACATATTCAGAAGACTTCTCATACTGAGGACCACAGTTCCACCAAATCGGAGGATGATGGAAATCATGGCATGAATATGCAAGCAGCAGGGCAATTATGAATTAAACTGCCATATGCTACCATGTGCAGGTTTTTGTGTAGACAGAAGTTTTCAACTCCTTGGGTAATACCAAAGAATGTGATTGCTTAATCAGATTATAAGAGTATGTTTAGTTCTATAAGAAAATTTTAAACTCTCTTGCAAAGTGACTATTTCCCACCAGCAATGAATGAGAGTTCTTATTGCTCTACATCCTCACCAGCATTTGGTATTGTCAGCATTCTGAATTTTGGCTATTCTGAATGGTGTGTAGTGTATCTCATTATCTTAATTTACATTTCCCTAATAACATATGATTGGAGCATCTTCATTTTCTTATTTACCATCCATTTTTTTTTTGGTGAGGTGTCTGTTAAGGTCTTTGTTCCACTTTTTTAAGTGGGTAATTTGTTTTCCTCTTGCTGAGTTTTAAGAATTCTTTGTACATTTTGGATAATAGTCCTTTATCAGATGTGTTTTTTGCAAGCATTTTTCTCCCATTTTGTAGCTTGACTTTTCGTTCTGTCAACAGTGTGTTTTTATTTGTTTTTTCATTTGTTTTTTGTTTTGTTTTGTTTTGCTTTTTAATCAAGTCCAACTTTTCATTTATTTCTTTCATGGATCATTCATTTGGTGTTGTATCACTATACCTAGAATCATCTAAGTTTTCTTCTACGCTATCACATTTATTCTAGGATTTTCAGTTTTACATTTTACATTTTTATTTTCCATTTTGACTTAATTTTGTGAAGGGTGTAAGCGCTCTGTCTAGATTTATTTGTTTTTACATGTAAATGTCTACTTTGTCCAACAGCATTTGTTGAAAAGACTGCCTTTTTCCCATTATATAGCCTTGCTCCTTTATTAAGTATCAGTTGACTAGATTTATATTGGTCTATTTCTGTATTTCTTATTCTGTTCCGTTGATCTGCTGGTCTAGTCTTTTGCAACCATTTCTTCACATATGTTATACTATCTCTGCACTTTTATATTTAGTCTCAGATTTGGGTGATCTTAGTCTCCCAATTTGTTCTTCTTCAATTGGTGTTGAACATTCTGAGTCTTTGGCCTTTTTACATAAACTTTAGAATCAGTTGGTATATGGAAGTTCGATGACTTCTGTATATTTTGTGTATTAACCTTGTGTCCTTCAGCTTTGCTGTAATTGCTTATTAGTTACAGGAGATTTTTGTTTTTCATTCTTTTGGGTGTTCTACAGACAAAATCGTGTTATCTTTACACAAAGACAGTTTTATTTCTTCCATCTCTATTATCATACTTTCTGTTTTCTTACCATATTGCATTAACTAGTAATTCTAGTGCAATGCTAAAAAGGAGTGGTGAGAGGGGACATTTTTGCCTTGTTCCAGATCTTAGTAGAAAAGCTTCTATTTCCCCACACATTAATTTTTAATGTCTAGAAATCTGTAATTGCTCTTCTGGTTAAACTATGAATCATGGTTTTTCTATTTCTAAACCTCAAAACACATAATTTATTTCAAAGAATAAAATAATCCACTTTTTATATTGAAATATTTTTCTACATTGACAGTTTAAATCAGATTATCATTAGAACTTTTCTTTTTACTTTAGACATGCACTAATATTAAGAAAGTTGAAATAGACTAAGGCACAATTTCATCTGTATAATAATCACTTAATAAAAGTGTACAGGCTCTATGAGGAAATCAAAGTGAGAGATATATGTTCAGAAATTAATATTTACTATTTAAAGTCTCTTTTTATTAAAAAATATTGTCTGTGAACTAGCATCTCAAATGTGACTTTACTTATCATTCTTTCTCATTATCAAAGAGTTCTTTGGTATTTAAACAAGTTTTCTATGTTTTCTTAATATATTTAGCATAGGTTTGGTATTAAAAAGTCTTAAAACTTAGATGTTAATTACTTCAATTTTCTCCATGATGAGACACAAGCAAAAGACAGTTAAGAGATTTAAAAACTCCTATAGATACTTAACATACATATATACATTGTGGTACATATAAAATTGTTGCTCTTTAATTTAAAATTGAGAAGCTTTTTAGCAGTTGCTATTTTAACAAAAAAAGAAAAGAAGTGTTAAATACCAAAGAACCTGAGGCTATTACTCTATATCTCAGGACACATTTTTTAAAAGAATGATTCAGCAATATCCACTATCAAATAAAAAATGAGTTTCAGTTGAAAGTTATCCTGAAAAGAAAAATAAAACTATATGTCAGGCTGATTATAATGAATGGAGTGGCATAACTTCAAGTGCTAAGAAATCAAGTTCTATAAAATAAAGCAAACCAACGTTCAAAGGTTTACCTTCAAATCCCTATATCTGAGGCTATGGAAACTGGATATAATTTCATAAGGTCAGGCTTTTTCTTTTTTTTTTTTTTCCTTTTTATTTATTTATTTATTTGGTAGAGTGGTTTTTCAGAATTTCAATCTTTTATGAGGGAAATTCAACATTTTTTGCTAGTTTGTCAATGTATATGTATCAATATCAACAAAACAAAGAAAGCAACAATCTAGGTTTTTAAAAGCTTTAAATAAGTCTGTTTATGAATCGGAGAACATCATTCTTTAAAAGTAACAGCAAAGTATATTGATAAAGATTCACAAATATATTGTTATTAAATCATAACTTGATGTGATATTTAATGCCTGCAATTATGGATTTCATAATAAAGGAATGAACAATTTCCTATAATGGAATTAATAATAAGGACTAATGTGAGCCTTAATATAGATTTGACCTAGTGGTCTATAAAACTAAAGCCTTTGAATATGGGAATATATTTTTTGTTTGGTTTTATTATTTTTTCTTATTTTTAATGATTTAGACATATGAGATATTAGACATATATTTTTTAAGAAAATTAGTGAATCAACAAATGTTTTAGTTATTTGGTAGTTTATAACAATAAAACTTCAGAAATGCCAATATCAGTTCATGATAGAATATTTGCTATTTAGAAAAAGAAGATATTCAACTGAGTTTATACATATAAAGGACTTGGAATAGGTTTTCTAAGATTATATTACATACATTACTTAATGTTAAGAATTTTTCTTTTTCTAATGAATCTTATTTTTCCTACCTTTTGTTTTATTTCACTCTACTAGAGTATTATTTCCATGCAGCATGTATTTGGGAAATATTTTTTTAAGTTAATGAAAAGCTAATAATTGTGCTGATCAGTAAAAGGAAATAAAGAGATCCACTGGGTGATTGTGCAAACTTTCAGTGATAATGATTAGAGCAATTTCAAAGGAGTTCCAGGGATGAATATCTAGAAAGAGTGGTTCTAAAAGTGGAGCTGAACATGAGAAGACAGAAATAATGGATAACAGCTTCAACAGATTGTTCTTTAAAGTGATAGTGCCCAAGAATAATGTATCACTCATACGTCTAAGTCCAGGAATATGCTGTGTATTTTTTGCATATTACATGTTTTAAAAATAACTTTGAAAATTATTAATTGATCAATATGCTATGTTTTGTATAAAACCTAATTATTTTTAATTTATTATCACTGTAATGATAGTCCTAATTATACTTTTAATATGGAATAGTTATTTCTCTTTTTGTTAATACAGTTGGGGAATTTAATCAATGGGTTGCTTACTTAATTTTCTGTTTATGTTTTAAAAAGCTTATTCCTGGCAAGGCACGTTATACATACCTAGATCTTTAAATTTATGTGTTTGTCATTATATTCATCTTCTTATATCTATTATACTGTATTTTTATTATATTACACAGCTTTGTCTATTGTTCAGTGCATTGCCTATAAATAGTACTTACATATAAGCTCTATATATGTATGCATTTTTAATATCCTAAGTACTTATTCTTTCTTATTAACTTTACTACTCTGTCTCCACATTTTGGCTTTATTGTTCTTCACATTTCTTAGTATAATGCATTTAGATTAAAAAAGGAAAAACTAAAATTATGGCTGTGCATTCTTTCAGAATGCGTCTGGTGATGTATTCCAATAATTCTTTTATGCAACATAACAGATTGTTCTATCCATGATAATAAGACTTATGTAGTATTTTCCCCAGTGGCTTGGTTATTCTAAAATCATCAATGATTTGTTATTAGTTCTTTTGCATTAAAATCAGGAAATGTATATTGTGAAATATCCATTCAGTAAATTGAAATTTCCATTGTAGAAGTATACGTAATTTTTTCACATGTTCTATACACATGACAGAAGACATATAGATAGGGATAGAGATATCTTATATTTTACAATGTTCAACATAAAATAAATATTTGAAAACTTTAATTTTATAAAACTGAACTCCAGAGGCTTTTTATTTTGCCAGCAAGTATGATATGATAAGGCAATGAGATAAAAAACTATTATCCAGAGCCCAGAGAAAGATTACTAGTTCCATAAGTAAACTATAGTGATGCTTTCCAATAATATTCTTATTTTATGAAGACTTGTAGTGCACTCATACTCACTATAATCTCAGAAAATATGCTGAATTTAAATTGAAGTAGTTAATTTTTTGTCAAAATATCTAATATTCAGGTATCGTGTGATATTACATTTGTGTTTTCAAGGTCTCAAGAACATGAAATTTAAATACATACAAGAACATAACAAAGATAGTAATTTTTTTCTTTTTTACTTTTTATTGACTTAATGGTGAAGGACATCCAAGTGATAACTATTGAATATTTTTTCCAATTACTAAAAGCCATTCCTTAACACTTTTCTCCTGCCAAAAAAATTTAGTAATCAACAATGGGCCTTGAGTACAAAATTAACAAGGAACCAACACACTGAGTAACATTTATGTGCATTTACAATACATAATTCTGTTAACATTTATTTCAAGGATATTTTAAGTAATATTGATTTTTTCCCTTGTTGAGTTATATTATTAATGTTTATCAAAATAAAGAGACCGTGTATTGTAGGTGATAAGAAGAGTAGTTGAATAAATATGATGACAAATTTATTTCATGTAATTTATCAGAAAGGTCTTACAATTTACATTTGACTATGTTAAAAGACAGCTGATGGGTCATGAATGATGAGAACTGAGATTTGACTATTGGTTCAAGAGTAGTGATGTCACTGATGACCTAACTAAGCACTATCAATGCACTGATGAAGAGGCGAGCCTCCTTTGAAGTGGTTGAAAATAGAATAATAAGAGAAAAATAGAAGATATCAGTTTTGGTACTATCTATAAGATTTGTTGTTTGCATAGAGCTGAGTGCAGTGCAGAGAATGGCAAGAACTGATCATGGGGTGGTTTGTTGCTGCTATTGTTGTTATTTTAATTTTAAGATATATACACAGTGAAATAGTATTCAGCCTTAAAAAAAAAGAAAAAAAAAAGAAATTTTGCCATTTGTGACAACATAGGTAAAACTGAAGGACATTATGTTAAGTGAAATGAACCAAACACAGGAAGAAAAATACTGCATGATGTCACATATATATGGAATCTGAAAAAGTCAAACTCATATAACCAGAGAGTAGAGTGGTGGTTGCCAGGTGCTGTGGAGGAGGGACAATGGGGAGATGTTGGTGAAATGGTACAAATATTCAGTTTTAAGATAAATTAAGTTCTGGGGTCTAAGGTACAGCATGGTGATTATAGTTAATAATACTATATTGTATACTTGAAAATTGCTAGTAGAGTAGATCTTAAGTGTTCTTATTACACACACACACACACACACACACACACAAAAACTATGTGAGGTCATGTGTTAATTCACTTGATTATGGTAATAATTTCACAATTATTATAATTGGTAATAATTTCAACACCTGAACAGATCATTTCGTACAACCTAAATATATACAATTTTTACTTGTCAATCATTCCTCAAGAAAACTAGGAAAAAATTTAAGAGTAAACAACTTTTTATTAAATAATAGTGAGAAGCACCGGTAGAATGAATAATACGATGTTGTGGAAAACAAACTAGAGAACTGTCAATGTGAATTCTTGGAGTTGCATAAAGGAGATGCAATTTTTATGTACATGTGATGGTAAAGATTTTTCCAGAAATACAGTTAATTTGGAGAAATATGGTGGCAGGAGAGATGTCATTTAGGCTCAGATGCAGATAGATAAGTGTAAAGAATGGGACTTGCAAATGTCTCCTGAGGGTTTCAAGCCTGTGTAAAATAATGGCAAGGCCATCAGTAGTAAAAACTCAGCAGAGATCTAAGGAAAAAATAATCCCTTAAAGACATCTAAAGACTGGGATAATAAAGAGAAGTAAGATAGTAAAGGGGCTGGGGAAATTGCAGTAAAACATTAGGACCCAACATAAGTTATTGTGAATTTAAAATTTGTTCATTAGGAGAGCTCAGGTGGCTCAGTCAGTTAAGCATCTGACTCTTGATTTTGGCTCAGGTAATGACCTCAGGGTCATGGGATGGAGCCCCACATCCAACCACACATGTATTGGCTTAACGCTCAATAAGGAGTCAGCTTCTCTCCCTTTGCACTTCCTCCTGCTTTGAACATGCTCTTTCTCTCTCTCTCAAATAAATAAGTCATTAAAAAAAAATTTGTTCATTACTATGGCTTTGAATTTTACTTTAACTATATTTACATATAGGATTAAGGTATAGAATAGTATAAGATTGGTTTACTCAAAATAGTAAAATGAAGTAAAGGGAACATGGGACTTAAGGTCATATGAAAGTTTCTGATAGGGTTTTAGATTTTAGTGGTTGATGTATCAGGATAAGTGAGTTTGAGTCATAGGATACAATGTCGAAGTTGGAGAAACCAGAATGAAATTTATGAGAGATTGCTAATATCTAAGATGTAAACATGGGCTCAGATAACTGAAATAGTGTAAAAGATAGTAACATTGGAGAAAAAAAGTTTAAGAAACTGAGATGCCAAGTAATTGATAATATTTTTGTAGTAATAATATTATTACCACTCAGAGAATTATAATAGATATAGCGTTGAAGACTGTGGGAGTGGATAAAAGTTCACATATTTTATTGTGACATCTATAAAGGGACAAACTAGTATTTTTTCTATATTGCTTTTTTGGCATTAGTATTAGTATACTCCAGTCTTGAAATACTGTGGTAAATGTATTATGCTATGACTATATTTTTAGTGTAGTATTTACTGTTGGGCTCTAGTTTTCTTGTGGTAATGCAGTGAGATAGAAGAAGAGAAAAATAGTGATTTCTCCCTTCTTTGTGGACCAATAGCATCTCTTTTCATATGTCTTTAGTACTGAGATTTCTCTTGGGTTTTTTGGCAACTTGCCAATTACTGACATCCCAGGAGTCTAGATCCTTGACTAGAGCTGTCATACGAAAACTAATAAACATATTCCAATCAAACCACAAAAAGAAACTCCTGCCTCATTCTTGCTGACAAAAGCCAATTTTTCCATTACTATAAACAGAGATGGTTTCTCCTGAATATTTTGCTACCCACGCTTGCTGACCCATTCCAAGACTCAGGCCCAACATTGCGTCAAAGCTTGAGGAAAACAGCAACAAAACCAAAAAAAAAAAAAAAAAACCAAAAAAAAAAAAAACCAAAAAACCCAACCAAAACAAAACAAAAAACCCCACTGCTGTACAGGGCTTTCTTCCAAGTTTTGACTTCATTTTCAGTCTGCCTGGGCTTATTTTTCATAGTCTTCATATAGTTATTCTTCGTAGTCTCTCCAATGTTTTCAGTTGTAATCTGTGGTGAAATGAGTCTCCAGTAGGTTTACCTCATCTTTATCAGCACTAGAATTCTGACACTGCATTATTTAATTGATAAAAATAAACATGTATCATTCAAAGAAAAAAGAATCACAAGCAATATTGGAAGGTCAATCTAGGTTTCTTTTTTTTTTTTTTTAAAGATTTTATTTATTTATTTGACACAGAAAAAGAGATCACAAGTAGGCAGAGAGGAAGGCAGAGAGAGAGGGGGAAGCAGGCTCCCGGTTGAGCAGAGATCCCGATGCGGGACTCGATCCCAGGACCCCGAGATCATGACCTGAGCCTCAGGCAGAGGCTTAACCTACTGAGTCACCCAGGCGCCCCCAGTCTAGGTTTCTAAGAAGCAAGTTTGCTGATAAATAAAAATTATGCTACCTATGATTAAAAAACTGAACTGTATTTCTAGTATAATTTCAGATTAGATTATGAATATATATTATAATTTCAATACATTATCTTAAGTACAAAGAAACAGTAGTATATAAATATAATCTCTGACATTTAGACAAAGTTCTATTTGCTTTAGTTTTTGTATAACTGTGTGCAAAACTGAATTATGTTTTCCCAAAAATATTTCATTAGATACTAAATCCATTTTCTTTTGCTCATGATAATGTTTCAAAATACTAATAACTATAATGATATAAAATGGAACTATCCCTTCCTATAGAAGAAAATATATATAACACTCACAAGAAAAAATATTCTATTTTTCTAAAACAGCCTCAGAATGAAAGGAAAAAATCATAACTTTTTTGAAGTGAAATCTGTTGCGTAGGTGGTGTACCAATATTTATTTGTTTCAGTACCTGATAATATTGTAATATATTTTTTCCTTGAAATATGGTAGCTATCCAGTTTAAGTAAAAACACCCAACCCTGAATATTAATTAGTTTCTATTTAAAACCAAACCAGGAGAATGTGGTTCAGTGTGTGTGTATATGCGTGTGTGTTGAAAGGGAATAATTTGATGTTGCAACAAAAACATCCAAGTGCCCCCAGGCCAAAGATAAACAGTACAGTGACAAGAGTTCTGTATCATTCAATGTCATATTTGCCTTGGCTGCATCATCTCATTAAAAGTCATATAAATTATTGTCCTGTTTTACTTCAATGGTTGGAAATAAATTACTTGCACATCTCTTGTAGATTAAGTTATCTCTATGCATGCATATAAATCATGGCAAAAGAAACCAAATTACTCCCTAAATGCTCATAGACCCATATTCTTCATTCATAATAACGTGCATTTCATCTATAGACATTTAATATTGTAGTACAGTTAATATGTTTCAAAGATGACCCTATAACACTCAGAATTATTAACTACAACAAATCTGAACAGCAATTCAAGGCTGCCAGTTTCTTGGCAGTATAGTAGATCATTTTAATACAGGATATACCTGGCAAGTTTCAGGGGCTCTCTACTATTAAAGGCAGTTTCCTCTGCCCCCTTTCTTCAGGCCAATAAAAGAAAGAGTCAGAATGTTAGGATAACTTTAGTTACTCTGGCACTATAGTGTTTAAATCTGTCTTGCTTCGTCTTTAGCTACTTAAAACTTCTCTTCTAGTAAAGTTTCAACTTCAAAATCCACAGAATTAGTTTTGAAAATGTATTACAGCAGGATTTTTATTTGAAAAGTACTTCAAACCATGACTTCACAATTGTGTTTCTGGAAGAACTGCTATAATTAAATTTAACATTTCAGAAGGAAAATTTTAAAAACAGACAAAACCCACTTTTCAATATGATGCATCCATTTTAAGTTATATCAGAGGTAGGGAAATTAAATGTCTTTAAACGTATTTTCATTTTTCAAAATAGCAAAAATAAAAAGAAAAGAGTTATGGAAGCTCATATTTAGTGTTTATAGAAATGCTTAAATTGCAACAAAAATTAAGGTAATAAAATAATAAAAATTAAAATAAATTTGATTTGATAGGCTCTAGGCTTCTAAAACTAGCAGAAGGTTTGTTGAAGAGAAGTCTTATATTGTAACCCAAACATATCTTACCCTAAAATAATTTGATGGTTTTGAAAGTCATATGCAATTGGAAGGATTCATTATATGATGAGCAAAAGGACTGATATGTCAGTTTAGACTCATGCACATCGTAGACCTCACACAACACCAAAATCTTACTAATTCCTATTAGTACACATTGTTATATGTGCTTTATATTACTGGAACATTACGGACAATATACTATTTATAAATTCATCCCTATCCACTATTTTTAAACATATTTAACTATAAAAATTATATTATGCAAATTTTCAAAATGTGACAACCAATTAACTTGTCATATATGAGATACACATACACACATACACACACACACACACATATGTATGTACACCTTAACATTAATTTTGTCTCTAAGTATACACACCCTATTTCACAGGTACAAAAATGTATATTTTCATACTTTATCAATTCTGAAAATTGTCAAGATTTAAACTGATATTGAATAAATTCCAGCCATTACTAAAAAAGAATAAATTGTAAGGAGGATGTAATATTGTTGGGCTGGCAAGAGCAATCTGCTCTCAAGTGTAATGAATAATTATATGTGCTGCAAGTAATAATTATATGTGCTGTATAGAGAGACTTTAAAATAATAATGATAAAAAATAATAATAATGATAAAGACTAGGAGTGAGTCCTTTTGTTATCACTCTGACCTTGTAATTCTAAACAACATGATAAAATATTCCTTTATGACAAGACAGACCACTCCTGCCAAAAAAATTAAAAACAGCTCCTTAAAGTTCCTTGTGGTATTTACATAAATTTTATTTTATTTATTTGAGTATAGTTGACACACAATGTTACAATAGTTTTAGATGTAAAATGTAGTGATTTGACAATTGTATATATTATGCTATGCTCACCACAAGTGTACCTACCATCTGTCACCATACAATGCTCTTACAGTATCATTGACTTTTATTTCCTATGCTGTGCCTTTTTTTCCTATGACTTAGTCATACCATAACTGGAAGCTGCGTCTCCCACTCTCCTTCACCCATTTTGCCCATCCCCCACCCCCTCAAATGAATTTTAAAATAAAATTTGTGATAAATCAATTTAATATGGTATGATATTAGCCAAATTGGAAGTACAGATGAAATGTCAATATCCAAAAATGATACTATCAGCAAGGCTGTGAAAAAATCACTTTCCTAAGGCTCCACTTCCAAATACCATCACACTGAGGATTAAGTTTCAACATATCAATTTTGGAGGGACACAAACATTTAGGCCATAGCATTGCTTATGTCAAGAAATAGTATTTTCAGTCTGAAAATATTATTAAGTCATTCAGATGTTCTAGATGTCTTACATTTTAGATGCTTATACATATTATTATTTCTAATTTATAAACTTGCTTTCTATGTTTGGTAAATTTAACAAAGTCTAGATCAGCTCAAAGATATTTTGGCTTCCCTTCATATTCATCTTATGGGGAAATTCTAACTATGAATACAAGAAATATGAAACATCAATCAATACAACCTGCAAATATACAATTTATATTTTTTTAAAAATCTGAGATTAGCATATTTTATATTTTTTATGTTAATACATTTTCTCTTCTAAAGATTTTCCCTGAGAAAACAAATTATTCACATAGTTTCCTTTTAAATCAATGATATCCTTGCTAGGTTAGAAGATTCCATGAAAAATAGCTATCATTATGTGGTCTATAAAATATACATCTCACAGATGCTCCCATATTCTTTCCAAAGATGAGAGAAAATGTATCTACTAATAGGCAGGCATGCTGATTTTTCTTTGGTTCTGAAAAATAATTGGGATATCTTCTCAGATTACAAAAATGTGAGGGGGATGGTGCCACTTACACAAGTAACTAGTATAACTCCTGCCAGTTGGGGCAGTGAGAATTAGGCAAAATAGAGGAGGAGAGGCTTGATAGGCAATGGGCTAAGTCATTCATGATGTTACAGAATGTGTTGGGTTTTCAGTTTTAATGAAAGAGAAAAGAGCATTAATTAAAACTCAGTTAAAACTAGGAAGTGACATGATCATAGTTCTGTAAAAGCACTATGCTCCATGTAAAATTAAATGGACTGGAGCATTAAAAGACATGAGTACATCTGTTAGGAAGATTTTGTAACACTCCAAGTGGAGGATGAAGATAGAATGAAGGAGGGTGATACTATTAGGGATTCTCAGTGTCAGTAAAGTACAAATCAAAGTAAAATTCTCTTTTAATTTATCTTTTAAATGCACAAATATTACTGACCAATACCTTTTTATTTGGCAACAAGAGAATATTAGGATTTATCATTTATAAATGCATTATAGATCATAACGTGGATTGCTTTTCCATGATCACTTTGAGTTTTTAAAGAGGATCAAAAACATTTTTTTTTAAGTTTCATGGTATTATAGTATTTTATTGTTCATTTCCTCTTATGGAATATAGAAAAATAAATCTCAGGGTAGAAAGCCCCGGAAGCTATAGTACAGTCACATAGATTAAAGAATCAGGTCAAATTTGTGATAATAAACTACTCCTCACAAGAAAAAAATTTCATGCTTTTTCTCCAGCTTTATTAAAGTATAATTGATAAATAAAATTGTACACATTTAAAGTGTACAACTGGATGATTTTAATTTATATCAATACATTGTGAAATAATCATCACAATTAAGTTAATTAATACACCCATCAGAAAAAAATTGATCTTTATCTTCAGAATTTATAATGGTACCCTGAAACAAATATAACAAAGGAAATTAAAAAATCATTTTCACAGTAAAAAGGTATTATTGACTAGAATAGTCATATCTGTCAATGATAATTTAAAAACACATAATAATTCATATGTGTATGTTATTTTTCAATGACAATTCTTTTGAACATTTTTATTTGTTTTATTTTAAATATGATATTAATACAAATGTTCGGTAGTCTAGTACATTTCATTTGCTACTTTTTTAAGATATTCAAAATAGATTTTCACGCAAAAACCAATGTTAAAATTACCATTAAAAAATGTTCCTTCTCTTTCACCTTGTCATGCTGAGAGTATAGAGAAGATAGAAGTAGATCAAAGCCCAAATGACTGTGTTCAGATTGATTTTTCAGATCTCTAAGGTTTAGCACCTTTCTTAAACATATAAATTTCTTTCTTCTCCATGCCAAAATTTTGGTTTATTTTTCTTTATCATAAAACACAAAAGAGGGACGCCTGGGTGGCTCAGTGGGTTAAAGCCTCTGCCTTCAGCTCAGGTCATGATTCCAGGGTCCTGGGATCAAGCCCCGCATCAGGCTCTCTGCTCAACAGGGAGCCTGCTTCCCTTCCTCTCTTTCCTCCTGCCTCTCTGTCTACCTGTAATCTCTGTCTGTCAAATAAATAAAATCTTAAAACACACACACACACAAAAGAACATATATTCCTAATATGTTCAAACTTTCCAACCCATTCTGAAAAGTCCTCCCCACAGAATCAGCAGCAGAATTGTTTTTACTTTTATTCCTATTAATCCCATTTTTAGGATGATTGTTTAATTTTATTCACCTTTGGAGAAAATATTAGAATTAATTTGGTAAAATGGAGGATTATTAGTGCTTAAAAGAGCACTTATTAAAACTTTGGGATTTGAACAATTTCATATCATTGTCTATCAGAAAAGCATTCATGCTTCTTTAAAATGAAAAATATATATATATTTCTTTTCAAAAGCACCATCAGCATAGCTGTAGGCTTATAACACATTCCATTATAATATTATTAATAAAAATAAAATATATTTGTAAAACATAGTTTATCTAGAGTAAGTATCAGAATATATTTATAGGCTTTCTTTTGCTCTATTGTAAATTAAATATTATAAATTTGCTCTGATTTGTAATTCTGTTGCTTTGTTGGGCATATGTTCTTTTTCATAAAATAGAAGTGTGCACTTCTATTTTATGGGGCGCCTGGGTGGCTCAGTGGGTTAAGCCTCTGCCTTTGGCTCAGGTCATGATCTTAGGGTCCTGGAATCGAGCCCCACATCAGGCTCAGCTCAGCAGGGAGCCTGCTTCCCCCTTTCCCTCTGCCTGCCTCTCTGCCTACTTGTGATCTCTCTCTCTCTGTAATATAAATAAATAAAATCTTTAAAAAAAAAGAAGTGTGTACTGCAGAGACTGATGGCAGAAAACTCTTATTTATATCAATATTTATTTTCCACATATAGAAGTGATAATCTATGGCAATTTTATGTTAATCCCTTCTCTCTCATTGAAAATACAGGATTTAATGCTATTTTAATCTAATGATTTAGTATTACAAAATGATGTCATGTGATAAATTTACTTTATAACCTTTTTCCTTAAATTCACCAATACCTCACTTATTAGATTATTTCACTTAGTTTTTTTCTAATATTAATTTTACTTTCTTCTCTATTTTCATTTAAAATGATTTAAAATCATTTAAAATGATTTTTCATATTTTGATTTGAGACACCACTATTTCTTAAATTACACAAAGGATATCTTTCTGATATTTACAACTTTAAATAATATATTCAAGCCTAATTCTTTACTCAACCTCTCACTTTCCTCCTTTCTTTTCTCAGCAAGAAACATATCACAATTAAGTAGCATTACTTATTTCATAATCGTTAGTTAATGTGACTGAATGCATGGTGAAAAGAGCGGATTTTATATCACAAAATCTATGTCAGATTCTCCTCCTCAAACTTTTGCCTTATACTCCTGACCATGCTCTCAGTTTTTTGTTTTCTTTTGATTTGTTTTTACTATTATCACTTTGTTGCAAATTATAATTTTTCTTATTTGCTATAAATATAACTTATTTTCTGCCTGTACCAACAGGGTTATAAACTTCACTAAGACAGAAACTTAGTTGCTTTATTCATTTGCCTGATGTGTATTTATACTCAGTATTTACTGAATTAATGAAAGCATTAGTGCTCCTCAAACTTTATCAGATATAATCCTGATGATCTACCATGTACTTTCCATTCCCATTCACATCTGAACTGAAAAATGGACAATGTTTAGAATTAAGATTTGGCTTTTTTTATATATTGTTTAATTAATTGTACCTTAACCACCACACACATTAATCCAATTACATATCAAATTGAACTGCTAATAGTTTTCAAACATGTAGATAGATGGCTGACATAACAACATATAATAAGATGGAATAATGTCTCTGTATTTATGGAATTTATATCAAATATGTGAACAAATTAATGAAGCTATTTACAATTGAAATAGAGCTACCAAGAATTTAGATAGAGTAGTGTGATAAAGAAAGGGAAGGGAAAATAAATAAAATCTTAAAAAAAAAAAAAAAGGAGGGGACCCACCAAGAGGGGAGTTGGAAAGTGAATGCATCTCAGACAAGGACAGGTAATCAGAGACCTAAAGAGGTAGATTGAAACAATAGAAGGATACACAGACTGATGAGCTAAAGGTATTAGAACAGCACTGTTCAGATACTAATGATAATAATGGAGGCTGACCTGACAAAGAACAACTATTCAATATATAATTTCTCAGATCATCTTGACATCAACACTTCAAGTACAAATAAGATATATAGGAAAAACCTAGAGGTAATGCTATTAATTTAAATATTGCAAACTTTATGATAGTCTACAATTCTAAAGCATCATGAAAAACAGGAAGATGTGAGTCTTATGCAGAATATTTATACTCTATTTCTGTCTTTAGTTTAATGCAATGAATGCTTTTTTTAAAAAAGAGATCTCTATTCAGAGATCTGCATAGAAAATGTTCTCTGTAATATTCAGCTACTATTTTTTCTATGTTTATTTTTGTATCTGACATTATTAACTCTCTCCACAGTACAATACAGCAACAGGAGTTAAAGACTGTCATTTTGCCATAAAATGTGACTTCACAGGTATTGTTTAATAATTATTATTATGGTAAATGGAAAACAATTACATTATTAAAAACTAGCAAATAGTAAATAGATTTATGATGAGCACTTCTTAAATTACTAACAGATATATAATTGTCCATTTATTATGGAATTATCTAATATTTAATCAAAGGTTTATGACTCTGCTGTCTAATAAAATAATAAAATTTTATAAAATAAAACAAGTCTCCCCAATTAAATATAGGAGACACTCTTCCACTGATTTAGATTGATATCAGAAGAGATTATAGAAGACATGAGTCCATTTTTAGGAGAAATCAGTGGATATAATGGAATTTTGTTGGGTATTGTTTTCAGTTTGGTTGTCTTGCAGTACAAAAACTATGAAAAAAACAGTCGAACTAAAAAAACAAAAAACAAAAACCTAATGAAACCTTTGCTGCCTGTAACAGATGCTCCAAGGAATTGTATGAAAACAAGAAAAATATATGTTTTACAAGTATGAAATATCAGGATTAGCTTGTACTCCTAATATTGAATGTATTAGCAATAAAAAGTCCCATTCATATAAATTATATTCCATTACTGAGTACAGAAATAAGAGACAGTCTCATATCTAGGCCAATTGTTATCATAAACTTCTATAAACTTTGACTATAAACTGTATGAAAGATTTTGGGGGGATTTTTTGGTAATTAAAATATTTCTGATTATCTATAATTATTTAATGTGATAGCGAAGTAATAGTTGTGTAAGCATATTTTAAGTAGAAATTATATATATATTATATATAATTATATATATATATATTTCTACATATTTTAAGTAGAAAATCAATTGGAGACATTTTTATTAGTTAAAATGCATAAATACATGTATGTTCACACACCTGTCCTTATTCATACACTTACATATCTTCATTTCAGTATACCTGTATGCCCATAATTTCATAGGCATGAGTATAAATGTCCATTAATTTACAAATAAGCAAAAATTGTATATGCTTTGTATATAACACACATAACACACTTTTCTATATATAAAGTTGCATATGTATATATGTATACACATGTGTAGATACACATATGTAGATATATACATATAGTTCTCTATATATGTATGTTTGTGTATATATATTACTATTATTATTACTATAGGGGAAATATAGCACAAATGTTAAAAAATGAAGTGTGATGTTTTATTCCTATTTCAGTTATTTTCTGTGTGTTATAGGGCAAGATAAGACATCTATCTGTGCCTCAGTTTTGTTATCTAAAAATATGATAATGGTAATAATGGCTTACCTCAGTGTTTGTCCTGAGAAGTAATTGATTTAATCTCCATAAGTACTTAGTGAATTGTTTGTAAATTAAAAACTTACAGTACATATTTATTATTTTTACTATTATTATTAATTTTGTCTTATCTAATATATTCATTATGATCAGCAATATTAACATTTGGTTTACATCCATACATTCTGGAGTCTTTTAACTAAGTTGTATCTATTAGGACATCCAGATGGCCAACAGACATGAAAAGATGTTCAACATCACTCATCATCAGGGAAGTACAAATCAATACTTCAATCAGATACCACCTCATACCCATCAGAATGGCTAAAATTAACACAGGAAACTACAAATGTTAGCAAGGATATGGAGAAAGTGGAACCCTCCTACACTGTTGATGGGAATGCAAAATGGTGTAGCCACTCTGGAAAACTGTGGGGGTTCTTCAAAAACTTAAAAGAAATTCCCTATGATGCAACAATTGTACTACTAGGTGTTTACCCAAAGAATACAAAAATACTATGTGGAAGGCATACATGCACCCTATTATTTATAGCAGTATTTCTACTGTCACCAAATTATGGAAAAAGCCCAAATTCCATCGACTAATGAGTGGATAAAGAAGATATAGATATAGATATAGATAAATACTGCAGTCATCTAAAAGAATGAAATGTTGTCATTTGCAACAATGTGGATGGAACTAGAGAGTATTACACTAAATGAAATAAGTCAGTCAGAGAAAGATAAACACCAGAGAAAGATTTCACTCATATGTGGAATTTAAGAAACAAAACAGATGAACATAGGGGAAAAAAGAGGCATTCCAAGAACCAGACTCTTTAATTATAGAAAATAAACTAATGGTCACCAGAGGGGAGGTTGGTGGGGGGAATGGGTTAAATATGTGATGGGGATTAAGGAAGGCACTTACGATGAGCACTGTGGGTTGTATGAATGTGTTGAATCACAAAATTATACACCCAAAACTAATATTACACTGTAGGTTAACTAACTGTAGTTAAATAAAAACTTATAGAATATTAATTTGTCTGATCATTATATGAAATAATAAAACTATGTATTTCTAGTCAGTTTTCATTAAAAAACATAGATAATTTAATATGTAGATAGTGTTAAATTTTAAATGTGCTAGCATCAAATAATTACTAAAGCTAGATATCCCTTAGCAATATCTTTGAAACACATAAATATTTTAAAATATACAAGCATGTATAATAACATCTAATGGCATATCTACAAAATGTTCTTCTTTCTGAATTAGCATATTTACAAAGTGTCCTAATAACCAGTGTTTATTAGTGTTCTATTAATGCAGCTATTATTATTTAATATTTTATTATGTGTATGAAATAGTTTGCTTGTATTTGTGGAATTGCATCTGTCTTTGTATTATTTCTGCTTTGTTTTATTTCTGTCTTCACTTTCTTTCCACTTCTTTGTTTTAAAACCAATGTGACTAGCATAAATACCTGAACTCTTTATACAATATTTGATTACTGATGAGATTACTGATGAGATTTAAGATATAATACTATTTACTTGTTATTTATCATGATAATAGATGACATCTCCAGGGGAAAGGAAAAAAGGAAAAAAGAAACTAAGAATTAGACTTGCCATACATTTATTTATTTATTTAACATTTTTTATTATGTTAGCTTAGTCACCGTACAGTACATCATTAGTTTTTGATGTAGTGTTTCATGATTCATTGCTTGTGTATAACACCACACATTTAATTGAAATAAGTTGAGATCTTTATGCTTTTCCTCCATTATGTCAGTGTATACAGCAACTTTTCTCACATAGTGCAATGTGGCGGTAGAATTATAGAACTTTTCAAGTTGTAGACTCAATTTGAAATATCGGAACCAGTGTCTCTGTGGGCCTAATTTTCTTTTCTACATTTCCCTTTTCCTGCTTGCATACCTTCCCTAGACTATGATATTTACAAGACACTTGTGAAAAGTAGCCACAGAATACCACAAATACAGCACACATAAGAAGCTACACATAAAGAGTTTGTGTTTGTTTTCTAGGTATCATAAAGCTCAACAAGTGCGGTCATATCAGAGAAAATATACCTAAGCCATTAATTTATCTTCCTGCATTGCAAAAGGACTAGGATTTTAAAAGCATTGTTTTCTTTACTTTAGATGAGCACTAATTGTCAGAGATAAAGTCAAGAATTTGACACTGAAAATTCACATTCTTCTTTATTTCCACTTTGATCTGTTTTTACATGTTCATTTTTTGAGGAAATTGGTAAGAACCATTAATATGAATGCTATTGCAGGGCTCATAATTAACATGAATATTAATTACATTCATGGATGTTGGCTACAGGACTAATATGCATGCTAGTGTTCATAATGTGGAATTTTAATAGAGAACAAAGCAGTGGCTATTACTCTGGAAAGAACATACTATTCTCCTTCTTCTAATGTATTAGTGTGCTCAATCTGCCATAACAAAGTACCTATACTGGATGGTTTAAACACAGAAATGTATTTTCTCCCAATTCCAGAGGGTAGAAGTCCAAGTTCAAGGTGTTAGCATGTTTGGTATCTTCTCGAAGGTTTGGTTTCTTTTGGTAATTTTTCTCCTGTTTTTGCATGATCTTCCCTCTGTGTATAACTGTCACTTAATCTCCTCTGTTTATAGGACACAGTCATGCTGAATTAGGGTGTAACCCAAATGACCTCATTTTAAGCAAATTAGCTGTTTAAAGATCCTATCTCTTAACACTGTCATATTCTGAGGTAATGGGGCTTAGAACTTCAACACAGGAATTTTGGTGATGGGGAGGCACAATTTAGCTCATAATTATGGGCTTATCAGCCTGTGTATATGGCTAATATTACATTATCCACTGAGCGAAGATGTCTCAAGTTGGAACAACAACAACAACAAAAAAATTAAAAGGGTGCTTCACAGCAAACAATTTGTGAGAATAGGGAAAGTAAGAATGAGTTCAGGAAGTCAGAAAGGGAGACTTATTGTTGAATTTCCAGGAAAGTAAGCAGAGAGTAGAAGTCCATTGGTACTCCTTCTATTTACACATATATATATATTTGCCCTGCTGCTGAAATATTCTTGAACAAATTTCAGTTAGTTTAGACTTCCTAGTAAATCATAGCTGATGCTCAATTATTAGGGTAAATGTAGTAATAATTGATAAAGTTAAAAATCATATCCTATAAGTTATAGTTCAAGCTTTTCAAAAGATTGAACATGAAATCTCTCAGGGTAGATATGTAATTCAGAATTCAGAGGTTCTTTACAGAGGTCACAAATACCACGGGGAACAGTGGCTCTGGCAGTCGTGTCAAATAAAGAACACAAGGTTAGTCAGTTTACATGATTGCTAGTTTATATACTCCCCTCTGTTAAATCAAGAATAAGCTATCCTGGCATACTGATTGTTAAGTCTCTTATTGGAGAAGTAAGAGAAATATGAACACCTATAAGGAAATTTAAATATAGATAAAGCAATTTTTTGAACAGGAATACATACAAGAGTAGTGAAACAATGAATACCTTCTGATCCACCTGTTTGTAATCAGTTGAAAATAACTAAAGGATAAAATTAATTTGATAGAATATGAATATTTGTATCAAGAATGATAATTACTACTACTGTCTGTGAAATCATAGTAGTATCTACACACACACATATGTCTATGATAATTCAGAGAGTCTAGCTATGTTATACTGTAAAACACTATCACTATTATCTTTTAGTGTTTTGCTAGGCAGTAGGAAAAAGCAGGGCTCCACAATTAGATTGTCCATGTTGAGCCTCCAGACTCTCGACTACCACTTAAGAACATGGGCATGTTATCAACCTCTCTGTGCCTTATGTGTAAATGGGAGGTATAAAGATGGATATTACCTATTTCTTAGTGTTTTAGGAAGAATGGCTCAACACATACTGCCTAACAAGGCAGACACCTTTGTATCTAAGTTTAGTAATTTCCTCTAGGAATGTTGTTCTGACCAGAGATTCCCACTTCCCTCCCCATCTGTGCTGATAACCATTGCATTTATTTTACAGGGCACTTAACAGATTGAATTGCAATTATGTTTTAACATGTTCATTTTTCCTAGTCGCACAAACTGAAACATTGAGGATGGTGGTAGGCATTGAGCTTGTATGGATTGGCTTTGTATATTCAGTGACTTACACTCTGTCTACCACATGGCAGGCGTTCAATAAATATGTGTGGAATAAACTCTTGAGTGTTTAAGGTGCATTATTAAGTAATAACCTGGTAGCCTAAAGGACGCAATTTATTTTCCAGAGTCTAATGGTGTATGTGCATAATGTGTCTAAGGAGAAACTTTCATTATTGTCTTTCCCTCAAGCTGGAGATATTCTTAATAAGCTATTTTATTACTCTGCTGAATAGAAAATTTCATGATCAAGGAGAGTAAATATCATTACAGAATCTGGTTCACTGACTATGACTCAAAGAAAATTAAATACTTGAAAGATCTTACTGATTTAATATATTGCAAAGAAATACAACTGTAATTATTTCTCAGAGTTGTAATTGTCATTTATATTTCCACATCAATGGTCTGGTTTATTTTTCAAAGACCAGAAGAAACAAAAACCTGATGGATGAGGATTATTTAAAATAGAATTATCAAATGTTGCTAATCATAATAATTATTTCAAATATTAACAAAATGATATTTTGTCACTTAACTGAAGTTAAGAGAACCTAGAACCATGTTCAGAGACCTGTACCCCTGAAACAAATAATACATTATAAGTTAATTTAAAAAAGAAGAAGAAGGAGAACAAAAGGAAGAAGAAGGAGGAGGAGGAGGAGGAGAACCTAGAACCATGAAGCAGGAGAGCAGGAGCCTGGAGTCTGTTCCCTTGTTGACCACCAAGTGGCTGGTACAACCACTCTGGACAACAGTTCAAGCTCCTCAGAATCTTAGCACTGCTATGAGTCATAGACTTAGATCAGTGGTTTTTCAGTATTTTATCAGTGGAAACCATTTTTAAAAGATAATTTTAGAGAAATTTGATTTATAAAATAAATGCAAGTGGGGTTGCTCTTGTTAAATGGTTTTAGGGCCTTGTGTTTATCAGGTACTCGTGTCCTCCAAAATGGCACATATGATACCTCCAGGAAACTGCAAATGTCTTCAAGGTGTGAAGTTTTAAAACTAGTGTGATAGTTTATATTTGATATGATTTTTATCGTAAAATTCTACTATTTTATCTACTCTATATTTTAGATATATCTAATACCTCATAATAATTTAGACCAGATTATGCTAAATATGCCCTGAAAGTTTATATTTTCTGCAAAAGACACCATGTTGTAATGTATGCATCACTAAGAAAATATCTCATGGATAATTTTTTATGTTTGACATATCAAACATACTTTTATTTACTTTTTGGGTAAATATTATGAGGTTAGATATAATTTATATAGAACATTTTAGAATTTAATATGAAAAGTTGATAGACAATTTGAACCTTATATAACAGGATGTTATTTAGAGTTTTATATGTTAGAACTTTACCTAAAAGTCTAAATCTGATAGCCATATACAATTATGCTCAGATTTGGAAGAAAATCTGTGAGATCAAACATTATATCTCTTTTGGGGTTACTGGACCCAATTCCAATATGGGAGATAGATTCCTCCCCTGCCAAACGCCAAGCAATTCTTAGACATAAGCAAGGTGTTTGAGAGTTAAACCTAATTCTGATATTCTCCACAGCAGCAGATTCCACAGATTAAGGGTTCAGTCCTACAAGACTGCCCCCAAACCCCCACTTCAGATGACAGTCAGAAGCCTTAGGATGTTGCCTGTGCTTCTTCTTTTTTAGATTTATTTATTTATTTATTTGAGGGAGAGAGAGTGCGTGCATGTGAGTAGGGCGGGCGTCAGAGAGAGAGAATCTTGAAGCAGACTCCTTGCTGAATGCAGAGCCCGAGATGAGCTTTATCTCAGGATCCATGAGATCCTGACCTGAGCCAAAATCAAGAGTCAGATGGTTAACTGACTAACCCACCCAGGCACCCTAACTGTGCTTCTGACCAACTATGAATTGGAGGTTATAAGAGTATCCTCCTTAGGTTCTTTTGTTTTTCTAGAGCAGCTCACAAATCTCAGGGAAACACTTATATTTACCAGTTTACCAAAGGATATGATGATATTAATCAATAATCAGAAGAAGAGATACATAGGGTGAGATATGAGGAAAGATAACAGAGCTGATATGCTTTCTCCATTCTTACCACTCTCTCCAGTCCATCTCCATGTGTTCACCAACATGCAAGTCCTCTGAATCCCATCATTTTTTTTTTTTTTTTTTTTTGTAATGGAGTTTTCATTGCATAGCCATAATTGACTTAAGTCATTGGCAATTGACTGATTCAATTTCCAGCCTCTATCCACTCCCTCAAGTCCAGGGTGTGATGAAAATCCTAATCCTTTAGTCACATGGTTTTCCTTGTGGCAACCAGATGCAACCCTTGGATTAGTTCCTAAAGTCACCTGGATTAATAATGAGACACCCATTTCACCTTTATGGCTCTGAAACATTTTTCTTTCTTTCTTTCTTCCTTTCTTTCTTTCTTTCTTTCTTTCTTTTCATTCTTTCTTTCAAGATTTTATTTTATTTTATTTTATTTTATTTTATTTTTTGTCGGAGAGAGAGAGCACAAGCAGGAACAGTGGCAGGCAGAGAAGGCAGAGGGAAAAGCAGGCTCCCTGCTGAGCAAGGAGCCCAGTGTGGGACTTAATCCCAGTACCCTGGGATTGTGACCTGAGCCAAAGGCAAACACTTAACTGACTGAACAACCCAGGTGTCCCTGAAGCATTTTCAAGAACTGTGGGTGGAGACCAAATATTTCTTATAAAATCATTATACCACGGAACGCTTTACTAAAATGGGAATATGAAGCCAGGTGTCCATTATCTTAGTAGCCTCTATAAAACAAGATCAGAAATTCCTAGAACAAAAAATTATCCTCAGGTATCTGATATGAAAGTAATTATGTATGTTGATTTTGTCTTATATGAAGTTTAATTAAACTCACTTATTAGTTCAAGATGTTTTCCTGTAGATTTTGTGGCATTCTTTGTAGAAGACCATGCCATCTTTAGGAAAGAGTTTGTAACATCTTCATTTTTCATCCAAAGGCCAATTATTTCTTTCTCTTGCAGTATTGAGTGGGCTAGAACTTTCAGTACAATATTAATTACAAGTGAAGAGAGGGCATATCCTTGTTTTGTTCTCAGTCTTTGAGGGAAAGCATTCCCTTTTTACCTATTAAGTTACATATCAGCTGTAGGGTTTCACAGATTCCCCTTATCAGGTAAATACCCTTTTATTCCTACTTTGCTGAAAATTTATTTCTTTGGTGGATCTTGACTTTTAACAACTATTACCACTATTTGAAAGACATATAAATGCATTTTTTTTCATGTATTTGTTTTTAGGTTGTTAATATGGCGAATTACATTGATTTTCTTTCTTTTTTTTTTAAGATTTTATTTTTTATTTGACAGAGATCACAAGTAGACATAGAGGCAGGCAGAGAGAGAGAGAGGGAGGAAGCAGGCTCCCTGCTGAGCAAGGAGCCCAGTGTGGGACTTAATCCCAGGACCCTGAGATCATGACCTGAGCCAAAGGCAGAGGCTTTAACCCACTGAGCCACCCAGGCGCCCCTACATTGATTTTCCAATATTAAAGCAACCTTGCATTACTGAGATAAACTCTAATTCATGAAAAATTACTTGGTTATTTATTGTTGGATTCTACTTGCTTTTTGCTGTTGTTGTTGCTTTTGTTGTTGCAAATGTTCACATCTCCAACCATTCAAAAGATGCTCTGGTTTTCTATTCTTGCAAATGCTTTCTTTGCTTTTGTTGTAATTCTGAATTCATAGGAAAAGTTGCAAAATAGTCACTTTCCCCCAGTATTCTGATGGAGGTTATACAGAATTGTTTGTTTGAAATAAAAAAAATAATTTTTAAGAACTACAAAGCTGCTTCATTCATCTATGACTATGGTTCTGTAGTTTGTATCTTTTTTCCTTTAAGTTATAAAAAGTATTGCCATATATGTGGTGTTTCCCTAATATTCCTTCATTATTTTTTCAACATCTGTGGAAACTGTAGTGATATAATTTCCATTCCAGATAATTTTTGTTTTCTATTTATTCCTAATAAATCCAAACAGAAAATTCTCATTTTTGTAAATATTCTCAAGGAAACACTTTTTGGTTGCATCAGTTTTTCTCTGTTGTTTTCCATTTTTCTATTTCACTGATTTCTGTTAAGATCTGTAATTTCTTTCTACTATTCACTTAATGTGAGGATATTTTATTATTCCCCTTGTGTTCATTAGGGTATCTCTCCCTCTCTCTTTTTTTTAAAGTTTATTAACTTGAAAGTTGATGTCATTGATTTGTGATCTTCAATTCTTATACAGGAATCTAAAGATGCAAATTTTTCTCTAAATATTGTTTTAGCTTTATCTCACATAGTTTTTATTTTTTATTTACTTATTTTTAAGATTTTTATTTATTTGTTTGATAGACAGAGATTACAAGTAGGCAGAGAGGAAGGCAGAAAGAGAAGAGGAAGCAGGTTCCCCGCTGAGCAGAGATCCCAATGCGAGCTGGATCCTAGGACCCTGAGATAACGACTTGAGCTGAAGGCAGAGGCTTTAACCCAATGAGCCACCCAGGCGCCCCTCTCACATAGTTTTTAATGTTGTTTTCATTTTTTATTTTGTTCAAATGCTTTAAAATTTTCCTTTGAAAACTTTTTCAATTAATAGATTATTTGTGTATGTTATTTATTTTCCATATATTCAGGAATTTTCCAGTTTTTGTTTTTGTTATTCTCATCTCTTTTAATTCTGTTATGAACTTGAATATTTTGAGATTTATTAAAACATAATTTATGACCCACATATGGCCTGTGATAGTAAATATTACATGTAAACTTGAAAGTATTCTGCTATTATTGGGGCACGTGGGTGGCTCAGTCAGTTAAGCATCTGCCTTCAACTCAGGGGTCCCAGGATTGAGCCCTACCTTGGGCTCCCTGTTCACCAGGGAGTCTGCTTCTCCCTCTCCCTGTAACTCTCCCCCTGCATGTTGTTCTCTCTCTCTCTCTCTCTCAAACAAATAAACAAAATCTTAAAAAAAGAAGTATTCTATTATTGCATGGAATGTAATGTTAAATATCAATGAAGTCAATTTGTATGATTGAATGATTATATTTTCATATCCTTACTAATTGTCTGCCCACTTGTTCTAACAGTTAGAGTGAGAGAGTGGTGGGGAAACCCAGGAAATTATTCATGGATTTGTCTCACCTCCCTTCAATACTCTCTGTTTTTCCTTAAAAGTAGTCCTTTGCATATTTTAGGCTAAAATTGTACTATATACATGGCCCCCACTACTTAACAGTTTCATTGCAAAATTCTGTAATCTGGAAATTATTGTCCCTCCTATTGACCACAACTTAATTTTATAAAATCTTTCCCAAATTTCTTTTTTTCTTTTATCTTGTTTTTAAGAGGGACAGTTTAGAGGATTTTGTTATATTTTATAAGTCGAAAAAGCTTCAAGAATTGTGTTATATCCAAGAATTGTGTTATATCCAAACTCTAGCTTTATTCTTCCAGTCAAGGTGACCCTTGGAATTTATTTATCTTTCACAATGATAGAAAAGAATACACTCTTTGATATAACCTCCATTCAATCATTCTTTCTGATAATTCAATTTTGATTAACTGCTAGGAATTATAAGAAAATTATGTTTTCATATAAAAGTACTTTCCTATAATACTAGCATCATACTTGTTCATTTATATTATTTTATTCTATAATGTTAATTTTTAAGAATTGCTTCTAATACAGGTGCATTCAATTTCAGTTAGGAAGCAGGCCACGTTTAGAACCGCCAAGCAAATTATGTGAGGAAACTCCATACAGTGCAAAGGATTTGATCACTTAAATCAATTTAATTGGAACACTGTAGTAATAGAAGCCATACAAAAGCACCTGTTCACTCAGTTTAAATATCCACAAAGTGAAATTGATTCAAAGATCCATTACAAATGTCCTTTCTATTCAATATCATCTTTCTCTATTAAAATGAGAATAGCTTCTCTTTTTTTCTTCAGATATATCATTCTCTGTAACTATGCTGGACAATGAATCTCTGTGTGAGCTAGAATACAATTTAAGTTACATATTTGAAAAATACCTTTGTTGGAGAACAGATATATTGTGTCCATTTTCTGTGGAAATAAAATTATGTTTATTGACACTACATAACCTTGGAAATGTAATTACTTTAATTTAAAAATAAGTTCATCATATCCAGAAGATGGAGGGAAGTCTTATTGCACAGTCCCTTTTTTCCTTCTGTGATCTAAAGAACCAATAATAGAAAGACGTTTTAATTCATTACAGTTAGTATTTAATGAAGTACTGCTAAAGTATGTTATATTAGCTCAGAGTACCAAATTTAGTATCTTCTTGAGAAAGATATTATGTTAAAGTTGAAGTCAGGGATATGTATTATTGTTCTTTATAGTGAGGTGGTATGAAAGTGATCAAATCTTTTATTTCAGTGATTATAAGTCAGGTGTTCTTGAACCTTAGTGTTCATGTGATTCAAAGGTGGCATTTGGCAAAGATAGAGATTCTAAAATATTATCATCAAAAACTTATTCAGTAAGATTGGTTGGATTCTATTTCAAATAGAATCCCAGAAAACTTTTATAAAGGTGATCTTTTGATAATTTATTACCATTTTCAGTTAGTCCATATCCCTTTAGAATCACAGCATGCAAGCTTCTGTCTTGCAAAAAAAAAAAAATCTGCATTAGATATTATGTTAAATTATTTTGATATGGTACAGATCATCCAGTGTAGATGTTTTTCCCTAGTGGAAATTTGGAAAAATAGAAATTTCTGAATGGTAAAACAGGTACTACCCAACATCCTTACAAAGAAAAGGAGGGATCTGAGGAGCTCCCTGTATAATCTGATCACAGTTATATATCTAATGTTACAATCTAGCTTTATTAAAAGCTAGATATTAAACATTAAACATAATATTAAATATTATATATTTAATGCCACAGCTCAGCTTTTTTGTGCAAGTGTAAATACATCAGAGGTAATCTTACAGCCAATTTTGCTCAAAAAGTAAATCATAATATAATTTAAATATAAATTCATTGAATAATTTTAAGGGTGAGGTCATTTTTTTTTCTCTAAAATTCAACCCTTTTGTAACAAATGAGTTTTAAAGTCACAAGATAAATTATCATGGCATGGCCTCTCCATGCCCCATGCTTCAACCTTCAAACAGAAAATTTTTTGACATATTTTTGCTTGTTTCAGAATCTCTCAGATTCAGGTTTACATGTTTGTCACGTGAAATTTAAGATTCTTTCTTCACTGGTTCTTGGATAATGATGCTCAAATTGGACAGAACTACCTTACTTGAAATGAAATACAGCCAAGCCTACCAAATCTTTGTGAAACAGATGTTAAACATTTGAGAAGAACTAATAATCAATATTTCTAAGTAAGAAAAGCCTTCATCCATTGTTAAATATAAAAGATGTCTATCCTTTTCAGCAAGTGTAGGTATGTTCCAACCGTGTTCAAAGGAGATCTTAGTAGAAAAGTATAACACGTTAGTTCAATTAAATTAGATCTGTTACAAGGATCAAGGACATTGTTGAGAAAATGAAGAAATGAGATAAGAAGCACAGCCACCTTACTACTAGACAATTTATGTCTATTCTCAAGTTTCTATAAATTAATTTCATACACAAATATAATTTGGAAATGTGGGCACAATGGGAGTAACAATTACTGACCCCCCCATCTTAGTTTGCCAAAAAAAAATACATATGTTCATTTAAGGTCTTGACAAGGAACTGACACCTCAAGACAAAGTTAGATTATAGGTTTGGACCAAATGATTCCAAAAGTAGGAAGGCAGGAAAATGCACTTCAAGAAAAAGTGAACTATTATCATATATGCTAATTATTTGGAAATATCATTTGCTTTAAAATAACCTGGAAACCATGTTAAAATGCCAGTTAAAGGAAGATTCTAGGGTGCCTAGGTGGCTCAGTTGGTTAAGCGACTGCCTCAGATCATGATCCCAGAGTCCCCAGATGGAGTCTCCTACCTGGCTCCCTGCTCAGTAGGGAGTCTGCTTCTCCCTCTGACCCTCCCCTTTCTCATGCTCTCTCTCATTCTCTCTTTCTCAAATAAATAAATAAAATCTTAAAAAAAAAAAAAAAGGAAGATTCTAACTCAATAATTCTTTGGTTGGCATTTGAGAAGATCACATCACATAGCACATACCAAATTACACCAGAGCAACCCAAAACAAAACAATGTAAAATGTAGCAAAATAAATGTCCCCCATAATTTTGATGATCATAATATCTGATTTGAGAGCTTCTTTTGACTACGTTCTACCTTTTTTTAATTCACTGTCCAGGATCCATACTTTTCCCTGAATTCTCTCCAGTATCTCCATTCTGGTTTAGCATCCATTTTTTACCCTTCTTCCTGGGTAAAACAAATTCTTCTGTGTCTATTATGCTAAGCAGTTTGGTTATTCTCATGGCCAATGCAAAATTTGCATATGCTAAACCTCTAATGCACTGGGAAAATAGGATTCTTGCCACTTAAAGTCAATTTTGTTTCTGTTAAATTAAAAAGGGTAGCAATACCGAGTGATGTGGAGCACTTTTTCATGTGTCTGTTGGCCATCTGGATGTCTTCTTTGCAGAAATGTCTGTTCATGTCCTCTGCCCATTTCTTGATTGGATTATTTGTTCTTTGGGTGTTGAGTTTGCTAAGTTCTTT